>NC_141005.1:9262626-9362626 GCF_052327205.1 Somniosus microcephalus | reverse complement strand
GGAAGGGGGAGGGGGAGGGGGAAGGGGAGGGGGAGGGGTGAAGGGGAGGGGGAGGGGGGAGGGGGGAAGGGGAGGGGGGAGGGGGGGAAGGGGAGGGGGAGGGAGAGGGGGAAGGGGAGGGGGAGGGGGGAAGGGAGGGGGGAGAGGGGAAGGGGAGGGGGGAAGGGGAGGGGGAGGGGGAAGGGGAGGGGGGAGGGGGGAAGGGGAGGGGAGGGGGAAGGGGAGGGGGGAAGGGGAGGGGGAAGGGGAGGGGGAGGGGGAAGGGGAGGGGAGAGGGAAGGGGAAAAGGGGAGGGGAAGGGGAGGGGGAGGGGGGAAGGGGAGGGGCGAAGGGGAGGGGGAGGGGGAAGGGGAGGGGGGAAGGGGGGGGAGGGGGAAGGGGAGGGGGGTGGGGAGGGGAAGGGGAGGGGGAGGGGGGAGGGGGAAGTGGAGGGGGAAGGGGAGGGGGGAAACCCGGAAGCCGGCAATAAAAGAATCCCCTGCAGGTTCACAGCCAGCTGATGAGCGTCTGGGAGAGGAAGGCGGGTTTCACGCTCCGCCCTTTTACTCTTACAGCCACAGATCAGCCTGATGTGCGTTTCCGACATTTACTTACCTCTGTCTCCAGAAGATACCAACCGGAGGGTGTGGTTGGGGAGTGTGTTGTTACAGGGGGGGTTGGGGAGTGTGTTGTTACAGGGGGGTTGGGGAGTGTGTTGTTACAGGGGGGGTTGGGGAGTGTGTTGTTACAGGGGGGGTTGGGGAGTGTGTTGTTACAGGGGGGGTTGGGGAGTGTGTTGTTACAGGGGGGGTTGGGGAGTGTGTTGTTACAGGGGGGGTTGGGGAGTGTGTTGTTACAGGGGGGGTTGGGGAGTGTGTTGTTACAGGGGGGGTTGGGGAGTGTGTTGTTACAGGGTGTGGTGATAGTCCATTAGTATCTTGCCTGAATGGCGGGTTCTTCATATGCAGACAGTGGGGCTATTTGACTGTGGTAGGCATCACAACCTGCAAACCTGATCCCACCGTCACACAAACATACACATACACACCAGCTCACTCCACACGGACCAAACTGACAAAACACCCCCCCCAACCCCCCACACACAACTTGTAACTAATTGGGATGGAAGGTGCTTTGAGTGTTTGCTGTACATGACAGGCTGTTTGCTGTCAAGGGAGTCAAACAATTCTTAGAAGAGCAATGAGACAGCACCTCCGACATTGCGGCGCTCCCTCAGTAGTGCTCCGCTGACAGTGCGGCGCACCCTCAGTACTGCTCCTCCAACAGTGCGGCGCTCCTTCAGTACTGCCCCTTCAACAGTGCGGCGCTCCTTCAGTACTGCCCCTCCGACATTGCGGCTCTCCCTCAGTAATGTCCCTCCAACAGTGCGGCACTCCCTCAGTACTGCCCCTCCGACAATGCAGCACTCCTCAGTACTGCCGCATTGACAGTACAGCACTCCCTCACTACTGCCCCTCCGACAGTGCAGCGCTCCCTCAGTACTGCCCCTCCGACAGTGCGGCACTCCCTGCATTACAGCCCCTCCGACAGTGCAGCGCTCCCGCAGTACTGCCCCTCCGACAGTGCAGCACTCCCTCAGTACTGCCCCTCCGAAAGTGAAGCACTCCCTCAGTACTGCCCCTCCGACAGTGCGGCGCTCCCTCAGTACTGCTTCTCTGACAGTGCGGCGCTCCCTCAGTACTGCCCCTCCGACAGTGCGGCGCTCTATCAGTACTGCCCCTCCGACAGTGCGGCGCTCCCTCAGTACTGCCACTCCGACAGTGTGGCGCCCCCTCAGTACTGCCCCTCCGACAGTGCGGCGCTCTTTCAGTATTGCCCCTCCAACAGCGCGGCGCTCCCTCAGTACTGCCCCTCCAACTGTGTGGCGCTCCCTCAGTACTGCCCCTCCGACAGTGCTGCACTCCCTCAGTACTGACCCTCTGACAGTGCAGCGCTCCCTCAGTACTGACCCTCCGACAGTGCAGCGCTCCCTCAGTACTGCCCCTCCAATAGTGCAGCGCTCCCTCAGTACTGCCCCTCTGACAGTGAGGCGCTCCCTCAGTCCTGCCCCTCCAACAGTGCAGCGCTCCCTCAGTACTGCCCCTCCGACAGTGAGGCGCTCCCTCAGTACTGCCCCTCTGACAGTGCAGCTCTCCCTCAGTACTGCCCTACGACAGTGCGGCGCTCCCTCAGTACTGACCCTCCGACAGTGCAGTGCTCCCTCAGTACTGACCCTCCGACAGTGCAGCGCTCCCTCAGTACTGCCCCTCCGATAGTGCAGCGCTCCCTCAGTACTGCCCCTCTGACAGTGAGGCGCTCCCTCACTACTGCCCCTACGACAGTGCGGCGCTCCCTCAGTACTGCCCCTCCGACAGTGAGGCGCTCCCTCAGTACTGCCCCTCCGACAGTGCAGCGCTCCCTCAGTACTGCCCCTCCGACAGTGCAGCGCTCCCTCAGTACTGCTCCTCCGACAGTGAGGCGCTCCCTCAGTACTGCCCCTCCGACAGTGCAGCGCTCCCTCAGTACTGCCCCTCCGACAGTGCGGCACTCCCTCAGTACCAGATAAGTTAAATTTGAAGTTGATGGGCTCCACAGTGTAACGGTTTCTGTTAACTTTATAATGGGTACCCCAAGTGTATTAAAGACTCCCTCCAGTATTTTTAAACAGATGTGTCATTGAGTCCCGAGCTCCGCCATAGAAATGATACGAAATAAATGTTCAGGTCAACAGATTACGGTAAAAAATATATAGTTTGAAGGGCTGTTTTGAAATTCCTTGAATTCAGAGGCAAATAAAACACAGGGCTTCATTATTTGATATTGGAATCAATCACCCAATTTTAATTTCCCACAGGGAACTGGATGTAAGATTTCAAACGACTGATAGGTTTTCTGCCTCATTAACTCTGTCTGGATTTATCTTTTGAAATAATACCATATTTCACACTCCGCAGCATTGAGAGAGATGATTCGATACCCTGCTTTTCACAGAACAACTATAAGTGCTTGTGACACTGTCCCCATTGCTCCCCGATGCTGGAATCTACCAGACACCGATGGCCCAGGTCTGATATTTTGAAAGTCGTTTACAGTTTCCATGGAAACGGGATGCTTGGTAACATCCTTCGGGTACTCCTGGGAGTTGATAAATGCCGCTGTGGTGTTGGAAATTTTGAAGATGCAGTTTGCGATCAGCTGAGGGGTGAAAGAGTTACTTGTGACAAGAGCTTATGATTGGCCTCTGACACCTTCAAACCGTGAGGTCCCCATTTACGGCTGTGACACCGCTCGTCCCGGCCAGAATGGAGGTGATTGGGTAATTCCCCCATCAATCATAGCTGGAGACCTGGTGACTGGCGTTGATATTCTTTTAAATGGTGAGAAACTTTCAAATGTTGGTGTTCAGAGAAATTTGGGCGTCCTCGTACAAGAATCACAGAAAGCTAGCATGCAGGTACAGCAAGCAAAAAGGAAGGCAAATGGCATGTTGGCCTTTATTGCAAGGGGGTTTGAGTATAAGAGTAAGGAAGTCTTGCTACAATTGTACAGGGCCTTGGTGAGAACACACCTGGAGTACTGGGCAATTTTGGTCTCCTTATCTAAGGAAGGATATACTTGCCTTGGAGGCGGTGCAACGAAGGTTCACTGGATTGATTCCTGGGATGAGAGGGCTGTCCTATGATGAGAGATTGTGTAGAATGGGCCGATACTCTCTGGAGTTTAGAAGAATGAGAGGAGATCTCATTGAAACATACAAGATTCTGAAGGGGATTGACGGGGTAGATGCTGAGAGGTTGTTTCCCCTAAAAGAAAGCAAAGGAACTCATTGACTGACACAGTGGTGTCAATAGACACTCTGATCAATTGTAGCAGCACACAGGGCAGGACTTTGCACACAATACCTGGGCTACACCTTAGATGAAGGATCAGAGAGCTGTGTATCCAAGTTTGCTGATGACACTAAGTCAGTGTAGTGTAGACGGGAGCAGAAAGTTGTAAAGGGACATTGATCGATTCAGTGAGTGGGCAAAACTGTGGTGGATGGAGCTCAATGTGGAGGAGTGTGAGGTCACCCACTTTGGACTGAAGAAAGATCGATCAGTGTATTTTCTAAATGATGAAAGGTTGGGAACTGTGGAGGAGCCAATAGATTTAAGGGTTTGATCCCTTGACCCCTCCGTCCTTGCAAACTACCGCCCTATCTCCAATCTCCCTTTCCTCTCCAAAGCCCTTGAACGTGCTGTCATCTCCCAAACCCGTGCCCATCTTTCCTGCAATTCCATGTTTGAATCCCTCCAATCAGGTTTCCGCCCTTGCCACAGTATCGAAGCGGCTCTAATCAAAGTCACAAATGACATCCTTTGGGACTGTGACAAAAGTAAACTATCACTCCTCGTCTTACTTGTCTGCAGCCTTTGACATGGTTGACCACTCCATCCTTCTCCAACGCCTCTCCACCATCGTCCAGCTGGGTAGGACTGAACTCGTCTGGCTCCATTCTTATCTATCTAATCGTAACCAGAGAATCACCTGCAATGGCTTCTCTTCCCACTCCCGCATCGTTACCTCTGGTGTCCCCCAAGGATCTATCCTTGGCCCCCTCCTATTTCACATCTACATGTTGCCCCTTGGCGACATCATCCGAAAACACCGCGTCAGTTTCCACATGTACGCTGACGACACCCAGCTCTACCTCACCACCACTTCTCTCGACCCCTCCACGGTCTCTAAATTGTCAGACTGCTTGTCCGACATCCAGTTCCGGATGAGCAAAAATTTTCTCCAATTAAATATTGGGAAAACAAAAGCCATTGTTTTCGGTCCCAGCCACAAACTCCATTCCCTAGACACTGACTCCATCCCTCTCCCTAACATTTGTCTGAGGCTGAACCACACTGTTCGCAACCTTGGTGTCATATTTGACCCTGAAATTAGCTTCCGACCACATATCTGCAGCATAACAAAGACCGCCTATTTCCACCTGGGTAACATCGCCCGTCACTGCCCTTGCCTCAGCTCATCCGCTGCTGAAACCCTCATCCATGCCTTTGTTACCTCTAGACTTGACTATTCCAATGCACTCCTGGCTAGCCTCCCACATTCCACCCTATGTAAACTTGAGGTCATCCAAAATACGGCTGCCCATGTCCTAACTCACGCCAAGTCCTGTTCACCCATTACCCCTGTCCTCGCTGAGCTACATTGGCTCCCGGTTAAGGTTACTGCACAAGTTAAGAGCGCATGGGACTGGGGGTAATATTTTGGCATGGATAGGGGATTGGCTAACTAACAGAAAACAGAGAGTCGGGATAAATGGGTCATTTTCCGGTTGGCAATCATTGGCTAGTGGGGTGCCACAGTGATCAGTGCTGGGGCCTCAACTATTTACAATCTGTATTAATGACTTGGAAGAAGGGACCGAGTGTGCTGTAGCCAAATTTGCTGATGATACAAAGATAGGTGGGAAAGCAAGTTGTGAGGAGGACACAAAGGGCTCGAATTTCCAAGCCCCGTGGAGGCGGGTTTGGAGGCGGGAGTGGGGGGAAAATTGCAGAATCGGGGGGAATGAACCCTTCCCGCCCCCAACCCGCCTCCATGCCCGTTTCCCAGAGGCGGGTACCCGACCTGTGCTGGGAGCCGCCTCCCCGAGGTGGGAAGGGGATTAGTGCCAATTAACTGCCTGGTAACAGGTAGTTAACAGGCAGTTTTTGGCCTAATCCCTATTTTTAGCCCGGAAGTGTGGGCTGCCCGACGGCTCCAAACCACGCCAAGTTAGCGAGGCGGACCGTCGGGCTGAAGGGCTTGGAGGGTTCGAGATGTCCAGTGTTCAGGTGAGTGATGGGTGCATGAGTGCAGAGGTAAGTGCGTTTGGTGTGTGAAAAGTGTTTAAGTAAGTTTTACTTACCTTTACTTACTAATGCAGGCTTCCTTCCTTCAGGTCTCGGGAGTCCCTCGTCTCACCGGCACAGAAAGCAGAATGGCCGCGAGCTGCCAAAAGTTGCAGCATTCTGCTTTCTGTTCTGGAGAGATTTCTAACTGAGTCTGTGGCGAAGGACTCAAGTTAGAAGTCAGATTGTCAGAGTTTGACAGCTTCACAGAGCTGTCAAACGCTGATATTTCATCTGTCAAAAGCTCTTGACAGATGAAATGTCAATCCCTGACGTCACCTGTAACCGGGTGTCCCTTAATTGGCCTGCTGAGCCCACTGGGCGGGTTTAACAAGGTCAATCAAGGGAAAATCGTGTGGGTTGGCCACAAATCGATGGAGGCGGGACTACAACCCAAAAAGTGGGAGTCCCGCCTCCATCACGTCCCCATTGACAAAATCCAGCCCTAGAGTCTGCAAAGGGATATCGAGAGGTTAAGTGAGTGGGCAAGAATTTGGCAGATGGAGTATAATGTGGGAAAAGGTGAGGTTATCCACTTTGGAAGGAAGAATGAAAAAGCAAATTATTTAAATGGAGTGAGACTACAGAATGCTGCGGTACAGAGGGATCGGGGGGTCCGAGTACAGGAAACACAAAAACGTTAGCATTCAGGTAATTAGGAAGACTAATGGAATGTTGGCCTAAGGGGATGGAGTATAAAAGTAGGGAAGTTTTGATGCAACTTTACAGGGCGCTGGTGAGACCGCACCTGGAGTACTGTGTACAGTTTTGGTCTCCTTATTTAAGGAGGGATATACTTGCATTGGAGGCAGTGCAGAGAAGGTTCACTCGGTTGATTCCTGGGATGAAGGGGTTGTCTTATGACGAAAGATTGAGCAGGTTGGGCCTATACTCATTGGAGTTTAGAAGAATGAGAGGTGATCTTATTGAAACATATAAGATTCTGAGGGGATTGACAGGGTAGATGCAGAGAGGATGTTTCCCCTAGTGGGGGTATCTAGAACTAGGGGGCATAGTTTCAGAATAAGGGGTCGCCCATTTAAGATGCAGATGAGGAGGAATTTCTTCTCTCAGAGGGTCGTGAATCTTTGGAATTCTCTACCCCAGAGAGCTGTGGAGGTGGAGTCAGTGAATATATTCAAGGCGAAGATAGACAGACATTTGAACTACAGGGGAGTCAAGGAGTATGGGGAGCGGGTGGGAAAGTGGAGTTGAGGCCAAGATTGGATCAGCCATGATCTCATTGAATGGCGGAGCAGGCTCGAGGGGCCGAATGGCCGACTCCTGCTCCTGTTTCTTATGTTCTAAGCAGCGCCTCGAATTCCAAATTCTCATCCTTGTTTTCAAATCCCTCCATGGCCTCGCCCCACCCTATCTCTGTAATCTCCTCGAACCCCACAACCCCCCCAAGATATCTGCGCTCCTCTAATTCTGGCCTCTTGAGCATCCCTGATTATAATCGCTCAACCTTTGGCCCTAAGCCCTGGGATTCCCTGCCTAAACCCCTTTGCCTCACTACTTCACTTTCCTCCTTTAAGACGCTCATAAAAACCTACCTCTTTGACCAAGCTTTTGGTCACCTGCCCTAATTTATCCTTATGTGCAATGGTGTTAAATTTTTTGTCTTAAAATACTCCTGTACAGCACCTTGGGACGTTTTACTACGTTAAAGGTGCTATATAAATACAAGTTGTTGTTGTTGTTGAAGTACAGAAATTGCTAAAAGCCCGTGGACAGGTACAAAAAATAATTTAAAAGGCTAATGGAATGTTGGCCTTTATCTCAAGGAGTGGAAACGATGCTCCAGCTGTACCGAGCTCTGGTCAGACCCCATTTGTTCAGTCCCGGGCCCCGCACCTCAGGAAGGACAGACTGGCCTCGGAGGGGGAGCAGCGCAGATTCACCAGAATGATACCGGGGCTAAAAGGGTTAAATTACGAGGACAGGTTGCACAGGCTGGGCTTGTGTTCCCTCGAGTTTAGAAGATTAAGGGGTGATCTGATCGAGGTGTTTAAGATGATTAAAGGAGTTGATCAGGTCGATAGAGAAACTATTTCCTCTGGTGGGGGGAGTCCAGAACAAGGGGGCAGAACCTTCAAATTAGAGCCAGGCCGTTCAGGGGTGATGTCAGGAATCACTTCTTCACACAAAGGGTGGTGGAAATCTGGAACACTCCCCCCCAATAAACTGTTGAGGCTGGGGGTCAATTGGAAATTTCAAAACTGAGATTGATAGATTTTTGTTAGGTAAGGGTAATAAGGGTTACGGAGCCGAGGTGGGTAGATGGAGTTAAGAAACAGATCAGCCATGATCTAACTGAATGGCAGAACAGGCTCGAGGGGCTGAGTGGCCTCCTCCTGTTCCTATGATCAACTTCAGTGTGAATAGTCGCAACTTTGGTCCGATTGAGATTAGTTAAATGCGACACTCGAGCTTCCCCATAGCTTTGAGTGGGATTGAGCCCCAAGGATCAGGAATGTCCCAGGATCGAGTCCCAAGGATCAGGAATGTCCCAGGATCGAGCCCCAAGGATCAGGAATGTCCCAGGATCGAGTCCCAAGGATCAGGAATGTCCCAGGGTCGAGCCCCAAGGATCAGGAATGTCCCAGGATCGAGCCCCAAGGATCAGGAATGTCCCAGGATCGAGCCCCAAGGATCAGGAATGTCCCAGGATCGAGCTCCCCAGCTGTATTTGCTGTTCTCAGCCCAGCTTAGTGAGAGAGGCTTCAGTTCCACTACAACAACTTGCATTTATATAGCACCTTTAATGTAGTAAAATGTCCCAAGGCAGGAGCGTTATCCAACAAATTTTGACACCGAGCCACATAAGGAGATATTAGGACAGGTGACCAAAGCTTGGTCAAAGAGGTCGGTTTTAAGGAGCATCTTAAAGGAGGAGAGAGAGGCGGAGAGGTTTAGGGAGGGAATTCCAGAGCTTCAGGCCCAGGCAGCTGAAGGCACGGCCGCCAAAGGCGGAGCGATGGAAATCGGGGATCTGCAAAAGGCCAGAATTGGAGGAGCGCAGAGATCTCGAAGGGTTGTGGAGCTGGTGGAGCTGGAGGAGCGCAGAGATCTCGAAGGGTTGTGGAGCTGGTGGAGCTGGAGGAGCGCAGAGATCTCGAAGGGTTGTGGAGCTGGTGGAGCTGGAGGAGCTCAGCGAGTTAGGGAGGGGCAAGGCCACGGAGGGATTTGAACACAAGGCTGAATATATCACTCCCTGTGCATCATTCAACTTACTGTCACTGAAGATGCAGGAGATCCACTTGTGTGTCATATATTGAGGAGAGACACGAAGGTAACATTTCAAACAATTCAGAAAATAATCTTGATATTTTTCTGTGGAACAAATGGCTTTCATGGACTAAGGTCCAACTGTTCCAGTTATATTCTTGGCATTTGGTGACAGTGGTCCAGACATGTTGTGACCTTTCTAAACCTCCAGAGGGATGTTTAGTCAACCATCGCTGAGCTAGATTTGACCGAAGAGCTGTTAACGTGTTGGTCACAGTCTGAGGCGACATTCTTCCCTTCCCTTTGCGTATTATGTAGTGATGGGAAACGGCGTCATGGTATTAGCAGCTGGCAGAGACATTCTACTTGATATCAACCCAGTGCAAAGCTGCCGACAACATCTGGTGTCGGAACTGAATGAGGCGCCAGGTCCTGCTGTACCTGTAGGCCAGGCTGACCTGGTGCGCTCACACAGCTATCCCCGTGAAACGTGACAGCGTCTTAATTGGGTCGATTCTTGTAAAAACTGCCTGCTTTTCAACCCTTAGCGCATAAACTACTTGCCATGGGGAAGGAGATGGGAGGAATTCATGAATTTAAAAGAGGTGATTCAAGTGTGGGCAGAAAGGGCTCCCATGGTCGATAGTGAAGGACAAAAAGAGGGGTCTTATTTAAAACTACTTTTATTTCATCTACTTTGTCTGTTGATCTATTGAAAGACTTGCATTTATCTAGTGCCTTTCATGACCTCAGAACGACCCAAAGCGCTTTATCCCTTAGAATCATAGAATCATAGAATGGTTACAGCACAGAAAGAGACCATTCGGCCCGTCGAGCCCGTGCCGGCTCTCTGCAAGCGCACTTCAGCGGGTCCCACTCCCCCGCCCTTTCCCCATAGCCCTGCAAATGTTTTTCCTTTAGGTACTTATCCAATTCCCTTTTAAAAGCCGTGATTGAGTCTGCCTCCATCACCCTGTCAGACAGTGCATTCCAGATCCTAACCACTCGCTGCGTAAAAACGATTTTCCTCATGTCGCCTCTGGTTCTTCTGCCAATCACCTTAAATCTGTGTCCTCTGGTTCTCGACCCTCCTGCCAAATGGAACAGTTTCTCTCTCTCTACTCTGTCCAGACCCCTCGTGATTTTGAACACCTCTATCAAATCTCCTTTCACTCGTCAAGCACTTCAGAAACGTACTTCATTGGCTGTAAAGCACTTTGGGATGTCCTGAGGTTGTGAAAGGCGCTATAGAAATGCAAGTCTTCCTTTACATAACAATAGTGACTGCACCTCAGAAACAATTCATTGAAATAAAGAGAGACTTGCATTTCTACAGCGCCTTTCACGACCACTGGATGTCCCAAAGCGCTTTACAACCAATGAAGTACTTTTGAAGTGTAGTCACTGTTGTAATGTAGGAAACGCAGCAGCTAATTTGCGCACAGCAAGCTCCCACAAACAGCAATGTGATAATGACCAGATCATCTGTTTTAGTGATGTTGGTTGAGGGATAAATATTGACCAGGACACCGGGGAGAACTCCCCTGCTCTTCTTCGAAATAGTGCCATGGGATCTTTTACGTCCACCTGAGAGGGCAGACGGGGGCCTCGGTTTAACATCTCATCCAAAAGATGGCACCTCCGACAGTGCAGCACTCCCTCAGCACTGCACGGGAGTGTCAGCCTGGATTTTTGTGCTCAAGTCTCTGGAGTGGGACTTGAACCCACAACCTTCTGACTCAGAGGCTCAAGTGCTGCCCACTGAGACACGGCTGACACTAAAATTGGTTGTAAAGCACTTTGGGATACCCTGAGGATGTGAAAATGTGCCACAATAATGAGAGTTCTTTCTTTAGTAGAAAATGGTTAATCCCATTAGGGCCCAAGTAGCCACCCACTCTCGTCACAGGAGATCTCTAAGTGGAGAAAGCAACCAATATTGCCAGTAGCATCAATAAAGATCACTGCTCTTCAGTGAAACGTTTAGCTCGGACTTGCCTCTCACGGAAACACTTCTGGAAGAACTAGTGAGCCAAGTGAGTCATCAAACCTCCGCCAGATGCTCAGGATGATCCCACCCCCTCCTTCCTTTCCCTTTCAGTTCTACACAAACAGAGCTCCTGGCAGAATCGCCGGCGCCTTCAAAACACTTTGGAAAAAAGACAAACCCTGCGGTTTGTGGGGATATTCACATTTAATTCACCATTAGGCCCCGATATGTTTCAATATCAACAGAGAATGAGTTGCTCAACAAAGCTTTCTACTGTAACACTGATGGGAGATTCTAAGGCTGTGCTGACAAAAGACTTCCCCCCTCCCCCGCCCCCCAGCCGACAGTGTTTTTCCAGCAAAGGTATATTCATCATGGAATGGCTTAATCAGCCTCACTAAAAGTCATTACACTCAAATTACTGTTCACTTACATTGCACTGATTGTGTTTATGAAACTGGGGAAGATGTTAAACTTCCAGCAAACAGCCACACTCGACAGTGGAGAGGTTCTAACAGACCGGTTAATGTAATTGGTCGGAGGATTAGAGGGGAGTTGAGGAGAACTGCTTTCACCCAGAGGGTGGTGGGGGTCTGGAACTCACTGCCTGAAAGGGTGGTAGAGGCAGGAACCCTCATCACATTTAAAAAGTACTTGGATGTGCACTTGGAGTGCCGTAACCTGCAGGGCTACGGAGCAAGAGCTGGAAAGTGGGATTAGGCTGGATGGCTCTTTGTCGGCCGGCATGGACACGGTGGGCCGAATGGCCTCCTTCTGTGCTGTAAATTTCTACGATTCAATGATCAGCGAAGGCTCTCACTCCTGGTCGCCATTTATTGATCCCGTGGGAACGTCAACCCGTGAGGAACCCTGTTTTATTTTCCTTTCTCCCCCAACTTTGAAGGGTTAAGTAACGACTGATACAACACAACATTCTACTCACCGGAATCACTTTCAAAGTGTTCTATGATTCAACGATGACATTTACTGCATCAGGGCCACAATTCTTCCTTGAAATTAATCGCTGAGGCAACTTCTTTATTCAAGAAAAGGAAGCTCTTCATCTGCTTCTCTAATTAGAAAGACCCGTGTAAGGAATAGAAGAAACCTCGCTTGCCTTTACTAAAGTATGTGTCCTCCGTGGGGAATACCCTCTGACCTTCACTGGCCATTTCAGCGCTTTCAAAGTGCCTTCGGAGAGTTAGTAAATCTAAACATACTAATCCCAGTTAGAAATAACTGCACTGGGCTTCCACTAACAATCCACCCTGGGGGGATTTCAGCCTGACGGTAACATAAATCATCAGCAAGCCATCTGCCCAAACGCTGATCCACTGTCTGCTCCTTGAGACTAACTGCAATAGCCCAGTTTATTTATATAGCTTTATATACAGGGCACACACACAGACACACACAATTTATCAGGTTTCAGCAGGTGTTTAGGAAAATGTACTCCATTTTAAAAATAATTAAACGCCACCACAGATTTGTATGTGAAATCTCTATTGCCGTTTGGTCTCCTTACCTAAGGAAGGACATACTGGCCTTGGAGGGGGTGCAGTGAAGGTTCACTGGGTTGATTCCTGGGATGAGAGGGCTGTCCTATGAGGAAATATTGAGTAGAATGGGCCGATACTCTCTGGTGTTTAGAAGAATGAGAGGTGATCTCATTGAGACATATAAAATTCTTACAGGGGCTTGACAGGGAGGTTTTTTTCCCCTGGCTGGAGAGTCTGGAACTCGGGGGTCACAGTCTCAGAATAAGGGGTTGGCCACTTAGGGCTGAGATTTGGAGAAATTTCCTCACAGAGGGCGGTGAATCTTTGGAATTCTCTGCCCCAGAGGGCTGTGGAGGCTCAGTCGTTGAGTATATTCAAGGCTGAGATCGATAGATTTTTGGATACTAAGGGAATTGAGGGATGTGGGGATCGGGTGGGAAGGTGAAATTGAGGTAGAAGATCAGCCATGATCTTACTGAAAGGTGGAGCAGGCTCAAGGGGCCGAATGGCCGACTCCTGCTCCTATTTCTTATGTTCCTATGTAAGAGATGGGGTCTAAACATATAGGGCTAGAAATGACATTTCGCCCGGGTGCGGCGCCGCTAACGACTCCCGCTAAATTCAGCGGGAGTTTAGCGGCGGTGGTAACCGGTAGCGCCCCGCTCCGCTGTGCAGGTGACGATGACATCATCACCGTACGCAGCGCCCCGTTTTCGCCCCGCCTGCAAAATTGGCCCGTGCCCCCTGAATCTGCGCCGGGCAATGACAGCGACCGATTCAGGGGACGGGAGCGGAGTGGCAGGAGGCTCGCGGGACGCTAACTATAGGGGAGGTGGCGGGTGGGGAAAAAATCGTCTGACTTACTTGTCGCGGACCGTTGCGTCTTTGAACGAGGGGTCCGTGCCGCGATCTGACAGCCCGGCGCTCCTCTTGTGCGCTGGGCTGCTGGCACGGCTCCCCGCTCCCCGGTGGTCCAGGTAGGGCCCCGCAGAGTTGTGGGCTTGGGCCCTCCCCTTTAATGAGGAGAAGAGCCCTTGTATGTGGCCCAGTGCTACGTGGCCCAGTGCGTAGAGCTGCAGAACGCACCACTCTGATATTTGGGGTTAGCGCTCTAAGACGGAAGTGGAGTGCTTGAATTAGTGCTCCACCTCCCTCTTGAGGCGCTAAAACTGAATTTAATGATCGCCGGCGCTATCTTTCACCGGGCACTAAATTTAGCGCGTAGGCGATGTTAGTGACCCAGACAATTAGACACCTCTATCAAATCTTCTATGGGATGGATGGCCCAGGGAGACAGTGGGGGCAGATAGTGAGGTGCAATTTAAAGGTGAATTGGATTGTTATTAGAGGGTGTGGGTGAATTGGATTGTTATTAGAGGGTGTGGGTGAATTGGATTGTTATTAAGGGGTAAGCCATTTAGGACAGAAATTAGGAGGAATTTCTTCACCCAGAGAGTGGTGAACCTGTGGAATTCTCTACCACAGAAGGCAGTAGAGGCCAATTCATTAAATATATTCAAGAAGGAGTTGGATATATTTCTTAAGGCGAAAGGAATCAAGGGATATGGGGAGAAGGCAGGGACCGGGTACTGAATTTGGATGATCAGCCATGATCTCATTGAATGGCGGAGCAGGCTCGAGGGGCCGAATGGCCTACTCCTGCTCCTATCTTCTATGTTTCTATGTTATTACAGGGAGTGGGTGATTGGGTTGTTATTGGAGGGTGTGGGTGATTGGATTGTTATTGGAGGGTGTGGGTGATTGGATGGTTATTAGGGGGAGTGGGTGATTGGCAGATGTTCATTTTTGAGGCCAGCTAGATGAAATACACGGCTAGAAATTGGGGAACGCTGGAAACCTGCCGGTAACATTTGCGGCCAAGGATAAGGGCTGCCGGCCAAGAGAGCGCCGGCAGTACCGACATCTTAGTACTGCCTGCTCATTATCATCAGCGTGGCGGTGATTTTCTAGCGCAATTCGCTCTTTGTGGTGCTAATCATAGAATCATAGAATGGTTACAGTGCGAAAGAAGGCCATTCGGCCTGTTGAGCCCGTGCCGATTCTCGGCTAGTCCCACTCCCCCGCCCTTTCCCCATAGCCCTCTAAGGCGACAGAAAGCAGAGACCCGAACAGTTGCCGTCGGTGCTCCAAAAATATTAGCCGCCACCCGATGTTTGTTGATTTGTTTATGGCATGAATGCAGCTCAAAGAGATTTTATCACAGATTATCCTCATTCGTTGCCGTGGAGTTTATCCCTCAAGTTACTGACCCACAAACGCTGGGGGAAGGCCTCCCAGAAAGCTGGTAGAAAATGCAACTCCCCCTCACCCCCACCGCCATTCCCCAGCCACTGAAAGTTTAAAAGAAGAACCTCGACAAAGCAGGTGTTTGAAGTTCTGCCGTCCATCCTCACAAGTCCTGCCAGACTCCTCACGGCCATTCACGCTGCTGGACGACCTTCCGGTGGCAGCGCTCACCGGTGTGATTTAGCCCGGGCACGGGCGGGCAAACTCCGAGATGAATGAGCTGGCATCAACTCGGTGTTGCACGCCCATCGACGTCACGCTCCACCTCATTAAAATACACTCGCCGACAGCAGGTAACAGCAGCGCGCACGACCTGCCCAAAATGGTAGCCGTCGCGGTAGCTGCCACCAGCTGGCGGAAGAGCGCCGGGTGGCCACCGTTTTGCTGCCATTTCGTGGTGCTGACGGGTAGCGCAAACCGCCCGAATTTCCAGGCCACAGTCTTTTTTGCTCCTGCACTTTTCTATGTTCTCACATCAAGAAAGATGCCTTTCTTCTATGTCTGTCTAGTGATCTGTGCCCCAGCATAGAATCATAGAAACGTACAGCACAGGAGGAGGCCATTCGGCACGTCGAGCCTGTGCTGGCTCTTTGAAAGAGCCGTCGTGCTCAGTCCCACGTCCCCGCCTTCTGTCGGTAACCCTGTGAGTTCCTCCTCCTCCAGGACCGTCCAACTCCCTTTAACATTATTGATGGAATCAGCTTCCTCCACCGTTTCAGGTCGAGCGTTCCCGATCCCCACAACTCAGTGACAACATTTCTCCTCATCTCCGCTCGAGATCTTTCGCCAATCTGTGACCTCTGGTTACTGACTCTCTCGCCAGAGGGAGTAATTTTTCCTTACTTACTCTATCGAAACCTCTCATCATCTTGAAAACCTCTATCGGGTCACATCTTAATCTTCCCTGTTCCAAGGAGAACAGCCCTAACTTTTCTAACCTCTCCTCATAACTGAAGTCCCTCATCCCTGGTAATAGGGATGATTACAGATTCGATCAGAGGTTGTGCTCCATATGCTACAGAAATCTCATTCAGTCCCCCAGCTACAAACATTCATAGTCAGCCTGGGTCTGATCTAAAAGTCTCTCCGAGGACTCATTATCTTCCTTACATTGCCTGAGTCTTTAACGGCAGAAGAGGATGGGGCGAATGATCACTTGTTTCACGACTCTGATCACACTTGAATTACGAGCTGAATCTTATTCTCCCTCCCCCCACTGCAGCCTCAGAGCAGGAAGAGTTCCTTGTGTTACAGAGGCATGGTCTTGAAGGGATAATTACAAGTCCTAGCCCTTTTCGGGCTACCCCAGATCAGACGTATTCCCCAGGCGTTCACCTTCAACTAAAGTTAGAGATAGCCGAATTCTATAAGATGCTTAATTGGGTCTAAAGGTTCAGACTATCTCTCCCTAAAGGAAAGAAACGACTTGAAGATGTTACCGTCTTCCAGATAGCACTTTTAATAAGTTTAACTAGACTGTAACCTTCCAGATATTATGAGGGTCTGGAAAACCCCCCCAGAATTCTGCAACTCCTTACAAAAGAGTGTACAGAGATTGAGCTTGCGAGTTTGATACAGATATACTATTTGAGACAATTCTAAAAATATATAGAATTATTTAAGAGCCGACATACAGTTAACAGCTTGTGAGTCAATCGTGACTTTAACAGTTCAAAATACAAATAGCTTACATTTCTTATTCTCAGATACTTATTCTTAAATCTTAACTTCATACATTTTTACATTTCTTATTATTTCTAATCCAGAATATCCACCAAAATCAAATAAGAGTACCTTTTTGATCCCCGAGACTCAGAGTTAAAAACTTATAGAGCCTGCCTCTGAAGTTGAGAATCGCTTGCCCTTTCCAGCGACTTCTGACTTTCCACCTGAAAAGCTCTATTTTTATACCTTTTTTTAGTGGTTTATTCTTTGAAGTTTTCTGCTGCTGTAAGCTAATTATCTCTAGTCATTCTCTATTGAATTCTTTTCTATTCTTACTGTCATTTCAGCTGCCAACGCTCAGAATCCTATCTGTTGTTTAGGTGTTCAAAACATATCATAAAAAACGGTTATAACTTATGTATCTATTTGATGCCATTTTTATCGAAGGACTTCCATTCAATTCTAAAATCAGCTAGCTGTTTGGAAGCAGACGTCGTGACTCCTATTTGTTCCAAGTTCAACACAAACACAATGGGCAGGATTTTCATTGTGCCGTGGAGTCGGGATTGGAGACATGGGGGGGTTAAAATCCCCAAATCAGGGGTCCCGACCCCTTCCCGCACCCAAACCCGCCTCCATGCCAGTTTCAAAGGAGGCGGGTACCTGCCCCGCACTGGGACCCGCCTACCCGAGGCGGGAAGGGATTAGTGCCAATTAACTGCCTGTTAACAGGTAGTTAACAGGCAGTTTTTAGCCTAATCCCTATTTTTGATGTTGAAGTGTGGGATTCCTGACGGCTTCAAACCACGCCAAGTTAGAGGAGGTGGGCCGTTGGGTTGAAGGACTTGGAGGGGTCGAGATGTCGGTGTTCAGGTGAGTGATGTGTGCATGAGTGCAAAGGTAAGTGTGTTTGGTGTGTCTAAAGTGGTTAAATAAGTTTTACATACCTTTTCTTACCTTTTCAGCCTTCCTTCTTTTAGGTTCCGGGAGTCCCTCATCTCACCGGCACAGAAAACAGAATGGCTGCAAACTGGCAAAAGTGACAGCCTTCAGCTTACTGTACAGGAGAGATTTCTAACTGAGTCTGTGGAGAAGGACTCAGGTTAGAAGTAAAACTGTCAGTGTTTGACAGCTTCAAACAGCTGTGAAACGCTGATATTTCATCTGTCAAAAGCTCTTGACAGATGAAATTTCAGTCTGTGACATCACCTGTTGCCGGGTGGCCCTTAATTGGCCTGCTGAGCCCGCTGGGCGGGCTCAACAATGTCAATTAAGTTAAAATCGCGTGGATTGGCCGCGTCTTGATGGAGGCGGGACTACAACCCCAAAAGTTGTAGTCCTGCCTCCAACCTGACTCCTGAGTTAAATTCCTGCCCAATGTGATTGCTTGGTGTCATCTATTGAAGTGATATTTTCAAAGTGTTCTGTTGGTACTTTTTACAATATGTAAATCAAAACCACTTCAACCAGGGTGTTTGTTTTCCTAGCCATCTTAGTTGGTTATATTACTGACTTATGTTTCCTGTCTCATTTGATGTTACTTTTATCAAAGGCACATGGTTTTTTAATGTTCTATGTTTCTGTTCGAAGTGTTAGCTTTTAACACTTTACTTGGGCATTGCTATTGTGTTGGTTCCAAACTGCAGACTTTCTGGAAACTCCAATGGTTTGCTTCAATAGGGCCATTGTTATATTGTCAATAACCCATTCCCATTTCAAAAGCTAGTATGGTGTTTACAGCTTGTGTTAACACTGATCGGGAACAACCCGACGCATCCATACCGTACACAGACAGGCGGTGAGGAAGAAAGAGCTTGCATTTCTATAGCGCCTTTCACCACCTCAGGATGACTTAAAGCCAAAGAAGTACTTTTTGAAGTGTAGTCACTGTTGTTATGTAGGAAAGGCGGCAGCCAATTGGTCCACAGCAGGATCCCACAAACAGGAATGTGATAATTTGTTTTAAATTTTTTATTCATTGATGGGATGTGGGCGTTGCTGGCTGGGCCTGCATTTAGTGCCCATCCCTAATTGCTCTTGAGAAGATGGTGGTGAGCCGTTCTTGAACCGCTGCAGTCCATATGGTGTAGGTACACCCACAATGCTGTTAGGAAGGGAGTTCCAGGATTTTGGCCCAGCGACAGTGAAGGAACGGCGATACAGGTCCAAGTCAGGATGGTGCGTGGCTTGGAGGGGAACTTGTAGGTGGTGATGTTCCCATGCGTCTGCTGCCCTTGTCCTTCTAAGTGGTAGAGGTCGCGGGTTTGGAAGGTGCTGTTGAAGGAGCTTTGGCGAGTTGCTGCAGTGCATCTTGTAGATGGTACACACTGCAGCCACAGTGCGCCGGTGGTGGAGGGAGTGAATGTTGAAGGTGGTGGATGGGGTGCCAATCAAGCGGGCTGCTTTATCCTGAATGGCGTCGAGCTTCTTGAGTGTTGTTGGAGCTGCACTCATCCAGGCAAGTGGAGAGTATTCCATCACACTCCTGACCAGGTAATCTGTTTTTTAATGAAGTTGGTCGAGAAATAAATGCAGGCTAGGACGGCAGGGAGAACTCCATCGTCTCTTCTTCCAATAGTGGCGTGGGATCTTCCACGTCCACCTGAGAGGGCAGCTTAACGTCTCATTTGAAAGACGGCACCTCCGGCAATGCAGCACTCCCTCAGCCCTGGCACTGGGAGTGTCAGCCTGGTTTATGCGCTTAGGTGGCTGGAGTGGGGCTTGGACCCACGATCTACTAAGGTGGAGACGAGAGGGCTGCCCACTGATCCCCGGCTGCCCACTGATCCCCGGCTGACAGCTGATCCTTCCCGGCTTCAGTGGAAACTGAGCAGCAGAAATAACAACAAAACATTCAGAACATTCCGGGCTGGATTTTCCAAGCCCCGAGGAGGCGGGCATGGAGGCGGGACGGCCGGTAAATGAGCAGAAAGTGGGGGTGGAGGGAAACCCGCCCCCGTCCCGCCTCCGTGCCCTGTTGCCAGGAGGCGGGAAGACGTGCAGCTTCGGGTCCCGTCTCCTGGAGGCGGGAAAGGCTTTTAATCCTTTTAACTTCCTGTTAACAGGTAGTTAACAGGCAGAAAAAAGGGATTAGTGCCATTTTACCGTCACAGGTGAAGGCTTCCCGACCTCGGAGAACCCCGCCAGGGTGGAGGAGACGTGGAGGAGGTCTGCGGCGGTCGGAGGGGTCTGAAAGTAAGATGTAGGCGTGAGTGATGGGTGCAAGTGTGGAGTGGTAAGTATGTAAGGTGTGTGATAAGTATAAAAAAGTGTCCACTTATCTTGTTTTCCTTCCATAGCCTTTAGCCGCGCTGGATGGGGAGAGCGGACATCCACCATGTCAATTTCAGGTAATGGCTGATGGACCCTCCGATCCATCCGACATCTGAAATTTACAAATTTTCAATGTTCTCAATGCTTTCAAATTCTCATTTGAAAGACGGCACCTCCGGCAGTACAGCACTCCCTCAGCACTGGCACTGAAATTTATAAATTTTCAATGTTTGCTGAGTCCTCACCTCAAAGACTCATCAAACTAAAGAGAATGTCAGTGTTTGACAGCTTCACCGAGCTTCACCGAGCTGTCAAACGCTGTCATTTCTTCTTTCAAGAAGTCTTGACAGATAGCACGTCTGACGTTGACGTGATCTGTCAGTGACCTCTCCCCTAATTGGCCTGCTGAGCCCGCCGGCCGGGCTTAACAAGCTCAATCAGGGGAAAATCCCTCTGAATGGTCAGGCGAGGATGGAGGCGGGACATTGACACGACAAGCAGCAGTCCTGCCTTCACGTCACCTCCATTCACAAAATCCTGCCCTTCTTGTTTTTGTTTCAACCATGGCTCAGTGGGCAGCACTCGCGCCTCTGAGTCAGAAGGTTGTAGGTTCAAGTCCCACTCCAGGGACTTGAGCACAAAATCCAGGCTGACACTCCAGGGCAGTACTGAGGGAGTGCTGCACTGTCGGAGGGGCAGTACTGATGGAGCGCTGCACTGTCGGAGGGGCAGTACTGAGGGAGCGCTGCACTGTCGAAGGGGCAGTACTGAGGGAGCGCTGCACTGTCGGAGGGGCAGTACTGAGGGAGCGCTGCACTGTCGGAGGGGCAGTACTGAGGGAGCACTGCACTGTCGGAGGGGCAGTACTAAGGGAGCGCTGCACTGTCGGAGGGGCAGTACTGATGGAGCGCTGCACTGTCGGAGGGGCAGTACTGAGGGAGCGCTGCACTGTCGAAGGGGCAGTACTGAGGGAGCGCTGCACTGTCGGAGGGGCAGTACTGAGGGAGAACTGCACTGTCGGAGCGGCAGTATTGAGGGAGCGCTGCACTGTCGGAGGGGCAGTACTGAGGGAGCACTGCACTTTCGGAGGGGCAGTACTGAGGAGCGCTGCACTGTCGGAGGGGCAGTACTGAGGGAGCACCGCACTGCCGGAGATGTCGTCTTTCTTTTCTTTTCTTTTTTTGTGAGACATTGCCGGAAGGTGAAATTGACCCCGTGGATAATTCTATCGAATGCGGACAAGGAAAAAAGGAAGTTCTCTCCTTGAAGATTTTTAAATGCAACGAAATTTGCCGATAGTTCATGCCCTTAAATCCTCTCCATAAACTGATCCTGCAGAACCGTGCACTTAAGTTTATTGTCTGCTTTCTTTCTCCAGAGAAGTTATAAATTAATCAACATCGAGTGTGTTTTGCTAAGTGTTTATTTTACATTTTTAATGAACGTGTTGCTCTCCACAAGAGCCTACAGGCTACACAAACAGGCCTGCCTCATTGAAATCGATGGCGCTTGTCCTGAAGCCCTCTCTACAAACCATTGGCACTCAATATCTATCACTTTATTTTTCTGATTGAAAAGTGCGTTAGTGCTTTCTATCTCTTAATGTACGTGCGATAACAATAAAGTCAAGAGTGTTACCGGCCTGTAATGGTATATAATGAACTAAAGCCCTGCCAATCAGACTGAAGAAAAGACGTTAAACCTTTCCCGGCGCTCTAATGGGGAAGTGAATGGGCAGCCGGGCAGAGAATTATATAGGATGTACAGGCCACTCGGCCCAACTGGTTTTAAGGGGGATAAGCACACGAGGGAGACAGGAATAGAAGGGCAACACGGTGGCATACTGGTTAGCACTGTTGCCTCACAGCGCCAGAGACCCGGGTTCGAATCCGGCCTCGGGCGACTGTCTGTGTGGAGTTTGCACATTCTCCCCGTGTTTGCGTGGGTTTTCTCCGGGTGCTCCGGTTTCCTCCCACAGTCCAAAGATGTGCGGGTTAGGTTGATTGGCTATGATAAATTGACCCTTAGTGGGGTTACGGGGATCGGGTGGGATATGTGTCGGTGCAGGCTCGATGGGCCGAAATGGCCTCTAACTGCACTGTGGGGTTTCTGTGATTTCTGTGATTCTGTGATATGCTGATAGGGTGAGATGAAGAGGGGTGGGAGGAGGCTCGAGTGGAACAGAAACACTGGCACGGACACAATTACATTGTCCGGAATTTTCTTCGGGAAGGCGGTTTCGGGCCGGTGGGGGAGGGGATAGGGTCCGAGGTGAGGCCCGGGATGCCGGGTTTCCCGCAGGCCTAATTTGAAAGTGAGGCCTCGGTTTCCCGCCCACAGCCAGCCAGCCTCTCAAGTGTAGGCCTCAGCTGTGAGCTGTCGGTCCGGGGGAGGGATTGCGCGAGGGAGGATTGGCAATCGGCGGGGGCAGGGGGGTGGTCGAGAGAGGGGAGAGAGGATCGGCAGGGGGTCGGGGATTGAGAGAGGGGAGAGAGGATCGGCGGGGGGGGGGGTCGGGAATCAAGAGAGGGGAGAGAGGATCGGCAGGAGGGGGCGGGGATCGGGAGTCCGGGGATCGGCAGGCAAGCGGGAATTCTGGGGGGGGGGATTGGGGACCATGGGAGGTGGGGATCGGGGGGCAATGGGGGGTGGTCAGGGATCACGGGGGGGGGGAATCATGGATTGCGGGGGGTGGGGATCGGGGATCGGGGGGTATCGGGGCTCACGGTGTGGGGGGTGGGGATCGGGGGGTATCGGGGCTCACGAGGTGGGGGTGGGGATCGGGGGGTATCAGGGCTCACGAGGTGGGGGTGGGGATCGGGGGGTATCAGGGCTCACGGGGCGGTGGGGTGGGGATCGGGGGGTATCAGGGCTCACGGGGCGGGGGTGGGGATCGGGGGGTATCGGGGCTCACGGGGCGGGGGGGTATCGGGGCTCACGGTGTGGGGGGTGGGGATCGGGGGGTATCGGGGCTCACGGGGCAGTGGGGTGGGGATCGGGGGGTATCAGGGCTCACGGGGCGGGGGGTATCGGGGCTCACGGGGCGGGGGGGTATCGGGGCTCACGGTGTGGGGGGTGGGGATCGGGGGGTATCGGGGCTCACGAGGCGGGGGTGGGGATCGGGGGGTATCAGGGCTCACGGGGCGGCGGGGTGGGGATCGGGGGGTATCAGGGCTCACGGGGCGGCGGGGTGGGGATCTGGGGGTATCGGGGCTCACGGGGCGGGGGGGGTATCGGGGCTCACGGGGCGGGGGGTGGGAATTGGGGATCGGGGGGTATCGGGGCTCACGGGGCTGGGGGGGCGTTAGCCAGGGTTCGGGGTGGGGGCGGCGGAGGATCAGGCCCAGCCTCATTATCATCGTTGCGGGGAGGGAGGCCTGGGAAAGCGATCGGAGGCCTCGTGGGGGGGTCTCTGATCGTGGGGAGTGGGTACGGCCAGGACCCTGGGTCCAGGAGGTGGGTATAAAGCCACTTACCTCCTGGGTGCAGCCGTCCCCGCCTTGGTTTAACTGCCGGGTTTCACAAATTGTGTGAAACCGCCCACAGGCTGTTAAATTCAAGATGGGCGGGGGGAAAAAGAGGCTTCCAGCCTCATTATAATATTTAAATTCCATACCGCCCCCTGGGAGCGGATTGGCCGCCCGACCCCCGTCCAACCCCGGTCCCACCTCCGGCAAATCCGAAACTGAGCGGGTTGGAGGCGGGATCAGGTCAGGAATCCCATTTTTAACAATTTAACAGCCACCACACTCCAAACCCATCCGTTTATTAATGGAAAAATTCTGGCCATTGAGTCTACAGCACAAAAACAGGCCATCTCACCCCATCAGCATATCCTATTCCCTTCTCCCTCACATGTTTATCTAGCCTCCCCTTAAATGTATCTCTGCTATTTGCCTCAACCACTCCCTGTGGTAGCGAGTTCCACATTCTCACCACTCTCTGGGTAAAGAGGTTTCTCCTCAATTCCCTATTGGATTTCTTGGTGACTATCTTATATTGACGGCCCCTAGTTTTGCTCTTCCCTACAAGTGGTAACATCCTCTCTACATAGAACTATGAAGGAGTTCTACCCTATGGAACCTCTTCATACAGACCAGAAGGTCGCAGTTTGATCTCACTGAGGGTACTAGTTGGGGCACAACAATTAATGGGGTACAGAGGGGGGAATAAGCCGGAGTTTCCTTCCCTGATTGCCGTCCAGCACCAGGTGCAGTCTGTAAGAGCTGCCGACTGTTTCCCTGCCCATAAAATAGAAAAAGAAACAAAGACTTGCATTTCTATAGCGCCTTTCATGACCTCAGGATGTCCCAAAGCGCTTTACAGCCAATGAAGTACTTTTTGAAGCTCCCACAAACAGCAATGTGATAATGACCTGATAATCTATTGTAGTGATGTTGATTGAGGGAATAAATATTGGTCAGGACACCGGGGAGAACTCCCCCTGCTCTTCTTCGAAATAGCACCATGGGATCTTTTACGTCCACCTGAGAGAGCAGACGGGGCCTCGATTTAACGTCTCATCTGAAAGACGGCACCTCCGACAGTGCAGCACTCCCTCAGCACTGCACTGGGAGTGTCAGCCTGGATTTTTGTGCTCAAGTTTCTGGAGTGGGACTTGAACCCACGACCTTCTGACTCAGAGGTGAGAGTGCCGCCCACTGAGGCATGGCCGACACCTTACCAATCATTACTGATGGCGATCTCCTGCTGACAGGCCCAGTCTGGGCGGGGGTAGGGGGGTTGTGGGGGGGCGGTGCGGGGGTAGGGGGTGCGGGGGGGGTGCGAAGGTAGGGGGTGTAGTGTCCGCGTATCAATAACACACGGACTGCAGGAGAACGGTAATAAGAGGTGTTTACTGAACAGAGGGTATGCTGGAACTGAAAGTACAGAAGTCTGCTACGGCTTTATATACAGGTGTGGTCACTGCCGGTACTACAGTATAAAAGCAGTTCTCTCTTAAAGGTGCATACACAACAATTCCTCCCCTTTTAGATAAACAGTACATAACATTCATTTAACAATTGAATAATAACTAATTACAATTACAATTTTCTTTGTACTATATACATCAGCTGAAAGTAATCATTTATAAATTCAGTCTTTGAGGAGGCTTCCTGATCCTGTCTGGGTAGCGCCTTTCTCGAGTATCCTGTTCTTGCGGCGGGGTCGATTCTGGCTCATTGTCGTTAGTTGGTTCGTCAGCTTCCAATACCACTGATTCTGAGGTAGACGCAATCTGTACTTCGGGTTCATCACCAGGTGCGCATGCTCGTGGTATGGGTTTGACTTGTTCCTGTGACTCTAGAATCTGGTCAGCATGGCGTCTCACGATGCTCTCTCCAACGTCCACTGTGTACATTAGTGGTCCCTGCCGTGTGCATATCGTTCCTGGCTGCCATTTTTCTGTTCGGTAGTCGCGGGTCAAGACTGGTTGCCCTATCTTAAAGCTCCTGGTTGGCTTTTCATTGATGTGCTGGAATTGCTTATTCTCAACATCTCGTCTTATGTTTGGTTTGAGCAAGTCCAGGCGACATCTTAACCCACGGTTAAAGAACATCATGGCTGGAGCTTGGTTGGTGACTGCATGTGTCGCATTTCGGTAAGCAAACAAGAAATTATGCACCTCGTATTGCAGTGGTATGTTGTCGTATTACATCGCCTTTATTGCTTTTTTAAAGGTTTGAACAAACCTCTCAGCCAATCCATTTGTGGCTGGATGATATGGGGCGGATGTGTAATGCTTTACCCCATTATTCCTCAAAAACCTCCAGAAATCCTCGAACACAAACTGTGGTCCATTGTCGGAGCAAATCTGTTCTGGCAAGCCATTCCTGGCGAAGCTGGTCCGTAGGACTGCAATAGTTTTCTCCGTGGTGCTGGAGGACATTTTGATGACCTCTGGCCATTTCGAATGTGCATCCACGGCGATTAAAAACATTGAGTCCATAAATGGACCAGCAAAATCAATGTGTACCCGTTGCCATGGAGATGAGGGCCACTCCCATGGGTGTAGCGGGGCCTGTGGTGGAGCGTTTTGGACTTTCTGGCATCCTGTGCATCTCTTGGTCATTTCCTCGATTTCTTTATCGATTCCCGGCCACCACACAAATGCCCTGGCTAGGCTCTTCATTTTTACCCCTCCCAGATGACCCTCATGAAGCTCATTGAGCACTCTTTCTCTCTACTTGGGTGGAATTACCACTCGGGATCCACACATCAAGGTCCCCGGCACACTGACAGCTGTTCTCTCCTTGGCGAGAATTCTGGCAACAGTGAGTCACCATGTGTTGGCCATCCCTTCACCGTCAAATCATAGACCCGAGACAGTGTCGGGTCATTTCGGGTTTCCTTCTCTATACTTGAGTTTGTAACAGGTAGGCATTCGACTATGGTTGAATGGAATATCTCAACAGGGTCCACTGCAGGTGCTTCCTCCACCATAGGCAGCGGCAGGCGCGACAGCCCATCAGCGTTTCCATGCTGTTTCGTGCCCTTATACTCTATGTCGTAATAATGTGCCCCTAGAAAAAGGGACCATCTTTGCAGCCGTTGCGCCGTCATCACCGGAACTCCCTTCTTTGGGTTAAAAATGGAGACAAGAGGCTGGTGATCAGTCAGTAAGGTGAATTTCTGCCCGTGCAGATAGTGATTGAACTTCTTCACCCCCCACACCAGGCTGAGGGCCTCCCTGTCAATCTGGGCATAGTTACGCTCGGCTGAAGTTAACAAGCATGACGCAAAGGCTATTGGCCTCTCTGAACCGTCAAGAAATTTGTGCGACAGCACCACTCCAATGCCGTAGGGAGACGCATCACATGCCATCCGAATTGGTAGTGATGGATTGTAGTGGGCCAATACTTCTTTTGAAATGATTAGGCATTTACATTTCTGAAAGGCACGCTTACACTCATCACTCCATTTCCATGCTACTCCAGTTTGCAGCAGGGCATTCAGCGGGTGCAGAATTGTTGACAAATTTGGCAAGAACTTAAGGTAATAGTTCACCAACCCGAGGAACGACCTCAGTTGTGACACATTTTCCGGTGCTGGAGCCTTGACTACTGCCTCAATCTTGTCTGGGAACTTATGTAGCCCCTCTTCATCAATCACGTGGCCACAATACAAGATTTGTTTCCTGAAAAACTCGCATTTGGGGCGGTTGGCTCGTAGCCCATATTCTTGTAATCTAGTGAGCACCTGCTCCAGGTTGGCAAGGTGTTCACTGTCATTTCCGCCCGTAACCAGGATGTCGTCCAAATAACACTGGGTCCCCGAGATCCCTTGCAGGACTTGTTCCATCGCTCTCTGCCAAATTGCCGGAGCTGATGCTACCCCGAATACCAGTCGGTTGTACTGGTAAAGACCTTTGTGAGTGTTTATCGTGAGGTATTTTCTAGATGATTCATCTACCTCCATTTGTAGATACGCTTGGGCCAGATCAATCTTCGTAAAGCGTTTCCCTCTAGATAGTGAGGCGAAAATATCTTCTATCCGCGGAAGTGGATATTGTACTGTGTGAAGGACTGGGTTCACAGTTACCTTAAAGTCCCCACAGATGCGAACCTTCTTCGGTTCCCCAGGCGTGCTGCTTAATGATTTCTTCATTACAGAAACGATGGGTGTGGCCCACTCGCTCCAGTCCACCTTGGACAGCACACCCGCACGCTCCAGACTCTCCAGCTCTGCTTCGACGGCTGGGCGGATCGCATACGGTACCGGTCTGGCCTTAAAAAATTTTGGGTTTCCGTTATCTTCAATTTTTATCATTGCCGTTACGCCTTTTAGAGTCCCAAGTCCTTGCTGGAACACCTCTTTCGCGACAGTTATAATTTTTGACAGTCGTCCAGGTGTGGCGTCGTCATCCTTTTTGTCAGCCACAGCTAGCGCCTGAATGGAATGCCAATCCAATTGTATTTTTCGGATCCATTCACATCCCAATAATGGTGGTCCTCCATCTTGTAGTATATATAGATACAGTTCCTGTGTTTCCTTGCCGTTGTATTTAACGGGCACCCTTATTTTTCCTCTGGGGTAGACTTTTTGCCCCGTATATGTCTTCAAGACAATGGGCGTATCCTTCAAGGGAATGTGTGAGAATAGCCGCTCGTAGTCTCGTCGATTCATGACTGTTAGGGCTGATCCTGTGTCCAATTCCATCTTTACTTGGGACCCTGCTATCATGAGGGTGACCCAAATGGTTCGGTGATCCTCCTTTGCGATCACGTTGTGTAACTTTAGACAACTTAGTCTCCTGCTCCCGGAGTCATTATCACTCTTCTGGTCTTCTGACCTACTGTCTGTCATCTTTTGTACTTTCTTGTACTTTTCCTTAGTAGTTCTTTTAGTGTTGGTTTTCTTTCCCGACCTGCAGACTCGTGCTATGTGTCCCACTTTTCCACATTGCCTGCATACGTTGTCGTTAGCCCAGCAATCCTTCTGGTTATGGTTTGTTCTGCCGCAGCGATCACACTTTTCTGCTCCATATGCCATTTCATTGGTGCTATATTCTTGTGGTTTCTGTTGTATTTCCGCAGCTCCCCGTGCTGCTGCTTCATAGGATACTGCAATGCTGAAAGCCTTTTCTAGCGTAAGGTCCTTTTCCGAAAGTAGTCGTTTCTGGGTTCCTTCACTCTGGAGCCCGCAGACAAACTTATCCCTTAAGGTATCTGCCAGTCCTGCTCCGAACTGGCAGTGCTTTGATAACTTGCGTAGTTCCGTAAGATAGTCAGCATTACTCTCATCTTTGTGCTGGTTTCTTTTATGGAACTTGAATCTTTCTGCTATCAGCAGCGGTGTAGGGTTTAGATGTTCCTGTAAGATATTGACAATCTCTTCAAAGCTTTTCTCCATTGGTTTAGCTGGGGTAGTTAAATTCCGCAATAGGCCGTACGTTCTCGCGCCCATCAAATTTAATAATACCGACGCCTTCTTTTCATCGGCCACCCCATTTGCCTTGCAGTACACTTCAATTCTTTCCACATACGTGGTCCAGTCTTCTATTTCGTTGTCGAAAGTAGTGATACTGCCACTCTTCGGCATCTTGGGTGGTTTAAAATGGTGCCTCCCGCGCTTTTCCTTCTTCCCCAATGGATTAAAATGGCGCCTCCCGCGCTTTTCCTTCTTCCCCTTGCTGCCAATGCTGCTCCTAGCATTCTAAATAGTAATGGCGGCGCCCCGCGGCTTTGGCGCATCTCTCTTTTGTTAGTTAAATTCCTTAGTTTTATTCTTCTTCGACGCTGTCCACTGCGCGTCTCTTTTCCTTCCCCTCTTTTATTTTCTCTAACGCTGCCCGGCTCTTGAGCACCGACCGCGCCCTGTGCGCTCCACCCTCTCTCTCACTTTTCCTTCCCGACGACGTTGCACGGCCCCCTTGCAGAGCCGCTCGATCGAGCTCAAGTCCGCCGCAGTCCGGAAGGGTCAGCGCACTACCTGCTACCAGCACGATTTGCTGGAACACCTTGACTGGGGAGCCAAGCCCAGCTCTCCAGAGCTGCCCCTGCGATTCACTGAACTCCGATGGATCACTGGGCGGATGCCCACGGTCGACGCCCATTGCTCTGGCTTCAACCTCCAAGAAGCTTCTTTTCAGGGATGGATCCCCGTGAGGTGATGCAGTACTGCAGGTGAGTTCGAACCTGATCGTCGCCACTGTAGTGTCCGCGTATCAATAACACACGGACTGCAGGAGAACAGTAATAAGAGGTGTTTACTGAACAGAGGGTATGCTGGAACTGAAAGTACAGAAGCCTGCTACGGCTTTATATACAGGTGTGGTCACTGCCGGTACTACAGTATAAAAGCAGTTCTCTCTTAAAGGTACATACACAACAGGGGGGGTGCGGGGGTAGGGGGGGCGAAGTTAGGGGGTGCCGGGGTAGGGTGGGGCGAGGGTAGGGGGGTGTGGGGGTAGGGGGGTGCGGGGGTAGGGTGGGGCGAGGATAGGGGGGGTGTGAGGGTAGGGGGGTGTGGGTGTAGGGTGGGGCGAGGGTAGGGGGAGAGAGAGGGTAGAGGGGGTGCGAGGGTGGGGGGGTGCGAGGGTAGGGGGGGTGCGAAGGTAGGGGGGGTGCGGGGGTAGGGGGGGTGCGGGGGTAGGGGGGGCGAAGTTAGGGGGTGCGGGGGTAGGGTGGGGCGAGGGTAGGGGGGTGTGGGGGTAGGGGGGGTGCGGGGGTAGGGTGGGGCGAGGATAGGGGGGGTGTGAGGGTAGGGGGGTGCGGGTGTAGGGTGGGGCGAGGGTAGGGGGAGTGAGAGGGTAGAGGGGGTGCGAGGGTGGGGGGTGCGAGGGTAGGGGGGGTGCGAAGGTAGGGGGGGTGCGGGGGTAGGGGCGTGCATGGGTAGGGGGGTGCGAGGGTAGGGGGGCGAGGGTAGGGGGTTGCGAAGGTAGGCAGGTGCGGGGGTAGGGGGGTTGCGGGGGGCGTGTGGGGCGAGGGTAGGGAGGGTGCGAAGGTAGGGGGGGTGCAGGGCTGGGGGGGTGCGGGGGGGGTGCGGGGGTAGGGGGGTGCGGGGCTGGGGGGTGCGGGGGGTGCGGGGGTAGGGGTGTGCGGGGGTAGGGGGTGTGGGGGTAGGGGGGGTGTGGGGGTAGGGGGGTTGTGGGGGTAGGGTGGGTGTGGGGGGGTGTGGGGGTAGGGGGGGTGTGGGGGTAGGGTGGGTGCGGGGGGGCTGCGGGGGTAGGGGGGTGCGGGGTGCAGGGGTTGGGGGGTGTGGGGGTTGGGGGGTGTGGGGGTTGGGGGGTGTGGGGTGTGGGGGGCGCAGGATACACACAACCCATGAGGCCGAGCTGGCACACTCTGGTGAAGTCAACCCAGCAGTGACTTGGGTAAAGTGCAAAGGTCACTGTGCTCCAGGTCATGAACTCTAGAACGAAGCTAAGATTGGATGCCTTGGTAGTACTATGACTAGAGCTGGAATGCGCTGCCTGAAAGGGCGGTGGAAGCAGATTCAATAGTAACTTTCAAAAGGGAATTGGATAAATACTTGAAAAGGGAAATTAGCAGGTCTATGAGGAAAGTGCAGGGGGTGTGGAACTAATTGGAGAGAATCTTTCAAAGAGCTGGCACTGGCAGGATGGGCTGAAAGGCCTCCTTCTGTGCTGTATCGTTCTATGATTCTCGGATCAATCTTTAAAGTTGAGTTCTAGTTACATCTTCCTGGAATCTATACAGTAGTTCCTTTAATGTGTTAAATTTGAGTGTGCAATAGTTAACATAGGAGTCCAGATACTAACAGATTTTCACAGTAGTATATATATTTTTAAACGTCAGTTCAGGGTTCACGTTCTTTTCTTATAACTTCAATCATTTGTCCCTTGGGCACTTTTATTATCTCAACACCACAGGTCAGCAACCTAGGAGGCAAATTGCTTTCTCTTTCTTTCCATAAAGTTATCCACTTTGGTGGCAAAAACAGGAAGGCAGATTATTATCTGAATGGCAATAGATTGGGAGAAGGGGAAGTGCAACAAGACCTGGGTGTCAAGGATTGCGAGTGCCGGCAAAAGAGCCCGGCACCGAGGATAAGTGCCGGGCTCTTGGAACGCAGTCGGCGCTCCGCGGCGGGGGGGCTCAGGAGGCCGGGGACGGCAGCGCGGAGAGGTGCTGGCAGGCGGCCAGCAAAAAAATGGCTGCCCCGCACCTCTCCTTTAATTAGCGCCTCTACCGCCGCAGGTAGGCCCCCCTGAACCGGTCGCAAATAGCGTCCGGGGTTAAAGCAGGGGGCGCAACTAAATATCGCAATCGGGGTGGTAGCGGGGCGCTGCGCACACCGATGACGTCATCGGTAGCTGCGCAGCGCTAACAGCTAGCGCCGCCATTAGCGTCCCGCTAAATTTAGCCGGAGGCGTGGCCAGTGGCTTCCGACCCACTTAGCGCCCTCTTAAGGCGCTAACGGGTGGCGCAGCCCACTGAATTTCTAGGCCTGTGTGTCATTAAAAAATGAATTTTGTCTAACTTGACTAACATCTCGAAAGCAGCCCCATCCCAAATATCAGTACTGTACAAAGGCACAAAGCAGTAGCGTGCTTGCCATATAATCCATTCGAGACCTGGGCTAGAAATTCGGCTGCTTTGCGCCTCCTGTTAGCGCCTGCAGGGAGCGCTAAGGGGTTAGCGACCGGGCGCGGTGAATTCAGCGACGCCCGCGAACTTCCCTGGCGGTTTTGCGCTGGTGCCAACGCTTACCGCCTCGGTCTCTCGCGGCCCGTAAATTGTGACGTCGTCAAGTGCGCAGCACCCCGTTAGCACCCCGGATGTGAAATTCTCTCCCGCCCCCTGCTGCATCGCCAGGGCGTCAACAACGGCAGCTGCAGAAGGTGTCGTCACCTCGACCGGCCGCTGGGGGGAGCGGTAATTAAAGGCAGTGGGGGTCAGATGGGCCAAACTTTATTCTTCGCACCAGTCTGGTGCCTGCTGAAAGATTTTGAAACCTCATTGCTGCGCGATGCCTGAGCCCTCCACTCTCCGAGAGTGACTGGGGCTGGAATGGAAGCCGCGCAAGATGAATGCTGCAAACCATCATTGGCCCTTCCCTTTAAGTGAGGGAAGGAGCCTGATGCCGGCGGCGCTGCACATTCTCCAGCGCTCTGCCACCACCGCTTCCCTCTTGGAGCGCTACAGCTGCAGTTCCCGGGATCAAATACGGATTATCGCCAATTTTCTCAGATTTGAAAAGTTATTGCCCCGAACAGGACGCAACATGACCTCAGGATGTCCCAAAGCGCTTTACTGCCAATGCGGTATATTTTTGAAGATCCCACAAACAGCAATGTGATAATGACCATCTGTTTTTAGTGATGTTGATTGAGGGATCAATATTGGCCCCAGGACACCGGGGAGAACTCCCCCTGCTCTTCTTCAAAATAGTGCCACGAGATCTTTTACATCCACGAGAGAGCAGACGGGGCCTCGGTTTAACATCTCATCCAAAATACAGCACCCCCGACAGTGCAGCGCTCAACTGACCTAGATTTTTGTGCTCAAGTCTCTGGAGTGGGACTGGAACCCATCACTCTATGTAACTCAGAGGCAAGAGTGCCGCCCACTGAGCCACGACTGCCACGCATGTAGCGACACAAAATGTAATTTTACTGCTGGGAATATTTAAATTTTCAGCGTTCAAAGGTCTATTTTTTATTTTGCTGTTGCATTTAAACTTTGTAGCATTCCTTTCTTATATTAAAAAAAACCATGAAGGATTTTGCAAATCACAGAAACCCCACAGTGCAGATAGAGGCCATTTCGGCCCATCGAGCCTGCACCGACACATATCCCACCCGATCCCCGTAACCCCTACACCAACACATATCCCACCCTATCCCCGTAACCCCACGTATTTAATCCCCCTAACACTAAGGTCAATTTATCATAGCCAATCAACCTAACCCACACATCTTTGAACTGTGGGAGGAAACCGGAGCACCCGGAGGAAACCCACGCAAACACGGGGAGAATGTGCAAACTCCACACAGACAGTCACCCGAGGCCGGATTCGAACCCGGGTCCCTGGCGCTGTGAGGCAACAGTGCTAACCACTTATGCCACCGTGCTGCCCGGCGGATCATTCAACCATCTGGCCCAAGAGGTACGAAAACAGTTGTGTTTTAAATTTCCCATTCCAAGCCATCGCTTCAAAACAGTTCCCTGAAGGACAGCTTGGATTAACACCCTCAGCGAGATGCCTGAATGTTGGAGCCATTGGGAACTTGACTTTTGTGTGAATGGAACGTGGTGAAAATTAAGGGACTCCTCATCATGGTTACTGATTGAGCATTACAACAATTTCCCAGGAACGAGTTAAGTATTTGTACGCTAAGAGTCTCGTAGCCCAGTTGTTAAGCCCAGAATCTCGCCGCAGATGTGCAGTACTGTGCCAAGGTCTCGTAAAAAGTGGAGTTTTAAGAGTTCTTGTTTTCCAAAGGGCTAAACCTCATTAAATGCCCAGGTTTAACTATAACCAATTATAATGTAGAACAAGTGTAAACTGTAATGCTGAACGATTGTAGTGCTGCATGTTAGGAGCTCTGGCCCATCACCATCACATTCTCAGGGCACTCTAGCAATCGGAGATCGAACTCCAAAACATCGTCAACACCTTCACCGAAGCGTACGAGAGCATAGGCCTTACACTAAACATCCGCAAGACAAAGGTCCTCCAGCAACCTGCCCCCTGCCACACAGTACTGCCCCCCGATTATCAAAATCCACGACAAGGCCTTGGACAACGTGGACCACTTTCCATACCTCAGGAGCCTACTGTCAACAAGGGCAGACGTTGACGACGAAGTCCAACACCGCCTTCAGTGTGCCAGTGCAGCCTTCGGTCGCCTGAGGAAGAGAGTGTTTGAAGACCAGGACCTCAAACCCAGCACTAAGCTCATGGTCTACAGAGCAGCAATGATACCCACCCTCTTGTATGCCTCAGAGACATGGACCATGTACAGCAGGCACCTCAAAGCACTGGAGAGGTACCACCATCGCTGCCTCCGCAAGATCCTGCAAATCCATTGGCAGGATGGGCGCACCAACGTCAGTGTTCTTGCTCAGGCCAACATCCCCAGCATCGAAACTTTGACCACGCTCGATCAGCTCTGATGGACCGGTCACATTGTCCGCATGCCCGATACGAGACTCCCAAAACAAGCGCTCTACTCGGAGCTCCGACACGGCAAGAGAGCCCCAGGTGGGCAGAGGAAACGCTTCAAGGACACCCTCAAAGCCTCCTTGAAAAAGTGCAACATCCCCACCGACACCTGGGAATCCCTGGCCCAAGACCACACAAAGTGGAGGAGAAGCATCTGGGAAGGCGCCGAACACCTCGAGTCTCTTCGCCGGGAGCAAGCAGAAGCCAAGCTCAGGCAGCGCAAGGAGCGCACGTCAACCCAAGCACCCGACCCACCCGCCCCTTCAACCACCGTCTGCCCCACCTGTGACAGAGACTGTAGGTCCCACGTTGGACTCATCAGTCACCTGAGAACTCATTTTTAGTGTGGAAGCAAGTCATCCTCGGGTCCGAGGGACTGCCTAAGAAGAAGACGACAATTTCCCAGGAACGAGTTAAGTATTTGTACGCTAAGAGTCTCGTAGCCCAGTTGTTAAGCCCAGAATCTCGCCGCAGATGTGCAGTACTGTGCCAAGGTCTCGTAAAAAAGTGGAGTTTTAAGAATTCTTGTTTTCCAAAGGGCTAAACCTCATTAAATGCCCAGGCATTATAACCAATTATAATGTAGAACAAGTGTAAACTGTAATGCTGAACGATTGTAGTGCTGCATGTTAGGAGCTCTGGCCCATCACCACCACATTCTCAGGGCACTCTAGCAATAAATGCCGGCCTTGTCAGCAACGCCCCCATCCCGAGAAGGAATAATAATTATAAAGTTACACTGTGGGAGTGCTGATGAATGCCTTAATGACTCTGTATGAAACTCTTTAGTCCACTATTGGAGGCAGTGACCTGTTTAACATTAATAAGTTAATGCCTCCATTAGAATAAGGAACAATGTGAATTTCAGAGGATTGTTAGAAGCACTTGCATGCCATTAGTCTCATAGTATAATTGCAAAGCCCCAGTCTGTTTACACTGATTTACAGTGCTCTGCTCAGGGTTTGTAAAAACTAGAGTTTTAAGACTTTGGGGGTGATTTTCACTCAGAAGTCGGGAAGGAGGCGGGACTGCAACTTTCGGGCTTGTAGTCCTGCTTCCATCGAGATGCAGCCAATCCACGCGATTTTAACTTGATTGACCTTGTTGAGCCCGCCCATTAAGGGCCACCCGGCAACAGGTGACGTCACAGACTGAAATTTCATCTGTCAAGACCTTTTGACAGATGAAATATCAGCGTTTGACAGCTGTTTGAAGTTGTCAAACACTGACAGTCTTACCTCTAACCTGAGTCCTTCTACACAGACTCAGTTAGAAATCTCTCCGGCACAGAAAGCTGCAGGCTGTCACTTTTGACAGATCGCGGCCATTCTGCTTTCTGTGCCGGTGAGATGAGGGACTCTCGAAACCTAGAGGAAGGAAGGCTAAAAAGGTAAGTACAGGTAATTTAAACTTCTTTACACACTTTAGGCACACCAAACACACTTACCTTTGCACTCATGCACCCATCACTCACCTGAACACCGACATCTCGACCCCTCCAAGCCATTCAGCCCGACGGCCCACCTCCTCTAACTTGGCGTGGTTTGGAGCCGTCGGGAATCCCACACTTCAAGCTTTAAAATAGGGATTAGGCTAAAAACTGCCTGTTAACTACCTGTTAACAGGCAGTTAATTGTCACTAATCCCTTCCCGCCTCGGGTAGGCGGGTCCCAGTGCGGGGCGGGTACCCGCCTCCTTTGAAACTGGTATGGAGTGGGGTTTTGGGCGGGATGGTGTCGAGACCCCTGAATTCGGGGCTTTAACCCCCCGCACGCCTCCAATCCCGACTCCACGGGTCAGTTAAAATCGAGGTGTTTGTCCTTTCCACAGGCTAAGTCCCACTAAATACCCAAGTTTCATCACAACTCACTCTAATGTCGAACAGTTGTCAAACTCTAATGCAGCACCATTCTCCAGCTCCCGTCTGTTCCGAGCTCTAATCTACTCACGTTGCCAGAAGAGGCATAGGAGCGAGCCTTTGGTGCAGTGATGCCACTCCAGCCTCTGATTGCAAGGTTCGAAACCCAATCCGGACAGTCCTGGCAAGCGGAGACCTGAGCTCCAGCGTGGAATTCTGGGTTGGCATCCCGCATTCATCGTACGGGTCGCGGGAGCCCATAAAACCCTCCCGCCGTACAGGACGAACCCCCCTGTTGGCTGGGATGAAGGTGGTCACGGCCGTGGAAGGAGCTTCCACCTCGCCGCCCGCCAGACTGTAAATCAGCCCACAAATCCTTCCGCTACTTCACACCGTTCTCCAAGAGAAGGTGGTGAAGATATGAAAACATACAAATACGGCAGACTGCGAATCAGCCTGAGAATCCATGGCTCAGTGGGCAGCACTCTCACCTCTGAGTCAGAAGGTTGTGGGTTCAAGTCCCACTCCAGAGACTTGGACACAAAAATCTAGGCTGACACTCCAGTGCAGTACTGAGGGAGAGCTGCACTGTCGGGGGGGCCGTCTTTTGGATGAGACGTTAAACCGAAACCCTGTCTGCTCTCTCAGGTGGATGTAAAAGATCCCATGAGCACTATTTCGAAGAAGAGCAGGGGAGTTCTCCCCGGTGTCCTGGGCCAATATTTATACCTCAACCAACATAAGAAAAACAGATGATCTGGTCATTATCACATTACTGTTTGTGGGAGCTTGCTGTGTGCAAATTGGCTGGCGCATTTCTCACATTACAACAGTGACTACACTTCATTGGCTGTAAAGCACTTTGGGACGTCCGGTGGTTGTGAAAGGCGCTATAGAAATGCAAGTTCTTTCTTTCATTCATGCTGTTCTCCAAGGGAACAGAGGAATACAATAACTATCAGAGGGGGACTTCTCAATACTGTTGATTTTTTTTGTCAGGCACCATCCTTAAGTGGTTTTGAGAACAGATATTTATGCACCAGGATAATTACGACATAATTTGTTACAGTAAATCCCTCCATCCGTAAAACGTCCCCATGAACTCCTGTGGTGATTGGATTGTTTTATTACCTAGTGTCGTGTACGATAGACTTTACAATGAAGTCAAAGCCTGCTATGTGTGTGTTTCTATCCTGTACGAATCAAAGGTCATTGCCACACGATTGATTCATCACTGCACCTATCATCCGTAGAGAAGTAAAATCATTGTAATCCCATTGCTGGGCGGGAGTCACTGAGCTAAGCTCCGACATTCTCAAAAGTTTTCCATCTTAAAGCAACAGGAACTGGGATTTATACTGGGAAAAAAACCGCCATCCCGGAGTCGCATCACTGATAGGTGAGTGAAGAAACCGACAGCAAGCCAAGCAGGGAGAGGCCAGGAGGGGTGACCGAAGGCTTGGTTAGCGCCACACAAGTGCCAGGCAATGGCTATCTCCAGCAGGCGAGAGTCTAACCACCGCCCCCTTGCTCTAAGCATCCCATGACACGAAGTGTCACGGAGCTGATAACTTTTGTACTGGTTCACACCCGTCACTGAGGCTCCAGGACAGGCTAATCCCTAGGGAGTGTACAAATGGAGCCTTAGACAAGCACTAGTCTGGAGCGTATAGCTTGCAGTAGCTGGACAAGTCATATTTCTGACACTAAATATTGGACTGTATGAGTATTAAATTAGATATCGATGGGGCACCTTAGTCCATCAATTGAATTATTTATTTCTTTATTCATTCATGGGATGTGGGCGTCGCTGGCAGGGCCGGCATTTATTGTCCATCCCCTAGTCGCCCTTGAGAAGGTGGTGGTGAGCCGCCTTCTTGAACCGCTGCAGTCCGTGCAGTGAAGGTACTCCCACAGGGAGGGAGTTTCAAGATTTTGACCCAGCGACGATGAAGGAACGGCAAATGTCTTCAGGTAGAAATTAAACAAAACATGAGCGAAAAGAAAGTCAGTCATAAATTAGCAAGATAGCTAGAGGAAAGCCATTTGATCCATTCTTAGCTCATCTCTTCCATGTGCTGTCTCTCAAGCTGACTTTCCCACTCCATATTCTCTCCATCACAAAGGCCACCTACTTCCACCTCTGTAACATTGTCCACCTCCATCTCCACCTCAGCCCATCTGCCACTGGAACCTCCTTCATGCCTTAGCCAACTCTAGGCTTCATTACACCGTGAACCTCAGCCATGCAAAGCTCTGCTGTCCATACCTTATCCTTCATGTTTGCCGGCCATTCCTGTCCTCGCTGACCTTCACTGGCTCCCAATCCCCCAGCACCTCAAATACAAGATTCTCATCCCCGTGTTTAAATTTCTGTATGGTCTCATCCCTTCCTATCACTATTACCTTCTCCAGTGCTAGAACCGCTCCACCCATAATCTCCACTGCTCCAATTCTGGCCTCTTGTGTGTCTCTCCATTTCTTCATTGGCGGCCGTGCCATCAGCCGCCGAGGCTCCACGCTCTGGAGTTTCCTCCCTAAACCCCTCTGCTTCCCCAGCTCCCTCCCCTCCTTCAAGAAGCACCGGAAAAGCCACCTCACTGACTAAGCTTTTGGACGCCCTTCCTGGCCTCTCCTTCTTTGGCTCAACATCCATTCTTTCCTCATACCATCATGAAGTGTCTTGGTCGGCTGTTCTACATTAAAGGCAATGTGCGAATGCCAGTTGTTGTTGCTGACCCATTTGGGTTGACCCCTGCCTGAAAACACTGGATGGAAAATGACATTAAGCGTTAGCGCACTGTTATTGTCAACAGTGATTTGTCGGATTATAATCTACATTATTGAACTATGACCGGGTGCACACAGCAGAGTAAACACTTGTGTTAACGCGATTGGTCACTATAGTGCTCCCTGGTGCAGTTAATCTGGTGCCTCTATCTTTATAGATATCTCCCCGGTGTCCTGACCAATAATTATCCCTCAACCAACATCACTTAAGACAACAGGAAATGCTGGAAAAACTCAGCAGGCCAGGCAACATCCTGCCTCAGGTCGAAACCCTTCGTCAGGACTGAGAGAAAACACAGGAAATGAAACAGATTAAAAGGCCAGTTTGGGGGCTGGGAAATGGGGATGAAAGAACAAAAGAGAAGTGAAGAGACATTAAGAGGTATTCAAAACCAGACGAGATGGTGATAGGACTAGTGGAGACAAAAGACGGCTCTAGATGTTTATTAAATGCATGCAGTGTGAAGTGTGAAATGTTCTGGCAGGATGAGAGACAGTTGCCATGTGGGAGAGAAAAAAAAGGGGGAAGGGCGCAAAAAAAAGGTGTGGATAAAAAATATATAAAAATGTAATAGGGGCCAAGGTTTAAGACACTTAAGACAGATTGTCTGGTCATTATCGCACTGCTGTTTGTGGGAGCTTGCTGTGCGCAAATTGGCTGCCCCCCTTTCTTAAATTACAACAGCGATCACACTTCAAACATATACTTCATTGGCTGTAAAGCGTCCTGAGGTGGTGAAAGACGCTGTATCAAATAGAAGTTCTTTCTTTCTTTTCAGACTCAATCCTTAACGGAGGGATTTGTTGTGAGCTAGAACTCACTGGCTGACAGGAAGCAGATTCAGTGGTAACTTTCAGAAGGGAATGAGGTAAATCCTAGAAGGAGAAACATTTGCAGGGCTGTGGGGAAAGGGGCAGGGGGGAGTGCGACTAATTGGAGAGCTCTTTCAAAGCCTCGGCACAAGGCACGATGGGCCGAATGGTCTCCTTCTGTGCTGTAATTAACCAATTTTAAAAGCTCAAACCAACATCGCGATGAGAGTATGCCGCATATAAAAAGAGAGACTTGCATTTATATAGCGCCTTTCACGACCACCGGACATCTCAAAGCGCTTTACAGCCAATGAAGTACTTTTGAAGTGTAGTCACTGTTGTAATGTGCGAAACATGGCAGTCAATTTGCTCTCAGCAAGCTCCCACAAACAGCAATGTGATAATGACCAGATAATCGTTTTTTGTGATGTTGTTTTAGGGATAAATATTGGCCCAGGGCGCCGGGCAGAACTCCCCTGCTCTTCTTTGAAATAGTGCCATGGGATCTTTTATATCCACCTGAGAGAGCAGACAGGGCCTCGGTTTAACATCTCATCCGAAAGACGGCACCTCCGACAGTGCAGCACTCCCTCAGTACTGCCTCTCCGACAGTGCAGCACTCCCTCAGTACTGCCTCTCCGACAGTGCAGCGCTCCCTCAGTACTGCCCCTCCGACAGTGCAGCACTCCCTCAGTACTGCCCCTCCGACAGTGTGACACTCCCTCAGTACTGCCCCTCCGACAGTGCAGCACTCCCTCAGTACTGCCCCTCCGACAGTGTGACACTCCCTCAGTACTGCCCCTCCGACAGTGTGACACTCCCTCAGTACTGCCCCTCCGACAGTGCAGCACTCCCTCAGTACTGCCTCTCCGACAGTGCAGCGCTCCCTCAGTACTGCCCCTCCGACAGGGCAGCACTCCCTCAGTACTGCCCCTCCGACAGTGCAGCACTCCCTCAGTACTGCCCCTCTGACAGTGCAGCGCTCCCTCAGTACTGCCCCTCCGACAGTGCAGCGCTCCCTCACTACTGCCCCTCCGACAGTGTGACACTCCCTCAGTACTGCCCCTCCGACAGTGCAGCACTCCCTCAGTACTGCCCCTCCGACAGTGTGGCACTCCCTCAGTACTGCCCCTCCGACAGTGTGGCACTCCCTCAATACTGCCCCTCCGACAGTGCAGCACTCCCTCAGTACTGCCCCTCCGACAGTGTGGCACTCCCTCAGTACTGCCCCTCCGACAGTGCGGCACTCCCTCAGTACTGCCCCTCCGACAGTGCAGCACTCCCTCAGTACTGCCCCTCCGACAGTGCAGCGCTCCCTCAGTACTGCCCCTCTGACAGTGCAGCACTCCCTCAGTACTGCCCCTCCGACAGTGTGACACTCCCTCAGTACTGCCTCTCCGACAGTGCAGCACTCCCTCAGTACTGCCCCTCCGACAGTGCGGCGCTCCCCCAGTACTGCCCCTCCGACAGTGCGGCGCTCCCTCAGTACTGCCCCTCCGACAGTGTGACACTCCCTCAGTACTGCCCCTCCGACAGTGTGGCACTCCCTCAGCACTGCCCCTCCGACAGTGTGGCACTCCCTCAGCACTGCCCCTCCGACAGTGTGGCACTCCCTCAGTACTGCCCCTCCGACAGTGTGGCACTCCCTCAGCACTGCCCCTCCGACAGTGCGGCACTCCCTCAGTACTGCCCCTCCGACAGTGCAGCACTCCCTCAGTACTGCCCCTCCGACAGTGCAGCGCTCCCTCAGTACTGCCCCTCTGACAGTGCAGCACTCCCTCAGTACTGCCCCTCCGACAGTGTGACACTCCCTCAGTACTGCCCCTCCGACAGTGCAGCACTCCCTCAGTACTGCCCCTCCGACAGTGTGACACTCCCCCAGTACTGCCCCTCCGACAGTGCGGCGCTCCCCCAGTACTGCCCCTCCGACAGTGCGGCGCTCCCTCAGTACTGCCCCTCCGACAGTGTGACACTCCCTCAGTACTGCCCCTCCGACAGTGTGGCACTCCCTCAGCACTGCCCCTCCGACAGTGTGGCACTCCCTCAGCACTGCCCCTCCGACAGTGTGGCACTCCCTCAGTACTGCCCCTCCGACAGTGTGGCACTCCCTCAGTACTGCCCCTCCGACAGTGTGGCACTCCCTCAGTACTGCCCCTCCGACAGTGTGGCACTCCCTCAGTACTGCCCCTCCGACAGTGTGGCACTCCCTCAGTACTGCCCCTCCGACAGTGTGGCACTCCCTCAGTACTGCCCCTCCGACAGTGTGGCGCTCCCTCAGTACTGCCCCTCCGACAGTGTGGCACTCCCTCAGTACTGCCCCTCCGACAGTGTGGCACTCCCTCAGTACTGCCCCTCCGACAGTGTGACACTCCCTCAGTACTGCCCCTCCGACAGTGTGGCACTCCCTCAGTACTGCCCCTCCGACAGTGCGGCGCTCCCTCAGTACTGCCCCTCCGACAGTGCGGCGCTCCCTCAGTACTGCCCCTCCGACAGTGCGGTACTCCCTCAGTACTGCCCCTCCGACAGTGCGGCGCTCCCTCAGTACTGCCCCTCCGACAGTGTGGCACTCCCTCAGTACTGCCCCTCCGACAGTGTGGCACTCCCTCAGTACTGCACTGGGAGTGTCAGCTTGGATTCTGAGGCTCACAACCTTCAGACTCCGAGGCGAGGGTGCTAATCGCTGAGCCACAGCTGACACTAATACTACTAGCCTGTGGGGGTTGAAAAAAACAATCTTCTAATCAGTTGTCCCATTTAAGTCTCGGAGATCTTCCTTAACATTATTCTTGGAGGTCATTGATCCTGAGGTGGTAACGGAGCTAAATTAGGAAGCACAGCTCGAATGCCCCAGTTTGTGAAGTGCTCTGGGTTACTTTGTCTCCACTAATGTTAATTCAGCTCCCTCACACTGCCAGGCTCAGTAATGTGATCAAGCTGGGTAATGCTGATGATGTTACTTCCATAAAACATTCAAGAAATCAATAGACACAACACAAACAAAGTGAACGGCTCTCTGTGGGCCGTCGTTGCCTATGATTTATTCCTCTCCGAAGCCAGCGCCAGAAATATTTTTAAACCATCGGTTATATTTTTTTGTAAGTTCCCCATAGAGTCATAGAGTAATACAGCACGGATAGAGGCCCTTCGGCCCATCGTGTCCGCGCCGGCCATCAAGCCCTGTCTGATCTAATCCCATATTCCAGCATTTGGTCCGTAGCCTTGTATGCTATGGCATTTCAAGTGCTCATCCAAATGCTTCTTAAATGTTGTGAGGGTTTCTGCCTCCACAATCCTTTCAGGCAGTGAGTTCCAGACTCCAACCACCCTCTGGGTGAAAAAGTTCTTCCTCAAATCCCCTCTAAACCTCCCGCCCTTTACCTTGAATCTATGCCCCCTAGTTATTGACCCCTCTACTAAGGGAAAAAGCTCCTCAGCATCCATCCTATCTATGCCCCTCATAATTTTGTACACCTCAATCCTGTCCCCCCTCAGCCTCCTCTGCTCCAAGGAAAACAAACCCAATCTGCCCAGTCTCTCTTCATAGCTGAAGCGCTCCAGCCCCGGTAACATCCTGGTGAACCTCCTCTGCACCCTCTCCAACGCGATCACATCCTTCCTGTAGTGTGGCGACCAGAACTGCACACAGTATTCCAGCTGTGGCCTAACCAGTGTTTTATACAGTTCCATCATAACCTCCTTGCTCTTATATTCAATGCCTCGGCTAATGAAGGCAAGTATCCCATATGCCTTTTTTACCACCTTATCCACCTGTTCCGCCGCCTTCAGGGATCTGTGTACTTGCACACCCAGATTCCTCTGACCCTCCGTCTTGCCTAGGGTCTTACCATTCATTGTGTATTCCCATGCCTTGTTAGTCCCCCCAAAGTGCATCACCTCGCACTTTTCCGGGTTAAATTCCATTTGCCACTGTTCCGCCCATCTGACCAACCCATCTATATCGTCCTGCAGACTGAGGCTACCCTCCTCGCTATTTACCACCCTACCAATTTTTGTATCATCCGCGAACTTACTGATCATACCTTTTACATTCATATCCAAGTCATTAATGTAGACCACAAACAGCAAGGGACCCAGCACCGATCCCTGTGGTACCCCACTGGCCACAGGCTTCCAGTCACAAAAACAACCTTCGACCATCACCCTCTGCCTTCTGTCACTAAGCCAGTTTTGTATCCAATGTGCCAAGGCACCCTGGATTCCATGGGCTCTTACCTTCTTGACCAGTCTCCTGTGCGGGACTTTATCGAAGGCCTTACTGAAATCCATATATACCACATCCACTGCGTTACCCTCATCCACACACCTAGTCACCCCCTCAAAAAATTCAATCAAATTAGTCAGACATGATCTTCCCTTGACAAAGCCATGTTGACTATCCCTGATTAATCCTTGCCTCTCCAAGTGGAGACAAATTTTGTCCCTCAGAATTTTTTCCAATAATTTTCCTACCACTGATGTTAGGCTCACTGGCCTGTAGTTCCCTGGTTTTTCCCTACTTCCCTTCTTGAATAATGGTACTACATTAGCGGTTCTCCAGTCCTCTGGCACATCCCCTGTGGCCAGAGAGGTCCTGAATATATGTGTTAGAGCCCCCGCAATCACTTCCTTTGCCTCACACAGCAGCCTGGGATACATTTCATCCGGGCCTGGGGATTTATCCATTTTTAGGCCAGCTAGAACTGCCAATACCTCCTCCCTCTTGATGTGAATATGTTCGAGCATATCACAGTCCCCCTGCCCTATTTCTATGTCTACATCGTCCTTCTCCATAGTGAAAACAGATGCAAAAAATTCATTTAGAACCCCTCCTACATCTTCCGGCTCCACACACAGATTGCCACTTTTGTCCCTAATGGGCCCTATTTTTTCCCTAGTTATCCTCTTACCCTTAATATACTTATAAAACATCTTAGGATTTTCCTTTATTTTGCTCGCCAGTGTTATTTCATGGCCCCTCCTTGATCTCCTAATTTCTTTTTTAAGTATCCCCCTGCACTTTTTGTACTCCTCTAGGGCTTCCTCCGTCTTTAGCCTTTTGTATCTGCCAAAAGCCCTCCTTTTTTTCCTAATCCATTCTCGTATATCCCCTGACATCCAAGGTTCCCTGTGGTTTTTGGAACCACCCTTGACCTTTACAGGAACATTTTGCCATTGTATGATCCCAATCTCCCTTCTGAAAGCCTCCCATTGCTCTGATGTGGATTTTCCTACAAGTAGCTGATCCCAGTCCATTTTGGCCAGATCCTGCCTTATCCTATTAAAATCGGCCTTCCCCCAATTTAGAACCTTTATTTCCGGCCCATCCCTGTCCTTTTCCATGACCACCTTAAATCTTACCATATTATGGTCACTGTCACCAAAGTGCTCACCTACTAGCACTTTTTCCACTTGGCCGGCCACATTCCCTAGAATTAGGTCCAGTACCGCCCCCTCTCTTGTAGGACTTTCTACATGCTGGCTCAAAAAGCTCTCCTGGATGCACTTTAAGAATTCTACACCCACTGCCAACGTGTTCCAATTTTGAATGTTTTACCGAAGGGAAGCTGCGGAAAATGTCAATTGTTTATTTTCAGTTTCTTTCCCATTCTGTTTTGCAAATTAATCCACAGCCTCTCACTATATCAACAACAGCAATAACAGCATCTTGCATTTATATAGCGCCTTTAACATAGTGAAAGTGTTCCAAGGCACTTCACAGGAGCGTAAATCAGACAAAAGTTGACACTGAGCCAAAGAAGGAGGCATTAGGAGAGGTGACCAAAAGCATGGCGAAAGAGGTAGATTTTAAGCAGCGTCTTAAAGGAGGAGAGAGTGGTGGAGAGGTTTAGGGAGGGAATTCCAGAGCTTAGGGCCTCGACAACTGAAGGCGCGGCCGCCAATGATGGAGCGACGGAAGTGGGGGACGCGCAAGAGGCCAGAATTTGAGGAGCGCAGAGATCTCAGAGGGTTGTAGGGGCTGGAGGAGGTTACAGAGATAGGAAAGGGCGAGGCCATGGAGGGATTTGAACACATAGGCCTGGATTTTGTGATAGGAACACCGGTGAGGCTGTCAGCGCTCACCGTTATTAACAGAAACTTCCCGCGTCCGCACCTGCGCAGTAAACATGGAAATGCGGAAGTTGCGGTCTGAGTTACCCGACCCCTCCACAAGCTTCGCTACACCGGTACCTCACCGAGAGACCCGGCTTTAAAACACATGGAGGGTGTGAAGTTGCGGTACTTACCCACCAGATACCTACTAAACATGCCAGAAAAAGTTAGGGCTGGTGTATTCAAATGTAAGTGAATTTTTAATGGCATGATACGTCTTAATTACTACCAAACATCCTCTCTGGCCCTGAAAATTAAATTTTACAAGTGTGGAGTCTCATCCCTTCAGAATTTAATCATTGTTGGAGATTTTTTTAAAAATGTAAAATTTAAATAATTTATATTACTTTTTCTTTCTGTCTCTTTTATCTCTCTCTTTTTTAATCCCATCTTTCTTTCCCTCTCTTTATTTCGCTTTCTGTACATTATTTTACAGGAAACTTTGTGATATCCGGCACCGACGGGACCGAGCTGTTGACGTCCCATCAAAACTGCCGGACAAACCAGCGCTAATGTTGAAACATACGGAAGCTTTTGAGCTCCGTATCTAGCAACAAACCCTGTTGCTTAGCAACAGCTTCTAAACAGTTGGCCGTAGCTTGCAAGCGTCTCTGTAGCTAAGCAACAGCTTTAGCTAGACCTTGCAGAGCCTGACTAGTGAAAAAAAAGCAGCGAAAAGAAAAAAAACTTACTGAACCAACTCCTGAATTTTGCCGGTGGCTCGAGCATTCCGGACAGTTAACCTCCGGATAAACCAAAGTTTCCTGTATGTTGAATTCAAAATTCTAATTCAGACTTACTGGCTTGCACTCTGCGTGTCTCAGTGAGGATTCTTCAATCTGATTGGTTGAAGAGCCATACTGTGGCTATTCCTGCTCACACACGCCACAGATCGCCTGTAAAGGGCGCTGCTCTGAAAAGGATCTCCAGTAACTGTGCTTTGTCGCTTAAAAGCCCGCGAAAATTCTGTGGGCAGCTGTAAGCGTGATAAACAGCGAGCGTCATTCCTTCGCCACTGACCGCAAAATCTGGGCCATAGAGTTGCATAGAGCCTACATCACAGAAACAGGCCAGTTGTCATTTATCATCAGGGCTAATTGTACATTAGAACATGAGAAATAGGAGCAGGAGTCGGCCATTCAGCCCCTCGAGCCTGCTCCGCCATTCAATAAGGTCATGGCTGATCTTCGACCTCAACTCCACTTTCCCGCCGGATCCCCATATCCCTTGATTCCCCTAGAGTCCAAAAATCTATCGATCTCAGCCTTGAATATACTCAACGACTGAGCCTCCACAGCCCTCTGGGGCAGAGAATTCCAAAGACTCACAACCCTCTGAGTGAAGAAATTCCTCCTCATCTCAGTCCTAAACGGTTCCCTTGATTTTTATGTCCTGATATCCAGGACGGTCACTGTCAGTCATTATCTCATTGCTGTTTGTGGGAGCTTGCTGTGCACAAATTGCCTACATCTGAACAGTGACTACACTTCCAAAAAGTACTTCATTGGCTGTAAAGCGCTTTGGGACATCCTGAGGTCGTGAAAGGTGCAAGCTATTTCTTTCGCTATATAATTAAGCAATCTACAAATGGAAGAGGGCGAAGATAAAAAAGGATTTTAAACAAAAGTTATAAGTATGCATACATATACGCCGACACATTTATACGTACAATGGGCAATACTGTATCGTCAAGGAGTGAACCTGAGAAAGATTGGAGTCATTTGATGTACGAGGAACTGCTCCAGTCTTTAACAGCTGTCTCCTTTTACATGTCCTTATACCAACTGAATAATTAATCAGCAATATTAACTGCAGCAGATTAACTTGCAGGCGCTTCAAGCCATCAAGATAAGGCCATATGCTCTGCAGCCCATTTACCAAGCTTGCATTCCTGGGAAGATGCTGACTCTGTTGTTCAAGGGTAAGAGAAATGTAACCCTTTGTCGACCGAGCATCCTGGATATCAGGACATAAAAATCAAGGGAAGCGTTCAACAAAAAAAGATTACCTGGGAGGAAATGGCTCAGGACCAAGCATGAGATAGAATCGAGCAGGGGCACTTTTGCTCAAAGTATTGCCTCCCTAGGATTGCCTCCCTCTTTAAGGGCTCCTTTTGTTTGTCATTTTAAAGCCACTGGCCAACGAACCAGAGGGGAGATGAGAATTTTTTTTTTAACGCGAGTTGTTGTGATCTGGAACGCGCCGCCTAAAAGGGCGGTGGAAGCAGATTCAATATCAACTTTCAAAAGGGAATTGGATAGATTCTTGAGAAGGAAAAATTTGCAGGGCTCTGGGGAAAGAGCGGGGGGGGGTGGGGAGTGGAACCAATGATCGCTTTAAGCTGCGCGGTTGTGCGGCTCTCGGGACCTCCCGCGCAGCCGGCTCGCCAGCTTTCCAATGTGAAAAACCACACAGGCGCGCTATATTGAATGGGCCGTGCACCCCCCCAAAAAAATAAGAGGGAACATTGAGTGGGACTAATTGGAGAGCTCTTTCAAACAGCCGGCACAGGCATGATGGGCCGAATGGCCTCCGTCTGTGCTGTGTGATTCTATGATTTCTTTCACCCTCCTGTGCTTTATTCTATTGGTTGGTTATAACACGGGGCAGCTAATGACTTTCGTGTCTTAGGCTATTGTAGAAAATTCAGGATGATACTGGGGCTTAAAGGGTTAAACTATGGGGACAGGTGGCACAGACTGGGCTTGTATTCCCCTGAGTTAAAGGGGGTGATCTGATCGAGGTGTTTGAGATGATTGAAGGAGTTGATCGGGTCGATAGAGAGAAACTATTTCCTCTGGTGGGGGGAGTCCAGAACAAGGGGGCAGAACCTTAAAATTAGAGCCAGGCCGTTCAGGGGTGATGTCAGGAAGCACTTCCTCACACAAAGGATGTTGGAAATCTGGGACTCTCTCCCCCAAAAAGCTGTTGAGGCTGGGGGTCAATTGAACATTTCAAAACTGAGATTGACAGATTTTTGTTGGGTGAGGGTATTAAGGGTTACGGAACCAAGGCGGGTAGAGGGAGTTAAGATACAGATCAGTCATGATCTTATTGAATGGCAGAACAGGCTCGAGGGGCTGAATGGGCTCCTCCTGTTCTTTATGCTTTTGTAAGACTGGGGCTGTTGTCTGATTGACTGACACAAGTGAGTTTAATCTCCTCAGTGTGCAGATTGGCTAACACATTTGCATAAAATTAGTATTTTAATACGGTCATTAACAAGTTTATTTCAAGATAACATATGAAGGAGTTTCACAGAATCGCATTAACATGACTAAATTAAACCCCAATGAGATTTTTCCTCTATAAAGTGTCCCAACTCTGTTTTCTATCCCCTGATCATCTCTCTAACCTTGAACCTACAATCCCCTCAATGCCCTGTGTCTCAATTTTCACAATAAGTCTTTGTGTGGCAATTTATCAGATGCTTTCCGTAAAATCCACATATACACCGCCCACCGCAGCAGGGGAGATGTTCCGGGGTCCGTGCCAGAGGTGGGGAATCGCCAGGCCGTGGCCAACACCAGGAAACCCAGGTGTGTAAGAGCGCGTGCTCGTGAAGGAATCCAAGCGATTTCCCTTTCAGTTTAAATTAATGGACCGGGGATACAATCCCACTCGCCGGAATTTCCTCTCCGCGAGGTGATGTTTAACACCCAGGCGGCAAAGAGGAGAATGTACCCCACACATCCCATTGCATTAGAATCACATCGAGTGCACGGCACAGAAACAGGCCATCCGGCCCAACTGGTCCGTGCCGGTGTTTATGCTCCACACGAGCCTCCTCCCACCCCTCTTCATCTCACCCCATCAGCATATCCTTCTATTCCTTTCTCCCTCATGTGTTTATCCAGCTTCCCCTTAACTCCATCTCTGCCATTCGCCTCAACCACTCCCTGTGGTAGCGAGTTCCACATTCTCATCACTCTCTGGGTAAAGACTTTTTACTAATTAGCCATCGGGAGAAAGTCAAGTAAAGTTCCTCTTGGCTTATGATCACAATTGTTTACGCAATTACGTCTATTGCATTTAAAAGCAGATCCAGGATCACCATTACTATTGATAATGATTCCCAGAATCATTGGGATTTTATATTTACAGTAATGTCTTGAATAATTTAGGTCCTCATAGCATCAACATATGGTGGAGCAATACTAGCATCTGCTGGTGAAAGACAAACATTGCAATCACAACACTGCCAGGGGAAAAGCACAGCCAGGAGCATTAGCTGGTGTAAACACGGATCATAATCTCCTCCACATCTTGCCTTGTATAAAAAAGCCTTCTATCCTCTACAAATTATGTCTGTATATTCTGCACAATTACATTGTAAAATTATTTCCAAATGTATTTTTTTCGAGGACATGCTGTCGATTAATTATCCTTCAGTGTTTTTCCTCCTTTCCGGTTATGCCTTCAGCTGTCTCGACCCTAAGCTCTCCTTAAACCTCTCCGCCTCTCTCTCCTCTTTAAAGATGCTCCTTAAAACCTACCTCTTTGACCAAGCTTTTGGTCACCTGTCCTAATATCTAATTATGTGGCTCGGTGTCAAATTTTGTTTAATATGATACCCGGACTTAAAGGGTTAAGTTACAAGGAGCGATTACACAAATTAGGGTTGTATTCCCTGGAATTTAGAAGGTTAAGGGGTGATCTGATTGAAGTTTTCAGGCTATTAAGGGGAACAGATAGTGTAGATAGAGAGAAACTATTTCCGCTGGTTGGGGAGTCTCGGACTAGGGGGGCATCGTCCAAAAATTAGAGCCAGACCTTTCAGGAGTGAAATCAGGAAACACTTCTACACACAAAGGGTGGTAGAAGTTTGGAACTCTCTTCCACAAACGGCAATTGATGTGAGATCAATTGTTAATTTTAAATCTGAGATTGATAGATTTTTGTTAACCAAAGGTATTAAGGGATATGGGCCAAGGGCGGGTATATGGAGTTAGATCACAGATCAGCCATGATCTCATCGAATGGCGGAACAGGCTCAAGGGGCTGAATGGCCTCCTCCTGTTCCAAGTTCTGATAATCGCTCCTGTGAAGCACCTTGAGATGTTTTACTATGTTAAAGGTGCTATATAAATGCAAGTTGTTGTTGTTGTTGATGTCCCTAGGATGGAGGGGAAGAAACCCAGAAAGGCCTACTTTCAGGGCCCTGTGACATCACCGCCTGTTCCTCTCCAGTCGGAGGGGAGCTTGGCAAGGGTCCCGGACCCGTTTCTGGGCGTCCAGTGAACAGGAGGATGAGGCCGATGGGCCGGGAACGCCCTCCTGCCACCTCATTGGCCTTGCAGGCACTCTGGGGCTAGAGACCTTGCATCGTGGGTCTTTGTCACATTTTCCTGTGCTTCGCAATCTTGGGAATAAGCATTTCCTCAACATCAATGGGGGAGAAAGGAATAGAAGATTATGTTGATGGGGTGAGATGAAGAGGGGTGGGAGGAGGCTCGTGTGGAGCAGAAACACCGGCACGGACCTGTAGTGTATGTAACCGTTCTACCTTTAAGAGAACTATTGTATGTAACCGTCCACCTTTAAGAGAACTATTTTAGGTGTTGCACTACTTTATCTTGGCTGCTGTATACTGTAATACCGGTGGTGACCACACCGGTATATAAGTGCTGTGTAAGGATTTATTGGGCAGATTCGCCCTGACCTTCGAATAGTAAAGTCCTGTTAAAGTTACTCTTGTAGTCTGTGTATTAATTCACCATATAACCCACAGACTTTACAGGACCAGTTGGGCTGAATGGCCTGTTTCTGTGTGTAATTCTATTTTAAATTAAATCACCAAGATCTATGCCCAAAAGCAGCAGCTTGTTCTGTAGTTGACACAGTCACTCACACAGTCTAAATTCATTTGATTTCAACACAGAAGTGATTTACTATCTTCACAGTGGATCATTTTCAGCCGAGTATCTAGGCACAGTCAGGAGTTCCCAACTCCCTGTGCTTTTAATTAAAAGTCACAACTGCTCTTCACCACCAGCCCGACAATCCCCAGACACACAGGCTTCTCGGCTCTGCATTTAAAATTCATTCAGCTAAAGGCATTTCATTTCAAACAATAACATTGATAAAAGAAACCCAAGTTTTGGGAAATTAAACCGCGCTCGTCTATTTTAGCCGTGGCTCAGTGGGTGGCACCCTCGCCTCTGAGTCAGTAGGTTGTGGGTTCAAGTCCCACTCCAGAGACTTGAGCACAAAAATCTAGGCTGACACTCCCAGTGCAGTACTGAGGGAGTGCTGCACTGTCGGAGGGGCAGTACAGAGGGAGTGCTGCACTGTCGGAGGGGCAGTACAGAGGGAGTGCTGCACTGTCGGAGGGGCAGTACTGAGGGAGTGCTGCACTGTCGGAGGGGCAGTACTGAGGGAGCGCCGCACTGTCAGAGGGGCAGTACTGAGGGAGCACTGCACTGTCGGAGGGGCAGTACTGAGGGAGCGCTGTACTGTCGGAGGGTCAGTACTGAGGGAGCGCTGGACTGTCGGAGGGGCAGTACTGAGGGAGCGCCACACTGTCGGAGGGGCAGTACTGAGGGAGCGCTGCACTACCGGAGGGGCAGTACTGAGGGAGCGCTGCACTGTCGGAGGTGCTGTCTTTCGGATGAGACGTTAAACCGAGGCCCCGTCTGTTCTCCTCCCCGTCTGATGGACGTAAAAGATCCCATGGCACTATTGTGAAGAAGAGCAGGGGGAGTTCTCCCCAGTGTCCTGGGGCCAATATTTATCCCTCAACCAACATCACTAAAACAGATTATCTGGTCATTATCATATTGCTGTTTGTGGGAGCTTGCTGTGTGCAAATTGGCTGCCACGTTTCCTACATTACAACATTGACTACACTTCAAAAGTACTTCATTGGCTGTAAAGCGCTTTGAGCCATCCGGTGGTCGTGAAAGACGCTATAGAAATGCAAGTCTGTCTTTCTTTATTTTATAATCATTGGGAGTTTAGCAAATAAACTTCACAAAAGAAGGAAGCTTCTGATAATGTCAATAGTGGATGAGCTATATCGCGTTGGACAGCTAGTAACTGGTCTAAGGAGCTAGCCAGTGCTGCCGCCACTTGCCTTGTTGGTCCCAGCAGTGTTACTGCTTCAAGGTCTGGATCGGGGTTCCCAACCGGGATTCCGTGGCCCCCTAGGGACCCGCGAGAAGATTTCAAGGGGCAGGATTTTTATTGGGCCGTGGAGGCGGGATGGAGGCGTGTGGGGATTAAAATCTCAAAATCGGGGGGCACGAACCCATCCCGCCCCCAACCTGCTTCCATGCCGGTTTCAAAGGAGGCGGGTACCCGCCCCGCACTGGGACCCGCCTCCCCGAGGCGGGAAGGGGATTAGTGCCAATTAACTGCCTGTTAACAGGTAGTTAACAGGCAGTTTTTAGCCTAATCCTTATTTTTATTGCTGAAGTGTGGGATTCCCGACAGCTCCAAACCACGCCAAGTTAGCGAGGCGGACCGTCAGGCTGAAGGGCTTGGAGGGTTCGAGATGTCCAGTGTTCAGGTGAGTGATGGGTGCATGAGTGCAGAGGTAAATGTGTTTGGTGTGTGTAAAGTGTTTAAAGAAGTTTTACTTACCTTTACTTACCTTTACTGCCTTCCTTCCTTCAGGTCTCGGGAGTCCCTCATCTCACCGGCACAGAAAGCAGAATGGCTGCGAGCTGTCAAAAGTTGCAGCATTCAGCTTTCTGTTCTGGAGAGATCTCTAAATCAGCCTTAGAGGAAGGAACTAACTTGGAGTACAGATTGTCAGTGTTTGACAGCTTCAAAGAGCTGTGAAACGCTGATATTTCATCTGTCAAAAGCTCTTGACCGATGAAATGTCAATCTGTGACGTCACCTGTTGCCGGGTGGCCCTTAATTGGCCTGCTGAGCCCGATGGGTAGGCTCAACAAGGTCAATCAAGTGAAAATCGCATGGGTTGGCCACAACTCGATGGAGGCGGGACTACAACCCTGAAAGTTGTAGTCCTGCCTCCTATACACCTTCAGTATCAAAATAAAGCCCATGGTGTCCGCCAGAGAATGGCCGGTTTCTGGTGGTGGGGCCTGTCTGAGAAAGTCCCCAGCTGGGGGGGCGGGGGGTGGGGGTGGTGGGCCTTTGGTCGGGTTGAGGGACCGATCGCGAAGGCAGTTCGCTGCTGGACAAGGACTGAGCAGCTCAGCGGCCTGTGGGACGGCGCCGCGTAGATGGAGATCCAGGATGGGGGGGACAGTGCGGGCTTGGCTGGGGCGCGAGGATCTCTGGCTGCTCCGGGGCGGCTGACTGGTTTCATTGGGCTGGGCACTGGTTAGCGAGTCCGGGCCCCAGGCCCTGGCCTGCCAATCCCCTCAGAACATTGCCAGGAGGCCCTACTCGGCCCTGGAGACGCTCCTTGGCCAGTCCGGAGGAGCCGAGCCCACAGCGTTTCCAGAACCTTCTGTTGTCATTAACGCCCAGTAACTGAACGTGTGACTGGAACTCGGAACCACCACCCACCTGCCCCCACAGACTGTGGGACAAATCCCCCACCCCCTCCCCCCACAATTTTTATACAGGGAAAACACTTGTGTTTTGTTACGGGGGGATCCGTGGAATTTTTATAAGATGGGAGGGGGGCATCAGAAGCAAAAAGGTTGAGACCCTCTGCTCTATAGCACTGATGTTACCCCGAGGGAATATTAGTGTGCAAGGGCCGAACATGTTGATAAGCTGACCTCCGCACAATGCAAATTTAAGAAAAGCCTCCGCTTGTTCTTTTTAAATGTCTCATTCAAAGATAAAACGTACAATTACAGAATGTGCAGCACAGAAACAGGCCATTCGGCCCAACTGGTCCGTGCCGGTGTTTATGCTCCACACCAGCCTCCTCCCACCCCTCTTCATCTCACCCTATCACCATATCCTTCTATTCCTTTCTCCCTCATGTGTTTATCCAGCTTCCCCTTAAACGTATCTCTGCTATTCGCCTCAACCACTCCCTGTGGTAACGAGTTCCACATTCTCACCACGCTCTGGGTAAAGAGGTTTCTCCTGAATTCCTAATTGGATTTACAGTCAAACATCATTTTTAAAAATGATTCATTCTCAGGATGTGTACATCGCTGGCAAGGCCAGCATTTATTGCCCGCCCCTGGCCACCCCTTGAGAGTGGCCCAGCAGGGAATGTTACTAAAAAGGGACCTCCTACTCCACATCAATGAGCTTAGCGCTCAAATTAACTAAATACTTTATTCTTGGCACAGCTAAGATCCAGGGATTGCAGCGAGGCCCCCAGTGAGCGCTGAGAACAATACAAGACCACTACAGAACGGGAGGATAAAAATGTTTTTAATTTGGAATCCAGCGTCAAGGAGACAACTGTCTTTGTGAAGCGTGCATCAGACTGAATTCAAAACTACACGGTTTGCCTTTCCAAGATTAATCCGCTCCTTTTGTGCAGTCCCTGCTACTTTTGAAATTCTGTTGATCCTTATCGGGATCAGATACCTTAACTTATTGCTATTTATTTATTTCTAAGTAAGAAGCCTTGTATGTCCAGTCTGTAATATATGTTGTGGTCTTCCAGGAGATCCAATATTTTCAAAGCATTCGCTCTATAGTTATTTTTGTCATTGTGAAAGAAAATCAGATATAATCCCCGAGCAGTAATGAAGTTCCAGGTGGTCTTGAAGTCCTTGTCAAATCCCGCAAGGATCTATTTCCAGTTAGAGAGGCGTGCACTGGCAGCTACACCCCCGAGGGCAACAACTGCCCCTCCGATCAACCACTTCCAGGAAATGCTCTGAAAACAGACACGGATAGCACGATAGAGTGTGTAGATAAATTGCATTCATGACAAAACATTAATCGCTTTATAGATACTGACTGAGCGGCTGTGCCAGATGTGGCTTAGCACTCTCGCCTCTGAGTCAGAAGGTCGTGGGTTCAGGCCCCGCTCGAGAGACTTGAGCACAAAATCTAGGCTGACACTCCCAGTGTGGTACTGAGGGAGTGCTGCACTGTCGGAGGTGCCGTCTTTCGGATGAGACGTTAAACCGAGGCCCCGTCTGCTCTCTCAGGTGGATGTAAAAGATCCCACGGCCGCTATTTGAAGAAGAGCAGGGGAGTTATCCCTGGTGTCCTGGGACCAATATTTATCCCTCAACCAACATCACTAAAACAGATTATTTGTTCATTATCACACTGCTACTTATGGGAGCTTGCTGTGTACAAATTGGCTGCCACGTTTCCTACATTACAACAGTGACTACACTTCAAAAAGTACTTCATTGGCTGTAAAGCACTTTGGAATGTCCTGAGGTTGTGAAAGGCGCTATAGAAATGCAAGTCTGTCTTTTTTCTTTGCTGCCTACTTCCAGCAAATTCTGCTTTGTCTCCCTTCGCATGGTCCCGCTCCCTTCCAGAGCTGTCATCATCGCCTCTCCCAGAAACATATTTGTAACACAGGCTTCCGGAATTGACTGTGCCTTATGGCTTAAGAAATAACCATAGAAAATAAACTTTTTAAAAAAGCTCGATGTTTTGTCCCAGATTCTGACTTATAGACTGAAGAACAATTAAACTCTGCTTGACCTCACCAAACAATTAAACTTTGATTGACCTCACCAAACAATTCAACTCTGATTGATCTCGCCAAACAATTCAACTCTGCTTGACCTCGCCAAACAATTAAACTCTGATTGACCTCACCAAACAATTCAACTCTGATTGACCTCACCAAACAATTCAACTCTGATTGACCTCACCAAACAATTCAACTCTGATTAGCCCGAGGCTCCGTTTTGTTGACAATTAGACTTTGTGGCATTAAAGAGACACAGATCTACCTCAGCAGCAGAATTTAACAGCGTACTTGCTGCGGAAGAGCCAAATTTTTTGTCAGTTTCAATGATCTACAAGATTTCTCTGATTGCCAGTTCTACGTGTGTGTGTGGGGGCACAGCGCAGCCAGTTTCAGGGCTGTCATAGACAGACGGCAACTTCGGGATTTCTACATGTGCTTGCTCTGACAGTACGCTGTCATACCGACCGCAAATTCAGGGCCATTGGCTTGACTGGTGCTCAATAAGGTAACGATCCTAAGGACCTGACATAAAAAGTGATCTTAAAAAAGAAAGACTTGCATTTAGAAATATTGGCCAGGACACAGGGGAGAATCACCTGCAAATAGTGGCCGTGGGATCTGTTATGTCCACCCAATGAGGGCAGACGGGGCCTCGGTTTAACGTCTCATCTGAATGACGGCACCTCCGACAGTGCAGCACTCCCTCAGTACTGCACTGGGAGTGTCAGCCTAGATTTTGTGCGTGTGGAGCATAAACACCGGCATGGACCTGCTGGGCCGAATGGCCTGTTTCTGTGCTGTAAATACTCTGTAATACTTTGGAAGTCTCTGGAGTGGGAACTTGAAACCACGACCTTCTGACTCCGAGGCGGGAGTGCTGCCCACTGAGCCACGGCTGACGCTAATCAAGCCATTAATTAGAGATTAAAAGAAAAAAAATGGTAAGTACTGCAAATCAGAGTTTAAAAACAGAAATTGCTGGTAATATACAGCAGGCCCGTCAGTATTTCAGAAGAGAAAAGACGGATTAATGTTTCGGGGGGTGCTCTAGAAATCTTAACATATCATCTCTCTTCTCAAGTGCTGTAGACTGGTTTCTCTCATGTTCCTGAGCAAGGCTTTGACAACACAGTATCGAACTGCTACAAGTAGCGGTTCAAGAAGGCGGCTCACCACCACCTTCTCGAGGGCAACTAGGGATGGGCAATAAATGCCGGCCTTGCCAGCGACGGCCACATCCTGAGAATGAATAATAAAAATAAATTACACCCACGAAGGGAGCATGAGTCTAGCCTGCCATTGCCATTGAGTAGCCTCACGCCCATTGTTACTATTACCGATCAGGGAGGGTTGAGCAATCTGGTGTTTTTTTCTCTGGAAAAGAGAAGGCTGAGGAATGAACTCAAAATTATTTGGTGGCATTCAATAGGGTAGACGTGGAGAAGATGTTTCCACTTGTGGGGGAGGTCAAAACTAGGGGCCATCAATATAAGACAGTCACTAATAAATCCATTAGGGAATTCAGGAGAAACTCTTTATCCAAAGAGGGGTTAGAATGTGGGCTCACTACCACGGGGAGTGGTTGAGGCGAACAGCATAGGGTATTGGAAAGCTAAGAACATAAGAAACTGATGAAAGGTCTTCGACCTGAAACGTTAACTCTGTTCCTCTCTCCACGGATGCTGTCTGGCCTGCTGAGTTTTTCCAGCATTTTCTGTTGTTATTTTAGCATAGATGTATTTAAGGGGAAGCTAGATAAACACACGAGGGAGAAAGGAATAGAAGGATATGCTGATAGGGTGAGATGAAGAGGGGTGGGAGGAGGCTCGTGTGGAGCAGAAACACCGGCACAGACCTGTTGGGCCGAATGGCCTGTTGCTGTGCTGTAAGTTCTATGTAATTCTATGCAATGCCTCTGACTACACAGCAAGTAGAAAATCACTCACTATTTTTTTCTGTAGTGGGTTATTACTAGCAGTCTTATTCTTTCTTTCACCTTGACTTTTATGCAGTTCCACCAAGTTCTTCATCGCCAAATCCAAATCAAGCTGAATCGTCTACGAGAAGAAAGAATCGAGAGATTGGAAACCACAAAAAAGAGCACCACTCGCAGAACAACAAGGACCCCAGTCGCACTGTTTATGAATGAAGAACTGGGATATATTTTGCTCTGCGGGTAAAGTTGTTGTAAATTCCTTAATCCTTAATATAAACCAATTACAGTTTAATGAAAGAATTCTTTGTAGAAGTATCTATCCCAACGTGTCGTGATATAGTGGGGTAGATCTTCCCTTCCAGCACTGCGGTGGAAGAGCTTCATAGAAACATAGAAACATAGAAGATAGGAGCAGGAGTCGGCCATTCAGCCCCTCGAGCCCGCTCCGCCACTCAATGAGATCATGGCTGATCATCCAAATTCAGTACCCTGTCCCTGCCTTCTCCCCATATCCCTTGATCCTTTTAGCCTTAAGAAATATATCCAACTCCTTCTTGAATATATTTAATTAATTGGCCTCCACTGCCTTCTGTGGTAGAAAATTCCACAGGTTCACCACTCTCTGGGTGAAGAAATTCCTCCTCATCTCTGTCCTAAATGGCTTACCCCTTATCCTTAGACTGTGACCCCTGGTTCTGGACTCCCCGGCCATCGGGAACATCCTTCCTGCATCCAGTCTGTCCAGTCCTGTTAGAATTTTATAAGTTTCAATCAGATCCCCTCTCATTCTTCTAAACTCCAGCGAGTATAAGCCCAATCGACCCAATCTCTCCTCATACGTCATTCCTGCCATCCCAGGTATCAGCCTGGTGAATCTTTGCTGCACTCCATGGCAAGAACATCCTTCCTCAGATAAGGCGACCAAAACTGCACACAATACTCAAGGTGTGGTCTCACCAAGGCCCTGTACAACTGCAGCAAGACATCCTTGCTCCTGTAATCGAATCCTCTCACTATGAAGGCCAACATACCATTTGCCTTCTTAACTGCCTGCTGCACCTGCATGCTTACCTTCAGCGACTGGTGCACAAGGACACCCAGGTCTCATTGCACTTCCCCTTCTCCCAATCTATTGCCATTCAGATAATCATCTGTCTTCCTGTTTTTGCCACCAAAGTGGATAACCTCACATTTATCCACGTTATATTGCATCTGCCATGCTTCTGCCCAATCACCCAACCTGTCCAAATCATACTGGAGTTTCTCGGCATCCTCCTCACAGCACACACGCCCACCCAGCTTTGTGTCATCTGCAAACTTGGAGATATTACATCTAGTTCCCTCGTCTAGATCATTAATATATATTGTGAAGAGCTGGGGTCCAAGGACCGATCCCTGCGGTACCCCACTAGTCACTGCCTGCCTGCCACTCGGAAAAAGACCCATTTATTCCAACTCTTTGCTTTCTGTCAGCCAACCAGTTCTCTATCCAAGTCAATACCTTGCCCACAATCCCATGTGCCTTAACTTTACATGCTAATCTCTTATGCGGGACCTTATCGAAAGCCTTTTGAAAGTCCAAATACACCACATCCACTGGTTCTCCCTTATCTATTTTACCAGTTACATCCTCAAAAAATTCCAGTAGTTTAGTCAAGCATGATTTACCTTTTGTAAATCCATGTTGACTTTGTCCGATCCTGTCACTGTTTTCCAAGTGCTCTGCTATTACATCTTTTATAATGGACTCTAGCATTTTCCCCACTACCGATGTCAGGCTTACCGGTCTGTAATTCCCCGTTTTCTCTCTATCACCTTTTTTGAATAGTGGGGTAACATTAGCTACCCTCCAATCCATGGGAACTGTTCCAGAGTCTATAGAATTTTGGAAGATGACCAGCAATGCATCTACTATTTCTAGGGCCACTTCCTTAAGTACCCTAGGATGTAGATTATCAGGCCCCGGGGATTTATCAGCCTTCAATCCCGTCAATTTCCCTAACACCATTTCCCTACAAATACTGATTTCTTTAACTTCCTCCCTTTCATCAGACCCTATGTTCCCCGACATCTCTGGGAGGTTAGTTATGTCCTCCTTTGTGAAGACAGATCCAAAATATGTATTTAATTGGTCTGCCATTTCTTTGTTCCCCATTATAAATTCCCCTGATTCTGACTGCAAGGGACCTACGCTTGACTTCACCAATCTTTATCTCTTCACATATCTATAAAAGCTTTTAGTCAGTTTTTATGTTCCTTGCAAGCTTACTCTCATACTCTATTTTCCCCTTCTTAATTAATCCCTTTGTCCTCCTTTGTTGAATCCTAAACTGCTCCCAATCCTCAGGTTTACTGCTTTTTCTGGCCAATTTATATGTCCTCTCCTTGGATCTTATGCTATCCCTAATTTCCCTTGTTAGCCACGGTTGAGTCACCCTTTTTGTTTTATTTTTATGCCAAACTGGGATGAACAAATTCTGTAGTTCATCCATGCGGTCTTTGAATGTTTGCCATTGCCTATGCACCGTCAACCCTTTGAGTGACATTCCCCAATCAATCCTACCCAACTCACGCCTCAGACCATCGTAGTTTCCTTTATTTAAATTCAGGACCCTAGTCTCTCAGTCAACTACTTCACTCTCCATCTTAATGAAGAATTCTATCATATTATGATCACTCCGACCCAAGGGGCCTCGTACAACAAGATTGCTAATTAATCCTTTCTCATTACATAATACCCAGTCTAAGGTCGAAGATCAGCCATGATCCTATTGAATGGCGGAGCATCTCAATGGGGAGTATGGCTGACTCCTGCTCCTATTTCTTATGTTCTTAAATTTCCAATACCCTAATGCTGATAGGATCAATCTAACCCTGTAGCTCCAAACTTTCAAAGTTTAACTGAACTATATTTTTTACCCACCAGTACTGTACTCCAGTGTTATACAACAACAGCCCTGTACCCACCAGTACTGTACCCCAGTGTTATACAGTGACAGACCTGTACCCACCAGTACTGTACCCCAGTGTTATACAGTGACAGACCTGTACCCACCAGTACAGTACCACAGTGTAATACAGTGACAGACCTGTACCCACCAGTACTGTACCCCAGTGTTATACAGTGACAGACCTGTACCCACCAGTACTGTACCCCAGTGTTATACAGTGACAGACCTGTACCCACCAGTAATATACCCCAGTGTTATACAGTGACAGACCTGTACCCAACAGTACTGTACCCCAGTGTTAGTGACAGACCTGTACCCACCAGTACTGTACCCCAGTGTTTGTAACAGACCTGTACCCACCAGTACTGTACCCCAGTGTTAAACAGTGACAGACCTGTACCCACAGGTACTATACCCCAGTGTGAAACAGTGACAGACTTTCTGTTTGAACTAATTTGGCAGGGTGATGGGATACGGAGTGGAGCTATAGTAGGGGTTGATGCACAGCCAAATATAGAGGAATAAACAAGTCAGCCTGGAAGGCAGAGCAAATATACAACGGCACGAGGGAGCATGGCAAGGCTGGATGGCATTTATTTTAATGCAAGGAGTCTTGCGAATAAGGCAGATGAATTGAAGGTGTTGATGAACACATGGGAGTATGATATTGTTGCTATCACAGAGACATAGTTGAGGGAGGGGCAGGACTGGCAGCTCAATATTCCGGGGTATAGAATCTTCAGGCGAGACAGAGGGGGATGTAAAAGAGGAGGGGGTGTCGCAATATTAATCAAGGAGTCAATTACTGCTGTAAGGAGGGATGATATCTTAGCAGGTTCCTCTAATGAGGCCATATGGGTAGAACTTAAAAACAAAAAGGGGGCAAGCACTTTGCTGGGAGTGTACTATAGGCCCCCAAACAGTCAGGGGGAGTTAGAGGAACAGATATGTAGGCAAATCTCAGAAGTGTAGAAATAATAGGATAATAATAGTAGGGGATTTCAACTTCCCCAATATTAACTGGGATAGTCAGAGTGTGAAAGGCTTAGAGGGTGCGGAATTCTTAAAGTGCATCCAGGAGAGTTTTTTGAGCCAGCATGTAGAAAGTCCCACAAGAGAGGGGGCGGTACTGGACCTAATTCTAGGGAATGTAGCCAGGCAAGTGGTAGAAGTGTCAGTAGGGGAGCATTTTGGTGACAGTGACCACAATTTGGTGAGATTTAAGGTAGTCATGGAAAAGGACAAAGATGGACCGGAAATAAAGGTTCTAAATTGGGGGAAGGCCGATTTTAATATGATAAGGCAGGATCTGGCCAAAGTAGACTGGGATCAGCTACTTGTAGGAAAATCCACATCAGAGCGGTGGGAGTCTTTCAGAAAGGAAATAGAGAGAGTACAACGCCAACATGTCAAGGGTCAAGGGTGGGACCAACAAGTCCAGGGAACCCTGGATGGATATACAAGAATGGATTAGGAAAAAAAGGGAGGCTTTTGGCAGATACAAAGGACTAAAAACAGTGGAAGTCCTAGAGGAGTATAGAAAGTGCAGGGGGTACTTAAAAAAGAAATTAGGAGAGCGAGGAGGGGCCATGAAAAAACACTGGCGGAGAAAATAAAGGAAAATCCTAAGGTGTTTTATAAGTATATTAAGGGCAAGAGGATAACTAAGGAAAGAGTAGGGCCCATTAAGGACCAAAGTGGCAATCTGTGTGTAGAGCCGGAAGATGTAGGTGAGGTTTTAAATGAATATTTTGCATCTGTGTTCACTATGGAGAAGGACGATGTAGGCATAGAAATCAGGCAGGAGGATTGTGATATATTTGAAAAATTAGTATTGAGAGGGAGGAGGTACGAGCAGTTTTAGCGGGCTTAAAAGTGGATAAATCCCCAGGCCCAGACGAGATGTATCCTAGGCTGCTGTGTGAGGCAAGGGAGGAGATTGCAGGGGTTCTGACACAAATTTTCAGAACCTCGCTGGCCACGGGGGAGGTGCCAGAGGACTGGAGAACAGCTAACGTAGTACCATTATTCAAGAAGGGTAGTAGGGGTAAACCAGGGAATTACAGGCCAGTGAGCCTAACATCAGTGGTAGGGAAATTAGTGGAAAAAATTCTGAGGGACAGAATTAGTCTCCACTTGGAGAGGCAAGGATTAATCAAGGATAGTCAGCATGGCTTTGTCAGGGGGAGATCATGTCTAACCAATTTGATTGAATTTTTCGAGAGCGTGACTAGGTGTGTGGATGAGGGTAGTGCAGTTGGTGTAGTCTACATGGACTTCAGTAAGGCTTTTGACAAAGTCCCACATGGGAGACTGGTCAAGAAGGTAAGAGCCCATGGGATCCAGGGCAATTTGGCACATTGGATCCAAAATTGGCTTAGTGGCAGGAGGCAGAGGGTGATGGTCGAAGGTTGTTTTTGTGACTGGAAGCCTGTGTCCAGTGGTCCTTTGCTGTTTGTAGTGTACATTAATGATTTAGATATGAATGTAGGAGGTATGATCAGTAAGTTTGCAGATGACACGGAAATTGGTGGAGTGGTAAATAGCGAGGAGGGAAGCCTCAGGCTACAGGACGATATAGATGGGTTGGTCAGATGGGCAGAACAGTGGCAAATGAAATTTAACACTGAAAAGTGTGAAGGGATGCATTTTGGGAGGACTACCAAGGCAAGGGAATACACAGTGAATGGTAGGACCCTAGGAAGGACAGAGGATCAGAAGGACCTTGGTGTGCATATACATATATCCCTTAAGGCAGCAGGACAGGTAGAAAAGTTGGTTAAAAAGGCATATGGGATACTTGCCTTCATTAGCCGAGGCATAGAATATAAGAGCAGGGAGGTTATGATGGAGCTGTACAAAACGCTAGTTAGGCCACAGCTGGAATATTGTGTGCAGTTCTGGTCACCACACTATAGGAAGGATGTGATTGCATTGGAGAGGGTGCAGAGGAGATTCACCAGGATGTTACCTGGGCTGGAGCACTTCAGCTATGAGAAGAGACTGGACAGGCTGGGGTTGTTTTCCTTAGAGCAGAGAAGGCTGAGGGGGGACCTGATTGAGGTGTACAAGGGGGCATAGATAGGGTAGATAGAAAGGAACTTTTCCCCTTAGTAGAGGGGTCAATAACCAGGAGGCATAGTTTCAAGGTAAGGGGCAGGAGGTTTAGAGGGGATTTGAGGAAAAACTTTTTCACCCAGAGGGTGGTTGGAATCTGGAACTCACTGCCTGAAAGGGTGGTAGAGGTAGGAACCCTCACAACATTCAAGAAGCATTTAGCTGAGCACTTGAAACGCCATAGCATACAAGGCTACGGACCAAGTGCTGGAAAATGGGATTAGAATAGACAGGGCTTGATGGCCGGCGTGGAAACGATGGGCCGAAGGGCTTCTTTCTGTGCTGTATAATGCTATGACTCTATGAGACCTGTACCCACCAGTACTGTACCACAGTGTTATGCAGTGACAGACCTGCACCCACCAGTACTGTTCCCCAGTGTTATACAGTGAAAGACACGTACCCACCAAAACTGTACCGCAGTGTTATACAGTGACAGACCTGTACTCACCAAAACTGTCCCCCACTGTTATACAGTGAAAGACATGTACCCACCAAAACTGTACCCCAGTGTCAGTGACAGACCTGTACCCACCAGTACTGTACCCCGTGTCAGTGACAGACCTGTACCCACCAGTACTGTACCCCAGTATTAGTGACAGACTTGTACCCACCAGCACTGTACCCCAGTGTTATACAGTGACAGATCTGTACCCACCAGTACTGTACCCCAGTGTTATATATTGACAGACCTGTCCGCACCAGTACTGTACCCCAGTATTAGTGACAGACTTGTACCCACCAGTACTGTTCCCCAGTGTTATACACTGAAAGACCCGTACCCACCAATACTGTTCCCCAGTGTTATAAAGTGACAGACCTGTACCCACCAATACTGTACCCCAGTGTTATACAGTGACAGACCTGTACCCACCAGTACTGTACCCCATTGTCAGTGACAGACCTGTACCCACCAGTACTGTACCCCAGTGTTATACAGTGACAGACCTGTCCCCACCAGTGCTGTAGCCCAGTGTTATACAAAGAAAGACCCGTACCCACCAATACTGTTCCCCAGTGTTATACAGTGAAAGACCTGTACCCACCAGTACTGTACCCCAGAGTTATACAGCAACAGACCTGTAGCCACCAGCACTGTACCCCAGTGTTATACAGTGACAGACCTGTACCCACCAATACTGTACCCCAGTGTTATACAGTGACAGACCTGTACCCACCACTACTGTACCCCAGTGTCAGTGACAGGCATGTACCCACCAGTACTGTACCCCAGTGTTATACAGTGACAGACCTGTCCCCACCAGTACTGTACCCCAGTGTTATACAGTGACAGACCTGTACCCACCAGAACTGTACCCCAGTGGTAGTGACAGACTTGTACCCACCAGTACTGTATCCCAGTGTTATACAGTGACAGACCTGTACCCACCAGTACTGTACCCCAGTGTTATACAGTGACAGACTTGTACCCACCAGTACTGTACCCCAGTGTTATACAGTGACAGACTTGTACTCACCAGTACTGTACCCCAGTGTTATACAGTGACAGACCTGTACCCACCAGTACTGTACCCCAGTGTTATACAGTGACAGACCTGTACCCACCAGTACTGTACCCCAGTGTTATACAGTGACAGACCTGTACCCACCAATACTGTACCCCAGTGTTATACAGTGACAGACCTGTACCCACCAATACCGTACCTCAGTGTCAGTGACAGACCTGTACCCACCAGTACTGTACTCCAGTGTTATACAGTGACAGACCTGCACCCACCAGAACTGTACCCCAGTGTTAGTGACAGACTTGTACCCACCAGTACTGTACCCCAGTGTTATACAGTGACAGACCTGTACCCACCAGCACTGTACCCCAGTGTTATACAGTGAAAGACCTGTACCCACCAATACTGTACCCCAGTGTTATACAGTGACAGACCTGTACCCACCAGTACTGTACCCCAGTGTCAGTGACAGACCTGTACCCACCAGTACTGTACCCCAGTGTTAAACAGTGACAGACCTGTCCCCACCAGTACTGTACCCCAGTGTTATACAGTGACAGACCTGTACCCACCAGAACTGTACCCCAGTGTTAGTGACAGACATGTACCCAACAGTACTGTACCCGTGTTATATATTGACAGACCTGTACCCAACAGTACTGTACCCCAGTGTTATACAGTGACAGACCTGTACCCACCAGTACTGTACCCCAGTGTTATACAGTAACAGACCTGTACCCACCAGTACTGTACCCCAGTGTTATACAGTGACAGACCTGTACCCACCAGTACTGTACCCCAGTGTTATACAGTGACAGACCTGTACACACCAGTACTGTACCCCAGTGTTATACAGTAACAGACCTGTACCCACCAGCACTGTACCCCAGTGTTATACAGTGGCAGACCTGTACCCACCAATACTGTACCCCAGTGTTATACAGTGACAGACCTGTACCCACCAGTACTGTATTCCAGTGTCAGTGACAGACCTGTACCCACCAGTACTGTACCCGTGTTATACAGTGACAGACCTGTCCCCACCAGTACTGTACCCCAGTGTTATACAGTGACAGACCTGCACCCACCAGAACTGTACCCCAGTGTTAGTGACAGACATGTACCCACCAGTACTGTACCCCAGTGTTATATATTGACAGACCTGTACCCAACAGTACTGTACCCCAGTGTTATACAGTGACAGACCTGTACCCACCAGTGCTGTACCCCAGTGTTATACAGTGACAGACCTGTACCCACCAGAACTGTACCCCAGTGTCAGTGATAGACCTGTACCCACCAGTACTGTACCCCAGTGTTATACAGTGAAAGACACGTACCCACCAAAACTGTACCCCAGTGTTATACAGTGACAGACCTGTACCCACCAGAACTGTACCCCAGTGTCAGTGACAGACCTGTACCCACCAGTACTGTACCCCAGTATTAGTGACAGACTTGTACCCACCAGTACTGTACCCCAGTGTTATACAGTGACAGATCTGTACCCACCAGTACTGTACCCCAGTGTTATATATTCACAGACCTGTCCCCACCAGTACTGTACCCCAGTGTTAGTGACAGACTTGTACCCACCAGTATTGTACCCCAGTGTTATACAGTGACAGATCTGTACCCACAAGTACTGTACCCCAGTGTTATATATTGACAGACCTGTACCCACCAGTGCTGTAGCCCAGTGTTATACAGTGACAGACCTGTACCCACCAATACTGTACCCTAGTGTTACACAGTGACAGGCCTGTACCCACCAGTACTGTCCCCCAGTGTTATACAGTAAAAGACCTGTACCCACCAGCACTGTACCCCAGTGTTATACAGTGACAGACCTGTACCAGCCAATACTGTACCCCAGTGTTATACAGTGACAGACCTGTACCCACCAGTACTGTACCCCAGTGTCAGTGACAGACCTGTCCCCACCAGTACTGTACCCTAGTGTTATACAGTGACAGACCTGTACCCACCAGAACTGTACCCCAGTATTAGTGACAGATATGTACCCACCAGTACTGTACCCCAGTGTTATATATTGACAGACCTGTATCTACTAGTACTGTACCCCAGTGTTATACAGTGACAGACCTTTACCCACTAGTACTGTACCCCAGTGTTATCCAGTGACAGACCTGTACCCACCAATAATGTACCCCAGTGTTATACAGTGACAGACCTGTACCCACCAGTACAGTACCCCAGTGTTTGTAACAGACCTTTACCCACTAGTGCTGAACCCCAATGTTATAGTGACAGACCTGTACCCAGCAGTACTGTAGCCCAGTGTTATACAGTGACAGACCTGTACCCACCAGTGCTGTACCCCAGTGTTATACAGTGACAGACCTGTACCCACCAGAACTGTACCCCAGTGTTAGTGACAGACATGTACCCAACAGTACTGTACCCGTGTTATATATTGACAGACCTGTACCCAACAGTACTGTACCCCAGTGTTATACAGTGACAGACCTGTACCCACCAGTACTGTACCCCAGTGTTATACAGTGACAGACCTGTACACACCAGTACTGTACCCCAGTGTTATACAGTAACAGACCTGTACCCACCAGCACTGTACCCCAGTGTTATACAGTGGCAGACCTGTACCCACCAATACTGTACCCCAGTGTTATACAGTGACAGACCTGTACCCACCAGTACTGTACTCCAGTGTCAGTGACAGACCTGTACCCACCAGTACTGTACCCGTGTTATACAGTGACAGGCCTGTCCCCACCAGTACTGTACCCCAGTGTTATACAGTGACAGACCTGCACCCACCAGAACTGTACCCCAGTGTTAGTGACAGACATGTACCCACCAGTACTGTACCCCAGTGTTATATATTGACAGACCTGTACCCAACAGTACTGTACCCCAGTGTTATACAGTGACAGACCTGTACCCACCAGTGCTGTACCCCAGTGTTATACAGTGACAGACCTGTACCCACCAGAACTGTACCCCAGTGTCAGTGATAGACCTGTACCCACCAGTACTGTACCCCAGTGTTATACAGTGAAAGACACGTACCCACCAAAACTGTACCCCAGTGTTATACAGTGACAGACCTGTACCCACCAGAACTGTACCCCAGTGTCAGTGACAGACCTGTACCCACCAGTACTGTACCCCAGTATTAGTGACAGACTTGTACCCACCAGTACTGTACCCCAGTGTTATACAGTGACAGATCTGTACCCACCAGTACTGTACCCCAGTGTTATATATTCACAGACCTGTCCCCACCAGTACTGTACCCCAGTGTTAGTGACAGACTTGTACCCACCAGTATTGTACCCCAGTGTTATACAGTGACAGATCTGTACCCACCAGTACTGTACCCCAGTGTTATATATTGACAGACCTGTACCCACCAGTGCTGTAGCCCAGTGTTATACAGTGACAGACCTGTACCCACCAATACTGTACCCTAGTGTTACACAGTGACAGGCCTGTACCCACCAGTACTGTCCCCCAGTGTTATACAGTAAAAGACCTGTACCCACCAGCACTGTACCCCAGTGTTATACAGTGACAGACCTGTACCAGCCAATACTGTACCCCAGTGTTATACAGTGACAGACCTGTACCCACCAGTACTGTACCCCAGTGTCAGTGACAGACCTGTCCCCACCAGTACTGTACCCTAGTGTTATACAGTGACAGACCTGTACCCACCAGAACTGTACCCCAGTATTAGTGACAGACATGTACCCACCAGTACTGTACCCCAGTGTTATATATTGACAGACCTGTATCTACTAGTACTGTACCCCAGTGTTATACAGTGACAGACCTTTACCCACTAGTACTGTACCCCAGTGTTATCCAGTGACAGACCTGTACCCACCAATAATGTACCCCAGTGTTATAGAGTGACAGACCTGTACCCACCAGTACAGTACCCCAGTGTTTGTAACAGACCTTTACCCACTAGTGCTGAACCCCAATGTTATAGTGACAGACCTGTACCCAGCAGTACTGTAGCCCAGTGTTATACAGTGACAGACCTGTACCCACCAGTGCTGTACCCCAGTGTTATACAGTGACAGACCTGTACCCACCAATGATGTACCCCAGTGTTTCTAACAGACCTGTACCCACCAGTACTGTACCCCAGTGTTATACAGTGACAGACCTGTACCCACCAGTACTGTACCCTAGTGTTATACAGTGACAGGCCTGTACCCACCAGTACTGTACCCTAGTGTTAGACAGTGACAGACCTGTACACACCAGTATTGTACCCCAGTTTTAGTGGCAGATCTGTACCCACCAGTGCTGTACCCCAGTGTTAGTGACAGACCTGTACCCACCTGTGCTGTACCCCAGTGCAATACATTGACAGACCTGTACCCACCAGTACTGTACCCCAGTGTTATACAGTGACAGACCTGTACCCACCAGTACTGTACCCCAGTGTTATACAGTGACAGACTTGTACCCACCAGTACTGTACCCCAGTGTTATACAGTGACAGACCTGTACCCACCAGTACTGTACCCCAGTGTTATACAGTGACAGACCTGTACCCACCAGTACTGTACCCCAGTGTTATACAGTGACAGACCTGTACCCACCAATACTGTACCCCAGTGTTATACAGTGACAGACCTGTACCCACCAATACCGTACCTCAGTGTCAGTGACAGACCTGTACCCACCAGTACTGTACTCCAGTGTTATACAGTGACAGACCTGTCCCCACCAGTACTGTACCCCAGTGTTATACAGTGACAGACCTGTACCCACCAGAACTGTACCCCAGTGTTAGTGACAGACCTGTACCCACCAGTACTGTACCCCAGTGTTATACAGTGACAGACCTGTACCCACCAGCACTGTACCCCAGTGTTATACAGTGAAAGACCTGTACCCACCAATACTGTACCCCAGTGTTATACAGTGACAGACCTGTACCCACCAGTACTGTACCCCAGTGTCAGTGACAGACCTGTACCCACCAGTACTGTACCCCAGTGTTAAACAGTGACAGACCTGTCCCCACCAGTACTGTACCCCAGTGTTATACAGTGACAGACCTGTACCCACCAGAACTGTACCCCAGTGTTAGTGACAGACATGTACCCAACAGTACTGTACCCGTGTTATATATTGACAGACCTGTGCCCAACAGTACTGTACCCCAGTGTTATACAGTGACAGACCTGTACCCACCAGTACTGTACCCCAGTGTTATACAGTAACAGACCTGTACCCACCAGCACTGTACCCCAGTGTTATACAGTGGCAGACCTGTACCCACCAATACTGTACCCCAGTGTTATACAGTGACAGACCTGTACCCACCAGTACTGTACTCCAGTGTCAGTGACAGACCTGTGCCCACCAGTACTGTACCCGTGTTATACAGTGACAGACCTGTCCCCACCAGTACTGTACCCCAGTGTTATACAGTGACAGACCTGCACCCACCAGAACTGTACCCCAGTGTTAGTGACAGACATGTACCCACCAGTACTGTACCCCAGTGTTATATATTGACAGACCTGTACCCAACAGTACTGTACCCCAGTGTTATACAGTGACAGACCTGTACAAACCAGAACTGTACCCCAGTGTCAGTGATAGACCTGTACCCACCAGTACTGTACCCGTGTTATACAGTGAAAGACACGTACCCACCAAAACTGTACCCCAGTGTTATACAGTGACAGACCTGTACCCACCAGAACTGTACCCCAGTGTCAGTGACAGACCTGTACCCACCAGTACTGTACCCCAGTATTAGTGACAGACTTGTACCCACCAGTACTGTACCCCAGTGTTATACAGTGACAGATCTGTACCCACCAGTACTGTACCCCAGTGTTATATATTCACAGACCTGTCCCCACCAGTACTGTACCCCAGTATTAGTGACAGACTTGTACCCACCAGTATTGTACCCCAGTGTTATACAGTGACAGATCTGTACCCACCAGTACTGTACCCCAGTGTTATATATTGACAGACCTGTACCCACCAGTGCTGTAGCCCAGTGTTATACAGTGACAGACCTGTACCCACCAGTACTGTCCCCCAGTGTTATACAGTAAAAGACCTGTACCCACCAGCACTGTACCCCAGTGTTATACAGTGACAGACCTGTACCAGCCAATACTGTACCCTAGTGTTATACAGTGACAGACCTGTACCCACCAGAACTGTACCCCAGTATTAGTGACAGACATGTACCCACCAGTACTGTACCCCAGTGTTATACAGTGACAGACCTGTACCCACCAATAATGTACCCCAGTGTTTCTAACAGACCTGTACCCACCAGTACTGTACCCCAGTGTTATACAGTGACAGACCTGTACCCACCAGTACTGTACCCTAGTGTTATACAGTGACAGGCCTGTACCCACCAGTACTGTACCCCAGTTTTAGTGGCAGATCTGTACCCACCAGTGCTGCACCCCAGTGTTAGTGACAGACCTGTACCCACCTGTACTGTACCCCAGTGCAATACATTGACAGACCTGTACCCACCAGTACTGTACCCCAGTGTTATACAGTGACAGACCTGTACCCACCAATACTGTACCCCAGTGTTATACAGTGACAGACCTGTACCCACCAGAACTGTACCCCAGTGTTAGTGACAGATTTGTACCCACCAGTACTGTACCCCAGTGTTATACAGTGACAGACCTGTACCCACCAGCACTGTACCCCAGTGTTATACAGTGACAAACCTGTACCCACCAGTACTGTACCCCAGTGTCAGTGACAGACCTGTACCCACCAGTACTGTACCCCAGTGTTAAACCGTGACAGACCTGTCCCCACCAGTACGGTACCCCAGTGTTATACAGTGACAGACCTGTACCCACCAGAACTGTACCCCAGTGTTAGTGACAAACATGTACCCAACATTACTGTACCCGTGTTATATATTGACAGACCTGTGCCCACCAGCACTGTACCCCAGTGTTATACAGTGGCAGACCTGTACCCACCAATACTCTACCCCAGTGTTATACAGTGACAGACCTGTACCCACCAGTACTGTACTCCAGTGTCAGTGACAGACCTGTGCCCACCAGTACTGTACCCGTGTTATACAGTGACAGACCTGTCCCCACCAGTACTGTACCCCAGTGTTATACAGTGACAGACCTGCACCCACCAGAACTGTACCCCAGTGTTAGTGACAGACATGTACCCACCAGTACTGTACCCCAGTGTTATATATTGACAGACCTGTACCCAACAGTACTGTACCCCAGTGTTATACAGTGACAGACTTGTACCCACCAGTGCTGTACCCCAGTGTTATACAGTGACAGACCTGTACCCACCAGAACTGTACCCCAGTGTCAGTGATAGACCTGTACCCACCAGTACTGTACCCCAGTGTTATACAGTGAAAGACACGTACCCACCAAAACTGTACCCCAGTGTTATACAGTGACAGACCTGTACCCACCAGAACTGTTCCCCAGTGTTAGTGACAGACATGTACCCAACAGTACTGTACCCGTGTTATATATTGACAGACCTGTGCCCAACAGTACTGTACCCCAGTGTTATACAGTGACAGACCTGTCCCCACCAGTACTGTACCCCAGTGTTATACAGTAACAGACCTGTACCCACCAGCACTGTACCCCAGTGTTATACAGTGGCAGACCTGTACCCACCAATACTGTACCCCAGTGTTATACAGTGACAGACCTGTACCCACCAGTACTGTACTCCAGTGTCAGTGACAGACCTGTGCCCACCAGTACTGTACCCGTGTTATACAGTGACAGACCTGTCCCCACCAGTACTGTACCCCAGTGTTATACAGTGACAGACCTGCACCCACCAGAACTGTACCCCAGTGTTAGTGACAGACATGTACCCACCAGTACTGTACCCCAGTGTTATATATTGACAGACTTGTACCCAACAGTACTGTACCCCAGTGTTATACAGTGACAGACCTGTACCCACCAGTGCTGTACCCCAGTGTTATATATTCACAGACCTGTCCCCACCAGTACTGTACCCCAGTATTAGTGACAGACTTGTACCCACCAGTATTGTACCCCAGTGTTATACAGTGACAGATCTGTACCCACCAGTACTGTACCCCAGTGTTATATATTGACAGACCTGTACCCACCAGTGCTGTAGCCCAGTGTTATACAGTGACAGACCTGTACCCACCAATACTGTACCCTAGTGTTACACAGTGACAGGCCTGTACCCACCAGTACTGTCCCCCAGTGTTATATAGTAAAAGACCTGTACCCACCAGCACTGTACCCCAGTGTTATACAGTGACAGACCTGTACCAGCCAATACTGTACCCCAGTGTTATACAGTGACAGACCTGTACCCACCAGTACTGTACCCCAGTATTAGTGACAGACTTGTACCCACCAGTACTGTACCCCAGTGTTATACAGTGACAGATCTGTACCCACAAATACTGTACCCGTGTTATACAGTGACAGACCTGTACCCACCAGTACTGTACCCCAGTGTTAAACAGTAACAGACCTGTACCCACCAGCACTGTACCCCAGTGTTATACAGTGACAGACCTGTACCCACCAATACTGTACCCCAGTGTTATACAGTGACAGACCTGTACCCACCAGTGCTGTACCCCAGTGTCAGTGACAGACCTGTACCCACCAATACTGTTCCCCAGTGTTATACGGTGACAGACCTGTACCCACCAGTACTGTACCCGTGTTATACAGTGACAGACCTGTACCCACCAATACTGTACCCCAGTGTTATACAGTGACAGACCTGTACCCATCAGTGCTGTACCCCAGTGTCAGTGGCAGACCTGTACCCACCAATACTGTACCCCAGTGTTATACAGTGACAGACCTGTACCCACCAGTACTGCACCCCAGTGTCAGTGACAGACCTGTACCCACCAGTACTGTACCCCAGTGTTATACAGTGACAGACCTGTCCCCACCAGTACTGTACCCCAGTGTTAGTGACAGACAAGTACCCACCAGTACTGTACCCCAGTGTTATATATTGACAGACCTGTATCTACTAGTACTGTATCCCAGTGTTATACAGTGACAGACCTTTACCCACTAGTACTGTACCCCAGTGTTATCCAGTGACAGACCTGTACCCAACAATAATGTACCCCAGTATTATACAGTGACAGACCAGTACCCACCAGAACAGTACACCAGTGTTTGTAACAGACCTTTACCCACTAGTGCTGTACCCCAATGTTATAGTGACAGACCTGTACCCAGCAGTACTGTACCCCAGTGTTATACAGTGACAGAGCTGTATCCACCAGTGCTGTACCCCAGTGTTATACAGTGACAGACCTGTACCCACCAATAATGTACCCCAGTGTCTGTAACAGACCTGTACCCACCAGTACTGTACCCTAGTATTATACAGTGACAGACCTGTACCCATCAGTGCTGTACCCCAGTGTTATACAGTGACAGACCTGTACCCTCCAGCACTGTACCCTAGTGTTATACAGTGACAGACCTGTACCCACCAATAATGTACCCCAGTGTTATACAGTGACAGACCTGTACCCACCAGAACTGTACCCCAGTGTTAGTGACAGACTTGTACCCACCAGTACTGTACCCCAGTGTTATACAGTGACAGACCTGTACCCACCAGTACTGTACCCTAGTGTTATACAGTGACAGACCTGTACCCACCAATAATGTACCCCAGTGTTATACAGTGACAGACCTGTACCCACCAGAACTGTACCCCAGTGTCAGTGACAGACCTGTACCCACCAGTACTGTACCCCAGTGTTAAACAGTGACAGACCTGTCCCCACCAGTACTGTACCCCAGTGTTATACAGTGACAGACCTGTACCCACCAGAACTGTACCCCAGTGTTAGTGACAGACATGTACCCAACAGTACTGTACCCGTGTTATATATTGACAGACCTGTACCCAACAGTACTGTACCCCAGTGTTATACAGTGACAGACCTGTACCCACCAGTGCTGTACCCCAGTGTTATACAGTGACAGACCTGTACCCACCAGAACTGTACCCCAGTCTTATACAATGAAAGACACGTACCCACCAAAACTGTACCCCAGTGTTATACACTGACAGACCTGTACCCACCAGAACTGTACCCCAGTTTCAGTGACAGACCTGTACCCACCAGTACTGTACCCCAGTATTAGTGACAGACTTGTACCCACCAGTACTGTACCCCAGTTTTATACAGTGACAGATCTGTACCCACCAGTACTGTACCCCAGTGTTATATATTCACAGACCTGTCCCCACCAGTACTGTACCCCAGTATTAGTGACAGACTTGTACCGACCAGTAATGTACCCCAGTTATACAGTGACACCAGTACTGTACCCCAGTGTTATATATTGACAGACCTGTACCCACCAGTGCTGTAGCCCAGTGTTATACAGTGACAGACCTGTACCCACCAATACTGTACCCCAGTGTTAAACAGTGACAGACCTGTACCCACCAGTACTGTACCCCAGTGTTATACAGTAACAGACCTGTACCCACCAGCACTGTACCCCAGTGTTATACAGTGACAGACCTGCGCCCACCAATACTGTACCCCAGTGTTATACAGTGACAGACCTGTACCCACCAGTACTGTACCCCAGTGTCAGTGACAGACCTGTACCCACTAATACTGTTCCCCAGTGTTATACAGTGACAGACCTGTACCCACCAGTACTGTACCCGTGTTATACAGTGACAGACCTGTACCCACCGATACTGTACCCCACTGTTATACAGTGACAGACCTGTACCCACCAGTACTGTACCCCAGTGTCAGTGACAGACCTGTACCCACCAGTACTGTACCCCAATGTTATACAGTGACAGGCCTGTCCCCACCAGTACTGTACACCAGTGTTATACAGTGACAGACCTGTACCCACCAGAACTGTACCCCAGTGTTAGTGGCAGACATGTACCCACCAGTACTGTACCCCAGTGTTATACAGTGACAGACCTGTACCCACCAGTGCTGTACCCCAGTGTTATACAGTGACAGACCTGTACCCACCAGAACTGTACCCCAGTCTTATACAATGAAAGACACGTACCCACCAAAACTGTACCCCAGTGTTATACACTGACAGACCTGTACCCACCAGAACTGTACCCCAGTGTTAGTGGCAGACATGTACCCACCAGTACTGTACCCCAGTGTTATATATTGACAGGCCTGTACCCAACAGTACTGTACCCCAGTGTTATACAGTGACAGACCTGTACCCACCAGTGCTGTACCCCAGTGTTATACAGTGACAGACCTGTACCCACTAGAACTGTACGCCAGTGTCAGTGACAGACCTGTACCCACCAGTACTGTACCCATGTTATATATTGGCAGACCTGTACCCAACAGTACTGTACCCCAGTGTTATACAGTGACAGACCTGTACCCACCAGAACTGTACCCCAGTGTCAGTGACAGACCTGTACCCACCAGTACTGTACCCCAGTATTAGTGACAGACTTGTACCCACCAGTACTGTACCCCAGTGTTATACAGTGACAGATCTGTACCCACCAGTACTGTACCCCAGTGTTATACATTCACAGCCCTGTCCCCACCAGTACTGTACCCCAGTATTAGTGACAGACTTGTACCCACCAGTACTGTACCCCAGTGTTATACAGTGACACCAGTACTGTACCCCAGTGTTATATATTGACAGACCTGTACCCACCAGTGCTGTAGCCCAGTGTTATACAGTGACAGACCTGTACCCACCAATACTGTACCCCAGTGTTATACAATGACAGACCTGTACCCACCAATAATGTACCCCAGTGTTTGTAACAGACCTGTACCCACCAGTACTGTACCCTAGTATTATACACAGACCTGTACCCACCAGTGCTGTACCCCAGTGTTATACAGTGACAGACCTGTACCCACCAGTACTGTACCCCAGTGTCAGCGACAGACCTGTACCCACCAGTACTGTACCCCAGTGTTATACAGTGACAGACCTGTCCCCACCAGTACTGTACTCCAGTGTTATACAGTGACAGACCTGTACCCACCAGAACTGTACCCCAGTGTTAGTGACAGACATGTACCCACCAGTACTGTACCCGTATTATATATTGACAGACCTGTACCCAACAGTACTTTACCCCAGTGTTATACAGTGATAGACCTGTACCCACCAGTGCTGTACCCCAGTGTTATACAGTGACAGACCTGTACCCACCAGAACTGTACCCCAGTGTCAGTGACAGACCTGTACCCACCAGTACTGTACCCCAGTGTTATACAGTGAAAGACACGTACCCACCAAAACTGTACCCCAGTGTTATACAGTGACAGACCTGTACCCACCAGAACTGTACCCCAGTGTCAGTGACAGACCTGTACCCACCAGTACTGTACCCCAGTATTAGTGACAGACTTGTACCCACCAGTACTGTACCCCAGTGTTATACAGTGACAGATCTGTACCCACCAGCACTGTACCCCAGTGTTATATATTCACACACCTGTCCCCACCAGTACTGTACCCCAGTATTAGTGACAGACTTGTACCCACCAGTACTGTACCCCAGTGTTATACAGTGACACCTGTACTGCACCCCAGTGTTATATATTGACAGACCTGTACCCACCAGTGCTGTAGCCCAGTGTTATACAGTGACAGTCCTGTACCCACCAATACTGTACCCCAGTATTTTACAGTGACAGACCTGTACCCACCAGTACTGTACCCAGTGTTATACAGGAACAGACCTGTACCCACCAGCACTGTACCCCAGTGTTATACAGTGACAGACCTGTACCCACCAATACTGTACCCCAGTGTTATACAATGACAGACCTGTACCCACCAATAATGTACCCCAGTGTTTGTAACAGACCTGTACCCACCAGTACTGTACCCTAGTATTATACACAGACCTGTACCCACCAGTGCTGTACCCCAGTGTTATACAGTGACAGACCTGTACCCACCAGTACTGTACCCCAGTGTCAGCGACAGACCTGTACCCACCAGTACTGTACCCCAGTGTTATACAGTGACAGACCTGTCCCCACCAGTACTGTACTCCAGTGTTATACAGTGACAGACCTGTACCCACCAGAACTGTACCCCAGTGTTAGTGACAGACATGTACCCACCAGTACTGTACCCGTATTATATATTGACAGACCTGTACCCAACAGTACTTTACCCCAGTGTTATACAGTGATAGACCTGTACCCACCAGTGCTGTACCCCAGTGTTATACAGTGACAGACCTGTACCCACCAGAACTGTACCCCAGTGTCAGTGACAGACCTGTACCCACCAGTACTGTACCCCAGTGTTATACAGTGAAAGACACGTACCCACCAAAACTGTACCCCAGTGTTATACAGTGACAGACCTGTACCCACCAATACTGTACCCCAGTGTTATACAATGACAGACCTGTACCCACCAATAATGTACCCCAGTGTTTGTAACAGACCTGTACCCACCAGTACTGTACCCTAGTATTATACACAGACCTGTACCCACCAGTGCTGTACCCCAGTGTTATACAGTGACAGACCTGTACCCACCAGTACTGTACCCCAGTGTCAGCGACAGACCTGTACCCACCAGTACTGTACCCCAGTGTTATACAGTGACAGACCTGTCCCCACCAGTACTGTACTCCAGTGTTATACAGTGACAGACCTGTACCCACCAGAACTGTACCCCAGTGTTAGTGACAGACATGTACCCACCAGTACTGTACCCGTATTATATATTGACAGACCTGTACCCAACAGTACTTTACCCCAGTGTTATACAGTGATAGACCTGTACCCACCAGTGCTGTACCCCAGTGTTATACAGTGACAGACCTGTACCCACCAGAACTGTACCCCAGTGTCAGTGACAGACCTGTACCCACCAGTACTGTACCCCAGTGTTATACAGTGAAAGACACGTACCCACCAAAACTGTACCCCAGTGTTATACAGTGACAGACCTGTACCCACCAGAACTGTACCCCAGTGTCAGTGACAGACCTGTACCCACCAGTACTGTACCCCAGTATTAGTGACAGACTTGTACCCACCAGTACTGTACCCCAGTGTTATACAGTGACAGATCTGTACCCACCAGCACTGTACCCCAGTGTTATATATTCACACACCTGTCCCCACCAGTACTGTACCCCAGTATTAGTGACAGACTTGTACCCACCAGTACTGTACCCCAGTGTTATACAGTGACACCTGTACTGCACCCCAGTGTTATATATTGACAGACCTGTACCCACCAGTGCTGTAGCCCAGTGTTATACAGTGACAGTCCTGTACCCACCAATACTGTACCCCAGTATTTTACAGTGACAGACCTGTACCCACCAGTACTGTACCCAGTGTTATACAGGAACAGACCTGTACCCACCAGCACTGTACCCCAGTGTTATAGAGTGACAGACCTGTCCCCACCAGTACTGTACCCCAGTGTCAGTGACAGACCTGCACCCACCAATACTGTTCCCCAGTGTTATACAGTGACAGACCTGTACCCACCAGTACTGTACCCTAGTATTATACAGTGACAGACCTGTACTCACCAGTGCTGTACCCCAGTGTTATACAGTGACAGACCTGTACCCACCAGTACTGTACCCCAGTGTCAGTGACAGACCTGTACCCACCAGTCCTGTACCCCAGTGTTATACAGTGACAGACCTGTCCCCACCAGTACTGTACCCCAGTGTTAGACAGTGACAGACCTGTACCCACCTGAACTGTACCCCAGTGTTAGTGACAGACTTGTACCCACCAGAACTGTACCCGTGTTATATATTGACAGACCTGGATCTACGACTACTGTACCCCAGTGTTATACAGTGACAGACCTTTACCCACTAGTACTGTACCCCAGTGTTATCCAGTGACAGACCTGTACCCACCAATAATGTGCCCCAGTGTTATACAGTGACAGACCTGTACCCACCAGTACAGTACCCCAGTGTTTGTAACAGACCTTTACCCACTAGTGCTGTACTCCAATGTTATAGTGACAGACCTGTACCCAACAGTACTGTGCCCCAGTGTTATACAGTGACAGACCTGTACCCACCAATGCTGTACCCCAGTGTTATACAGTGACAGACCTGTACCCACCAATAATGTACCCCAGTGTTTGTAACAGACCTGTACCCACCAGTACTGTACCCTAGTATTATACAGTGACAGACCTGTGCCCACCAGTGCTGTACCGCAGTGTTATACAGTGACAGACCTGTACCCACCAGTACTGTACCCTAGTGTTATACAGTGACAGACCTGTACCCACCAGTACTGTACCCCAGTGTTATACAGTGACAGACCTGTACCCACCAGTACTGTACCCCAGTTTTAGTGACAGATCTGTACCCACCAGTGCTGTACCCCAGTGTTAGTGACAGACCTGTACCCACCTGTACTGTACCCCAGTGCTATACATTGACAGACCTGTACCTATCAGTACTGTACCCCAGTGTTATAGTGACACACCTGTACCCACCAGTACTGTACCCCAGTGTTATACAGTGACAGACCTGTACCCACCAGTACTGTACCCCAGTGTTATACAGTGACAGACCTGTACCCACCAGTACTGTACCCCAGTGTTATACAGTGACAGACCTGTACCCACCAGTACTGTACCCCAGTGTTATACAGTGACAGACCTGTACCCACCAGTACTGTACCCCAGTGTTATACAGTGACAGACCTGTCCCCACCAGTACTGTACCCCAGTGTTATACAGTGACAGACCTGTCCCCATCAGTACTGTACCCCAGCGTTATACAGTGACAGACCTGTACCCACCAGTACTGTACCCCAGTGTTATACAGTGACAGACCTGTACCCACCAGTACTGTACCCCAGTGTTATACAGTGACAGACCTGTTCCCACCAGTACTGTACCCCAGTGTTATACAGTGACAGACCTGTACCCACCAGTACTGTACCCCAGTGTTATACAGTGACAGACCTGTACCCACCAGTACTGTACCCCAGTGTTATACAGTGACAGACCTGTACCCACCAGTACTGTACCCCAGTGTTATACAGTGACAGACCTGTCCCCACCAGTACTGTACCCCAGTGTTATACAGTGACAGACCTGTCCCCATCAGTACTGTACCCCAGCGTTATACAGTGACAGACCTGTACCCACCAGTACTGTACCCCAGTGTTATACAGTGACAGACCTGTACCCACCAGTACTGTACCCCAGTGCTATACAGTGACAGACCTGTACCCACCAGTACTGTACCCCAGTGTTATAGTGACAGACCTGTACCCACCAGTACTGTACCCCAGTGTTATACAGTGACAGACCTGTCCCCACCAGTACTGTACCCCAGTGTTATACAGTGACAGACCTGTCCCCATCAGTACTGTACCCCAGCGTTATACAGTGACAGACCTGTACCCACCAGTACTGTACCCCAGTGTTATACAGTGACAGACCTGTACCCACCAGTACTGTACCCCAGTGTTATACAGTGGCAGACCTGTTCCCACCAGTACTGTACCCCAGCGTTATACAGTGACAGACCGGTACCCACCAGTACTGTATCCCAGTGTTATACAGTGACAGACCTGTACCCACCAGTTCTGTACCCTAGTGTTATGCAGTGACAGACCTGTACCCACCAGTACTGTACCCAGTGTTATACACTGAAAGACCTGTACCCACCAGTACTGTATCCCAGTGTTATACAGTGACAGACCTGTACCCACCAGTACTGTACCCCAGTGTTATACAGTGACAGACCTGTACCCACCAGTTCTGTACCCTAGTGTTATACAGTGACGGACCTGTACCCACCAGTGCTGTACCCTAGTGTTATACAGTGACAGACCTGTACCCACCAGTACTGTACCCCAGTGTTATACAGTGATAGACCTGTACCCACCAGTACTGTACCCCAGTGTTATACAGTCACAGACCTGTACCCACCAATAATGTACCCCAGTGTTATACAGTGACAGACCTGTACCCACCAGTACTGTACCCCAGTGTTATACAGTGACAGACCTGTACCCACCAGTACTGTACCCCAGTGTTATACAGTCACAGACCTGTACCCACCAATAATGTACCCCAGTGTTATACAGTGACAGACCTGTACCCACCAGTACTGTACCCCAGTGTTATACAGTGATAGACCTGTACCCACCAGTACTGTAGCCCAGTGTTAGTAACAGACCTGTACCCACCAGTACTGTACCCCAGTGTTATACAGTCACAGACCTGTACCCACCAATAATGTACCCCAGTGTTATACAGTGATAGACCTGTACCCAGCAGTACTGTAGCCCAGTGTTAGTAACAGACCTGTACCCACCAGTACTGTACCCCAGTGTTATACAGTGACAGACCCGTACCCATCAGCACTGTACCCCAGTGTTATACAGTGACAGACCTGTACCCACCAATAATGTACCCCAGTGTTATACAGTGACAGACCAGTACCCAGCAGTGCTGTAAGTTTATAAATGCTGGTTCTTTTCTTTCCTTTATATTCATTTTTTTCTAGATCCCTTATGACCTCTGGGAACAGTTTTGATATTTCTGCTTTTCCTTTGGGGAGGTTGCTGAATCTCATTTTCCAGGAGATTCTTTTGTTCAGCCAGCGATGAGACTACCGTCCCATCTGCCTATGCTCCACGTCAAGTCCCAGAGCGAAGAGAACAATGGTCTACTAAATGGAGCCACTCAGTACCCACTCAGACATGAAACCTTTACCACTTCACAGTTGCTCTCTGCCATGTGCGCGTTTATGGAAATATTGGGATGTCAATGAATTGGAAGTAGAGAATAACTGCACACACTTCATGGTTAAAAAATCCTATTTCTAAAATGTTGAGACTGAAAATTTACCTTACTTTCGGTGGCCAGTTCCAAAGCTTCCCTTAGAACTGTGATACTGTGGGAATAATATCCTTTACGGAGTAATATCTATTTGGGAACATCAGATCTTCGATTAGCTACACAAAATACAGCTTTGCATCCTATATCACAATATATCAAACATACCACAGGAAACCAAAAAAATCTCGGCATAACCTAATCATGTCTTTTAAGACTGTTAGATTTTGGCAGACACAGCTGTGTCGTGTCGATAACTCTTGAATGAATAGCTGTCTCTTCCTTTAGTATCTGCCAGCATACATGATGTATTGGCTGAAATCACAACTCTCGCATTACATCGAATTTACAGCACAGAAACAGGCCATTCGGCCCATCAGGTCCGTGCCGGTGTTTCTGCTCCACACGAGCCTCCTCCCACCCCTCTTCATCTCACCCCATCAGCATATCCTTCTATTCCTTTCTCCCTCATGTGTTTATCCAGCCTCCCCTTAAATGCATCTATACTGTTCGCCTCAACCACTCCCTGTGGTAGCGAGTTCCACATTCTCACCACTCTCTGAGTAAAGAAGTTTCTCCTGAATTCCCTGCTGGATTTATTAGTGACTGTCTTCTATTCATGACCTCCATTTATTTACTCCCCTGTACAAGTGGAAACATCTTCTCTACGTCTACAAAACCCATTCATAATTTTAAAGACCGCTATCAGGTCACCCCCTCAGCCTTCTCTTTGCTAGAGAAAAGAGCCCCAGCCTGGTCAATCTTTCCTGATAACTATCATCCTAGTAAAGACCTTCAGACTCAGCGAGACCTCTAAAAGGTAAGAGTCTAGCTCGATCAGTTGGACTGCTATTTCTTATCTATAACACTTTTACTGCCACTTCCTTATCAATGGAATTGGTCGCAAAAATGGGCTTTCAAAAACTTAAATAGAGCAGAACATTAAGAAAATGAATCTATATGTAGCGCATTGTAACATAATGCTTGGCTGAGTTATACACCAACTTTTTAAATGCAAGTTTGATTTAATAGCTGTTCAGTAACTCTCTTTCCATCAACTCCATTTTAATGTAATAAATATGCAAGCCTAATAGTGTAAAACAGTGTGAAATGATACAATTTCCAGCCACTCTGACTCTGTAGACCAGTGGTTTTCATTGATTATAATTTTAATAGGTTTTCCTATTTTGGCAGCACACGACAGATAAAATATTTAAATAAGTGGCATGGCTGTAAAGCTTTCTCCACCACTTTTCTGAGGCTGAAAAGTACCATTACCTCTCTTGTCCCGTTAGCTATTGGGATGAAATTACACAGTGTGATATTAACAGAGGAACATTAAGAAATAGAGTAAATAGTCTTTTTGTTACAGAGTGTCGATTGACACCACTGTGTCAATCAATGAGTTGGTGGCGGGGCAGGACTTACAGCAACAGATGCTATTTACTCAGCAAACAGCAAACAGAGTCTATTTACACAGTGCACTACAGCAAACAGTCTACAGAGTCTATTTACACAGTGCACGACAGCAAACATAGAAACATAGAAGATAAGAGCAGGAGTAGGCCATTCGGTCCCTCGATCCTGCTCCGCCATTTAATGAGATCATGGCTGATCATCCAAATTCAGTACCCTGTCCCTGCTTTCTCCCCATATCCCTTGATCATTTAGCCTCAAGAAATATATCCAACTCCTTCTTGAATATATTTAATGAATTGGCCTCAACTGCCCTGTGTGGCAGAGGTTCACCACTCTCTGGGTGAAGAAATTCCTCCTCATCTCAGTCCGAAATAGCTTACCCCTTATCCTTAGACTATGACCCCTGGTTCTGGACTCCCCGCCATCGGGAACACCCTTCCTGCATCTCGTCTGTCTAGTCCTGTTAGAATTTTATAAGTTTCAATCTTACAGTCTACAGAGTCTATTTAAAAAGAGTCTCTACGAACTACAGCAAACAGAACTCCTGACCAAAATGACAGCAACTTCTCCCGTTAAAAGCAGGATTATTTCTCCAGCAAAATGCAGTAGGTGGAGGATAGTTTCACAATACAAATTCTGTGAGTGAAATCAATGCCAGTCAGGAGCTGAATGGCGGTGTCACTATATGCGGCCCGTTTTCTGTTCATCTTATCCAATCCCCTTATAATTAAAAAAAAAAAACTCCATTAAATCTGCTCTTAGCCTTCTCTCCTCAGTGGAAAGGATCCTGGTTCCATACTTTTGCATCACTGGTGTCATCCGTATTGCAAATGAAAGATTTATTTTCAAGCTTTATGTACAAACTACTGAGCAAATTTTTTTTTTAGGGAAACAGAATGGGAGACATCCACATGACGTCGGAGTATGGCTGCCACATACCTTTCCTTTGCTGTATAAAGTCATTAGATCTTTCGGGTTCATCTCCAACATCTCGTCACAGTAATATAAAATCGTCGCTATTTGTTCATCCTCAATTTCTGCAACAATTGCGTTGATCTCCTTAAAGGACTCCTCCACCTGGCAATATCTGTTATCTTCTCTACTCGCACCAACTGCAAATAACATAACCCCGTTCAAGGGGGGAGCGTTATTTCTCAGTCCCCTTTCTATTCAGCCTCAGCAAATGCTGCTGGTCTGCTGAAGGGTCTGGAACTCACTGCCCGAGGTGTCCTTTGAGCCTTTCCAAAAAGGCTTTTGAGAATTTTTGCCACCCGATTACGGCACTCCCCTCTAATCGCCTCCGTTCCTTTAAGTTTCCTGTGCACTCAACTTTAGGCTCCCACTACTAGGCTGCTCCCTGCGCACGCCCAAATCTGCTCCTGAAATTTTGCATAATTATGATAGTGAGTTGGCCTTGGAAAATTGGGCGCAAATGGCACGCTTCCATTCACGGCAATGCAAAAGCCGATTTTCTAACCATTCCACCCATACCAGGAAATCTAGGCTATAACGTCCGATGGACATTGCTTAAGAATCCATTTCCATAATCATTTCCACTTACTAGCTTCAAAAACTAAAGTTTAATTTGTCTCCCGTGACATATATTAATCCATTGACCGTACTCACTACTGAGTTACCAAGGGCCTTGAGGGCTGGATTGCCAGAATTATTCATGGGCCACAATTGGGACGCTCATCCCCAGGTGAGTAAAGGGTACTGCCCAGCGTAGCGAGCGATAAGCTATACAGTGTGTTAGAATGTCCCAGGTACAATCCCCTACTGGGGCTAAAGTTGACATTAGAGCCCCTGAACCACAGAGGGAGAAGCTCTTTGGCTCTTTTGGAACAGAGGAGGCTGAGGGGAGACTTAATTGAGGTGTATAAAATTGTGAGGGGCCTAGATAGAGTGGATAGGAAGGACTTATCTCCCTTAGCAGAGAGGTCAATAACCAGGGGGTATAGATTTAAAGTAATTGGTAGATTAGAGGGGAGTTGAGGAGAACTTTTTTCACCCAGAGGGTGGTGAGGGTCTGGAACTCACTGCCTGAAAGGGTGGTAGAGGCAGAAACCCTCATCACATTTAAAAAGTACTTGGATACGCACTTCGAGTGCCGTAACCCACAGGGCTACGGACCAAGAGCTGGAAAGTGGGATTAGGCTGGAGAGCTCTTTGTCGGCCGGCACAGACACGATGGGCCAAATGGCCTCCTTCTGTGCTGTAAATTTCTACAATTCTATGATCAGCGAAGGCTCTCACTCCTGGTCGCCATTTATTGATCCCGTGGGAATGTCAACCCGTGAGGAACCCTGTTTTATTTTCCTTTCTCCCCCAACTTTGAAGGGCCGGCGGTTAAGTAACGTCTGATACAACACAACATTCTACTCACCGGAATCACTTTCAAAGTGTTCTGAAGAGGCCATTTTAATCCAGTTGGTAATGCTGTAAATTAAAAATGATGCAGCTAAGTTCATGTAATTTTTCAGATTTAAGTAAAAGTTTGAATAGCTGACTCCATGGTTATCTCATTCACTTCAATCAGAAAGAAAGAACTTGCATTTCTATAGCGCCTTTCACGACCTCAGGACGTCCCAAAGTGCTTTACAGCCACCGACTTCTGGAGTGTAGTCACTGTTGTAATGTAGGAAACGTGGCAGCCAATTTGCGCACAGCAAGCTCCCACAAACAGCAATGTGATAATGACCAGATAATCTGTTTTTTGTGATGTTGGTTGAGGGATAAATATTGGCCCCAGGACACCGGGGAGAACTCCCCCCTGCTCTTCTTTTAATATTGTGCCGTGGGATCTTTTGCGCCCACCTGAGAGAGCAGACGGGGTCTCGGTTTAACGTCTCATCCGAAAGACAGCACCTCCGACAGTGCAGCACTCCCTCAGTACTGCACTGGGAGTGTCAGCCTGGATTATGTGCGGTGGGGCTTGAACCCATGACCTTCTGACTCAGAGGCGAGAGTGAGACCGCTGAGCCGCGGCCGACCCTCGACTGTCCAAATGACTGTCACGGGGGAACTGTGCAGATTTTCAACAATAGCTGCAAAGAAGACGCGACAGTTACAGCACTTAAAGGGCACGAACACGGAGTTGGGAGGTATGGGTTCAGGTCTGGGACTTGAGTTGCCATCACTGTGAGAGGCATTGATTGGAAGCACAGTGCCCATGGTTCTCCGTAGTACCTTCCAATAGCCATTGTCAGAACGGTATTGGTAAATGTCGAGAATACTGGGGCGCCCATCTGCCTTCTCAGCTGTGGTTGGTGCATGGAAGAGAGCCAATGGACAACCGGGACAGATATAGCTTGTGTCTGTCAAGACCGCCTACTTCCCCCTCCGTCGCATCGCCAGTCTCCGCCACTACCTCAGCCCGTCTGCTGCTGAAACCCTCATCCATGCCTTTGTTACCTCCAGACTCGACTATTCCAACTCACCCCTGGCCGGCCTCCCACATTCCACCCTCCATAAACTTCAGCTCATCCAAAACTCTGCTGCCCCCGTGTCCTAACTCGCACCCAGTCCCGTTCACCCATCACCCCCTGTGCTCACTGCCCCGTGTCCTAACTCGCACCGAGTCCCGTTCACCCATCACCCCCTGTGCTCACTGCCCTGTGTCCTAACTCGCACCCAGTCCCGTTCACCCATCACCCCCTGTGCTCACTGCCCCGTGTCCTAACTCGCACCCAGTCCCGTTCACCCATCACCCCCTGTGCTCGCTGACCTACATTGGCTCACGGTCCGGCAACACCTCGATTTTAAAATTCTCATCCTTGTTTTCAAATCCCTCCATGGCCTCGCCCCTCCCTATCTCTGTAACCTCCTCCAGCCCTACAACCCCCCGCAATCTCTGCACTCCTCCAATTCTGGCCTCTTGCGCATCCCCGATTTCCATCGCTCCACCATTGGTGGCCGTGCCTTCAGCTGCCTGGAATTCCCTCCCGAAACCTCTCCGCCTCTCTCTCCTCCTTTAAGATGCTCCTTAAAACCAACCTCTTTGACCAAGCTTTTGGTCACCAGCCCTAAAATCTCCTTACGTGGTCAGTGTTAAATTTTGTTTGATAATCGCTCCTGCGAAGCGCCTTGGGACGTTTTACTACGTTAAAGGCGCTGTATAAATACAAGTTGTTGTTGAATATGCGTAAAACAGCCCTGCTGAAGAACCCATAGAGACCAAAAACAGCCGGTTTGGCCAACCTGAGATAGACATTTAGGCCTAGAAATTCACTTGGGCGCGGGCAGCTCGCTCGCGCCCAAAAGTTAGCGCTGGGCGGGGAGGCATTAGCGCACGCCGTATATTCGTCTTCTGCGCCCCAATTCGGAAGCGGGCGCTATACCAGGGTGTGCCCGCCTCCGTTTGGGGCGCTGCAACTGAATATCGGCGCGCTAGTTGCCGCAGCGCCACCCGATGCGGTGCGGCAGGCTGCGGTACTGCAGGCCTCCTCCTTCTATTAAGGGGGAGGTGCCTGCAACGGCCGGAGCCCCGATCGCGAGTGCCGGCAAAAGAGCCCGGCACAACGGAGAAGTGCCGGGCTCCACGGAAACCAGCCAGCAATGCCGCGGGGGGGGGTGGTGGAGGAGGCTGGGGAAGGAGGTGCGGGCAGGCAGCCGCCGAAAAAGCGGCCGGCCGCACCTTCCGCTTTAAAGCGCCCCACTATGGCAGCAGGACGGCCCCGTTTTCTGGTCGCTGTTTGCGCCCGCTTCGGAGGAGGCGGCCGCAAATAAATATGGGGATCGGCGCGGTTTCGGGGCGTTACGGGCCACCGCGCACACCGATGACGTCATCGGTCCCGGCGCAGCGCTAACGGCTACCGCTGCCAATACCGCTGCACTCAATTTCCGCGCTACCACCCCGCTGGCGCAAAAGACCTCTTTAGGCGCTAAGTGGGCGCAAGGCCCACTGAATTTCTAGGCCTTAGATCAGATGTCCACATTAGATCCGCTGACGAAGGTGATTTGCTTTATCCATTATCATCGTATCCTGCAATGACCAGGATGGTGGAAGGCGAACTAGGTGTACCTTGGTCTTTCTTTAATCCAGCGAATTTCCTCTGTTCTGAGTCATTTGGTGCCTTGACTGAGTTATTTCTGAGTGAAACTATCTCCTGCTAGTACTTCATAAATTGGTTCCCTTTCTGTACTGCTGGCATTGGGAGAGAATCATTAGTGGCTCAGTGCAGCGTGCTTGGGAGGAACAGGTGACTGTGGACCTCTGGTTCCCAAAGCTCTCCACCACTGGGGGTTTTCCTCGCCTCGTGTCTGGGTCTGTTGTGGACTCATTGATAGAGATTGATCGCTGTGATTGGTCAACAACTCCATTATCGTTGGATCGTGGGAGAAGGCGAACTCGACGGTCCTCAGTCTGTCTTCGTCCGGCAGTTCCTAGTTATTCTATGATGTCTTTGCGCCCCATTGCATGTGCGCATGAACTTTCCTATTTCGGTGACCCGCCAAGATAAAAGCTGAGCTCCACTCTCAAATATTCCAACAGAAGCAGTCTAGCATACAGTCACAGACACAGTTTGATGTCTACAGTTTGATATTTTTATTCTTGCCACACTCGTGTGTGCGGTGATTGGCAGCCCTACCAATGTGCCCTGAGGTTGTGGAATATGCTCATTGTTGTTATCGCTGGAGTTTGAAATTAGGCTGTTATTATAATGAAGTATCTACAGGACTAGACAGACTAGATGCAGGAAGGATGTTCCCAATGGCGGGGAGTCCAGAACCAGGGGTCACAGTCTAAGGATAAGGGGTAAGCCATTTAGGACTGAGATGAAGAGGAATTTCTTCACCCAGAGAGTGGTGAACCTGTGGAGTTCTCTACCACACAAGGCAGTTGAGGCCAATTCATTAAATATATTTAAGAAGGAGTTAGATATATTTCTTAAGGCTAAAGGGATCAAGGGGTATGGGGAGAAGGCAGGGACAGGGTACTGAATTTGGATGATCAGCCATGATCGCATTGAATGGCGGAGCAGGCTCAAGGGGCCGAATGGCCTACTCCTGCTCCTATCTTCTATGGCCTAGAAATTCAGTGGCGCCCCGTTTGGGGTGCCAGTCTCACCTGCGCGCCGGAGGTACCGCCCCGGAAGGAGCCGCGAGCGCCAGCCGGAAATTCAGTTTCAGCGCCCCAAACGGAAGCGCGGCGCTGCTCGAGGCGCCCCACATCCCTCTTGGGGCGCTGCAAGTGAAAATCGCAGCGTAACATGCCGCAGTGCCACACGCTGCAGCACAGCGTGCTGCGGTACTGCAGGCCTTCCTCCCCTTCTTAAAGGGGAGGGGCCTGCTGCAACGCGATCGGAGATGGCGAGTGCCAGCAAAAGAGCCCGGCACCGAGGAGAAGTGCCGGGCCCTTGGGACACAGCCGGCACAACGCAGGGGGTGGGGGGTGCTCAGGAGGCCGGGGATGGCAGCGCGAAGAGGTGCTGGCAGGCGGCCAGCAAAAAAAAATGGCCGCCCCGCACCACCGCCGCAGGTAGGCCCCCCTGAACCGGTCGCAAATTGCGACCGGTGTTACATAGAAACTAGGAGCAGGAGTAGGCCATTCGAGCCTGCTCCGCCATTCAACGAGATCATGGCTGATCATCCAAACCCTAGCACCCGGTCCCTACACCGACAGCCATCCCACCCAAGCCCTATCCCCATAACCCCACATATTTAATCCCCCCTAACAATAAGGGCCAATTAACCTAACCTGCACATCTTTGGACTGTGGGAGGAAACCGGAGCACCCGGAGAAAACCCACGCAAACACGGGGAGAATGTGCAAACTCCACACAGACAATCACCCGAGGCCGGATTTGAACCCGGGTCCCTGGCGCTGTGAGGCAACAGTGCTAACCACTATGCCACCGTGCTGCGTTACTCCATCGAGGAGGTCAAGACCATGACCAGGAACTGCCAAGTTTGTGCCGAATGCAAACCACACTTTTATAGGCCAGACAGGGCACACCTGATAAAAGCCACCTGCCCCTTCGAGTGCCTAAGCGTAGATTTTAAAGGGCCCCTCCCCTCCTCTGACCGCAACACGTACTTCCTCAACATCATTGACGAGTACTCCCGTTTCCCGTTCGCTATCCCCTGCCCGGACATGACCAGCGCCACAGTCATCAAATGTCTCAATGACCTCTTCGCCATATTCGGTTTTCCCAGCTACATCCACAGCGGGGGGCGCTACCAAATTTCGCGATTGGGGCGGTAGCGGGGCGCTACGCACACCGATGACGTCATCGGTGGCGGCGCAGCGCTACCGGCTAACGCCGCCATTAGCGCCCCCCTAAATTTCGCGGGAGGCGTGGCCAGTGGCGGTAAACCCACTAAGTGCCCTCTTTGGGCGCTAACTGGTGGCGCAGCCCACCGCATTTCTAGGCCTATGTTTCTATGTGAAGTAAACAGAGATGGGTGACAGAGGAAAGTAACCCTAAGCCATTATGCTGATTCGCTCACAATTTCAGTGGTTTTAGTGCAAATTAGCAAGATGAAATCTTAATAGCTCTGGAATGCACATGTGTTAATTAGAAAGAGAGTGAAGCAGTCTCGATTGCATGAACTAACCTTTATCCAGCAAATTCACTAGAATCATTTTGGTTTATCCTGACAACACGTACAACAGGTGAAAAAGGATCAGGAGGAGGGCCATTCAGCTCCTGGCTGATCTGTACCTTAACTCCATCGACCCACCTTGGTTCCGTATCCCTTAATACCTTTACCCAACAAAAATCTCTCAATCCCAGTTTTTAAGTTTTTAATTGACCCGCAGCATCCGCAGCTTTTTGGGGGAGAGAGTTCCAGATTTCCACCACCCTTTGTGTGAAGAAGTGCCTCCTGACATCACCCCTGAACGGCCTGGCTCTAATTGTAAGGATCTGTCCCCTTGTTCTGGACTCCCCCCACCAGAGGAAATAGTTTCCCTCTCTCTACCCTATCGAACGCTTTAATCATCTTAAACACCTCGATTAGATCACCCCTTAATCTTCTATAATTGAGGGAATGCACGCCCAGTCTGTGCAACCTGTCCTCATAATTTAACCCTTTAATTCTGACACAATGAGATGGTTGTGCATTCAAACACATCACAGTGTAATTGCACCGATTCCCGCGGGTTGTAAAAGCCCTCAAATGGCTGCTGCCGGGTTAGCACTGCCGCAGCGATTCTACTCGCTTCGAACACACGGATTTCCCCAGCAGATTCACGATAACGTCATGTCAGTTTGCGTTACCACATGTACAGCGAGTGACACACTGGCCAAGCAGCTCTACCATCATCTACAAACTTTAAATAGTGTCTTGCAAAATTGCTTCAGTGCAATTACAACACTCTTTTAATGGTACTGGCTTCCTATACATCTTAATGCAGGTCATAGTTTCACTCTGCCAGTTTGTGACTTGTTACTAGTAGTTCATTGCATTCGCCATTAATGAGGCCCCAGCAATCAAACACACACACACACACACACACACACACACACACAGACACACACAGGATGTAGCCTCGCTGTCCCAGCATTTATTGCCCGTCCCTATGCAACTGAAAGTCTTGCTCGGCTATTTCAGAGTCAACCACATTGCTGTGGGTCTGGAGTCGCATACCGGCCAGACCGGGTAAGGGCAACAGATTTCCTTCCCTAAAGGACATTAGTGAACCAGATGGGTTTTTACGACAATCCAGTAGTTTCATGGTCACCATTACTGACACTAGCTTTTTATTCCAGATTTATTTAATTAACTGAATTTAAATTTCCCAGTTGCCGTGGTGGGATTTGTACTCATGCCTCTGGATTACTAGTCCAGGCCTCTGGATTACTAGCCCAGTAACATAACCACTGTGTTACCGTACCCACGAATGTACATATACACACATATATATGTAAACATATTTATACCTCAATCAACATAAAAACAGATGATCTGATCATTATCACATGGCTGTTTGTGGGAGCTTGCTGTGCGCAAATTGGCTGCCACGTTTCTTACATTACAACAGTGACCACACTTCAAAAAGTACTTTGAAGAGCTTTGGGAGGTCCTGAGGTCGTGAAAGGTGCTATATAAATACAAGTCTTTCTTTCACATATCATACAATAATGATTTTAGGATTTATACACATGGGATTAAAGTTGAGTTTTTATAAATCCTTACAATAAAAGCAGAAACCGTTGCTCAGAATGTTGCCTTATATGGGGAACATTGTTTTCAGTGTGTGTCCAGCACAAGCGAAGCCCCCACCCCATATTAATCTTTGCTCTTTGAACCTCCGATGGACCTGCATTTAGAGCATTCTGCTTTTAGTTAAAATCTGCAGAGACACAAACTGCGTTTCCTTTTCCTCTCTTTCCAGATGTTTAATAGTGTTGCAGTTGCTGAATTGTATCCTTTACCCTGCAGTTAAGTTGCTGGGGAAGCTGTGGACCGGGCATTAACCCTACCCGCCCCGGGACACCCTGCCCTGTGACAGTGCGAGAGCTCACCTTGCTACGGGCGGGCAGTCTGCAGCGAGCCTCTGATGTTACCGCGCGGCGCCTGTTACCCCGGCAACCGTCGCTGGGGGGCGGCAGTGTGACGGAGCAGGTGGACGAGAGTGCCCCCCGGCGGGCAGGTGAGGGAACTGCAGGGCGACCGGGGGAGGGGGAGGGAGAGGGACATGGGGTGTAGGGGGAAGGAGAGGAGGAGGGAGGGGGCAAGGGGAGAGGGCATGGGGAGGGGGGCAAGGGGAGGGGGCATGTGGAGGGGACAAGGGGAGGGGAGCAGGGGGAGAGAGAGGGGAGGGGAGCAGGGGGCAAGGGGAGTGGTGTAGGGGAAGGAGAGGGGGTCAAGGGGAGGGGGAGAGGGGCAAGGAGGAAAGGGAGAGGGGGCAAGGGGAGGGGAGCAGGGGGGCAAGGGGAGGGGGTAAGGGGAGGGGACAAAGGGAAGGGAAGGGAGAGAAAGGGGTGAGGGGGTAGGCCAGGGGTGGGCGAAGAAGCACGACTAAGTTAGGGGCAAGGATAGTGGTGGGAATGGGTAGAGCACTGACCTCCGTCTCTCCACAGCGAACACCAATGCCCCCAATGCTTCATCGCAGAATCTGCGGGCTCTCTTCCTGGAGCGTGGCTCTGCCATGAGTACAGTTGCTTCAGCCCTCCCACTCCTTCTCTTTGACCTGCTGCTGCTTGCTGAGGCAGCTGCACAGTCAGCAATGTTGAGAATGAGGTTCTGCACCATCAATGAACCTCCCCTTTAAGTACTGAAAAAAGCCTGTGGCACTCATGACTTGCGATTAGGCTGCACCTGATATTGGTCCACCCCTTGAGTCTAACGCCAATGAGCCTGGGCTTAAAGACTGGCGAAGCAAGGAAGGGCAAATCAAAATAAACCTGCAAAGTGCTGCTCAGTACTCAAAACTCCTTCACACAGCGTTGAATCTCTCCAGAAGTCTCTCTCTCTCTCAGAATGCGTGGTGCAAAAATGTCACCGACAAAAAAAGGCAGGAAGCGGTCGCCTTTAAATAGCGCTCCCCCAGTCCCTTTCTGACAGCAAACCGCTCTCCTCAACCTGTCGTTGCTAGCGTCAGGCAATAAGGCAGGGGGCGCCACTCAATATCCGGTCTGGGGCGCTACCGGGGCGTTGCGCACTCGACTGACGTCACGATCTGCTGGCGCAGGAGATCGTGGCGGTAGTGTTTAGCGCCGCCGCAAAATGTCCAGTTAATTTCGTGAGCGGCGCAAACATCGCCGCGCCCGGGCGCTAGTTGCTTTGTGCCCCATTAGCGCCCTCTTAAGGCACTAACGGGAGGCGCAAACAACTGAATTTTCCCCCCTATGACTCTATTGTAATGTAGGAAACGCGGCAGCCAATTTGCATACAGCAAGCTCCCACAAACATCAATGAGATAACAACTAGATAATCTTGGTGTCCTATTTGACCCTGAGATGAGCTTCTTAAACCATAACCGCTCCATCACCAAGTCCACCTATTTCCACCTCTGTAACATCGCCCGTCTCCGCCCTTGCCTCAGCTCATCTGCTGCTGAAACCCTCATCCATGCCCTTGTTACCTCCAGACTCGACTATTCCAACGCACTCCTGGCTGGCCTCCCACATTCCACCCTACGTAAACTTGAGCTCATCCAAAACTCTCCTGCTCATGTCCTAACTCGCACCGAGTCCCGTTCACCCATCACCCCCTGTGCTCACTGCCCCGTGTCCTAACTCACACTCAGTCCCGTTCACCCATCACCCCTGTGCTCACTGCCCCGTGTCCTAACTCACACCATGTCCCGTTCACCCATCACCCCCTGTGCTCACTGCCCCGTGTCCTAACTCGCACCGTGTCCCGTTCGCCCATCACCCCCTGTGCTCACTGACTTACACTGGCTCCCAGTGCAGCAACGCCTCGATTTTAAAATTCTCATCCTTGTTTTCAAATCCCTCAATGACCTCGCCCCCTCCCTATCTCTGTAATCTCCTTCAGCCCCACAACACCCCCCCCCGCCCCTCCCCGAAACATCTGCGCTCCTCTAATTCTGCCCTCTTGCGCATCCCTGATTTTCTTCACTCCACCTTTGGCTGTTTGGGCCCTAAGCTCTGGAATTCCCTCCCTAAACCTCTCCGCCTCTCTCTCCTCCTTTAAGACGCTCCTTAAAACCGACTTCTTCGACCAGGCTTTTGGTCACCTGCCCTAATATCTCCTTATGTGGCTCGGTGTCAAATCCTGTTTGATAATCGCTCCTGTGAAGCACTTTGGGATGTTTTACTACGTTAAAGGCGCTCTATAAATACAAGTTGTTGTTGTTCATACAGAGATGTCCGGTGGACACAGCTAAAATTCTAAAGTTGACAATGTTATTGAATATATGGGGGGAATTTGTTGTGCTGTAATAGCCAGTTACAGCATTGCCTTCGATTGCACAGTGACCTAGCTGGCGATATATATTTCAATGAACAGAATACTTGTTGAATAGTTACAGCTTCCTGCACCGTGTCCCAGAGGGTGCAACTCTCCATCTGACCACACGAGGGCCTGATTGCTTCACTTTGTGAGCTGTCATTTTAATTGGATTGAAATACATAAACTAAAATGGCCCAGAAATTCGGGTCCCAACGTGTGAGTACGGACGGAGTACTCCCGCGTGGACCCGATGGAAGTGCCAGAATCTTGCATGCACTACGCATGCGCGGGAAACCGGCACTTCCGATTCTCTGAACCAAGGGGTTCAGAGGTCGAACGCGTGCGCGCGGGAGTCTGCGCGTGCGCGCTGAACTTCCTTTTTTTTTCAGGTTTTAACGTGCGGGTAAGTCTGTACATTTTAGAAATGTAAAAAGCAGCCATAAGGACTTCATTTTCAAAGGTAAGTGGTCAATTATTTAAAATTAAAACATTTTTTCCACAGCTTTTTTACTTTTAAATACTTTAAAGCACGGTAAGTTTATTTTTAGCCCCGTTTTTTTATAAAATTATTTTTTTCAAAAATTAAAATTTTTGTTTAAAATAGTTAATTAATGTCATTTATAGTTTATTTACAAAGTGTGATGTTTTAAAAAATTTTATTTGAAGGTAAAGTACAGTTTTACAGCCTCAGCATTTATACGTTTTGACAGGTCTATCTGTCAAGACTTATGAATGGAGCATTCCCTGCTCCGATTGGCTGCCTGTTGCTCACGTGATCCCAGGGGACGCTTCGCACTAACTACGCCCCTGGGACACACAAGCACAGCGCGCCGGCCTCTGGGACAGGCCTCGGAGAGGAATTCCACACAGGCCAAGAGGTCAACTGCCGGCGTGCTAGGTAAGTGTAGGTCGGGGGCTTGCACCCGCGGGAAGCCCCCGACCCGAATTTCTGGGCCAAAAACCCAACAGGGTGACAATCAAATTTCCGAGGCATCAGGTCAATTAGTTTTGGTTTGTAATGAAAGCCCCAAAATATATATTCTTTTGCTTTACACAAATGGCTATAAAAAATTCATTTGATATAATTTAATAACTACATGTAAATTTTCATTTTAAAGAAAGACTTTCTGAGGTCTCCAAAATTGTTTTCAGTGTAAAATTAGAACAACACGCCGATGTTTCATGTTATTTATTCTATATATCCTTAAAAAGGAGAAATTTGCAGGGCTCTGGGTAAAGAGCGGGAGAATGGGGCTAATTGGAGAGAATCTTTCAAAGAGCCGGCACAGGCATGATGGGCCGAATGGCCTCCTTCTGTGCTGCATCATTCTACATTACAGGACAATTTAAGTAGTTTTGATGCCACTTAATTGTGTGACACTTATCGGAGGAGTGACCGTTTATCGGGCGTTGGAGAGACCGTGTGACGCGTGTCGGAATGACCGTGTGACGCGCATCGGAGAGACCGTGTGATGCACGTCGGAGAGACAGCGTGACGCGTGTTGGAGAGACCGTGTGATGCGTGTCGGCGAGACCGCGTGACGCACGTCGGAGAGATAGCGTGACGCGTGTCGGAGTGACGGGCGTCGGCGAGACCGTGTGATGCATGTCGGAGAGACCGTGCGACGGGCATCGGAGAGATAGCGTGACGCGCGTCGGAGAGACCGTGTGACACATGTCGGAGAGACCGTGTGACGGGCGTCGGAGAGACCGTGTGACGCATGTCGGAGAGACCGTGTGACGCGCGTCGGAGAGACCGTGTGACGCGTGTCGGAGAGACCGTGTGACGCATGTCGGAGAGACTGTGTGACGGGCGTCTGAGAGACCGTGTGACGCGTGTCGGAGTGACCGTGTGATGCGCGTCGGAGAGACCATGTGACGGGTGTCGGAGTGACCGTGTGATGCATTGGAGAGACCGTGTGACACGCGTCGGAGAGACCGTGTGACGGGCGTCGGAGAGACCGTGTGACGCCTGTCGGAGAGACCGTGTGACCTGGTTACTATGTGCCTGGAACAGTAGAGTACAAGCCTATAGAGGTAATCAGAATGCTCGAAGCTGGACTGGAACATGGGAACAGGAGGAGGCCATTCCGCCCCTCGAGCCTGTTCCGCCATTCAATTAGATCATGGCTGATCTGTATCTTAACTCCATCGACCCGCCTTGTTTCCACAATCTCTTAATGCCCTTACCCAACAAAAATCTATCGACCTCAGTTTTGAAATTTCCAATTGACCCCTGGCATCAACAGCTCTTTGGGGGAGAGAGTTCCAGATTTCCACCACCCTTTGTGTGAAGAAGTGCTTCCTGACATCACCCCTGAACGGCCTGGCTCTAATTTGAAGGTGATGCGCCTCAGTGTTCCCGTTTAGCTGTGCGGCCACGCTGCCGGCTCCGTGGCGTTCTAATGGCAAAAACTGGGCATGTGTGGTAACTTAAATGGGCCGCGCATCAAAACAAATTTACATGGAACATTTGACGTAAGAAAACTACTAGGCACTTGGTCTAAGCGTTAAACAAAGCTTTAATCAACTGTTTTACAACATGGAGGTCTAGTTGTGTCCTTCACTAGTTCCTGTTAAGAATGTCCTGCGCAAGCTGGGCCTGTGCCCGAGTATTTATACTCTCCCTGGACAGTGCCACCCGTAGGCCGCTCAGTATTATTTCATATGTCTTTCTTTCATGAATGACTGATTCATGTCAACATTGATGCCACCAGAGGAAATAGTTACTCTCGATCCACCCTATCAAGCCTTTAACCATC
>NC_141005.1:8877626-9257626 GCF_052327205.1 Somniosus microcephalus | reverse complement strand
ACAGAGAGACAGAGACAGAGAGACAGAGAGAGAGACAGAGAGAGAGACAGAGAGAGAGAGACAGAGAGAGAGAGACAGAGAGAGAGACAGAGAGAGACAGACAGACAGAGACAGAGAGACAGAGAGAGAGACAGAGAGAGAGACAGAGAGAGAGAGAAGGAGTTCCGAACTCTGGACGTATTCCTGGAGATTTCATCGCATGACCTCCACCTCCACCCATCGAGCAGCCCTTGTTCCCAGTTCAAATATTTCTTAAAACTAATGAACAAAAAGTTCAAAAAAATGAAAGAAATGCACCATTTTCTTTTAATGTTCCTACAATTTTTCTCCCGGGTTTGCTTGCAGCAGTGCCTAGAATGATCCCAGAACGGAGAGGCTGTACCTATTGAGAAAGATTGAACCGGCGGGGGCTCCTTTCTCTAGGAAAGAGAAGGCTGAGGGTGACCCAATTGAGGTCTTTAAGATAATGAAGGTGTTCGATAGGGTTGACGTAGAGAAGATGTTTCCACTTGTGGGGAGAGACCAGAACTAGGGGCCATCAATATAAGATAGTCACTAATAAATCCAATAGGGAATTCAGGAGAAACTCTTTACCCAGAGAGTGGTGAGAATGTGGAACTCGCTACCACAGGGAGTGGTTGAGGCGAATAGTATCGATGCATTTAAGGGGAAGCTCGATAAACACCTGAGAGAGAAAGGAATAGGAGGATATACTGATAGGGTGAGATGAAGAAGGGTGGGCCGGCACGGACCAGTTGGGCCGAATGGCCTGTTTCTGTGCTGTAAATACTGTGTAATACTTTGTAGGGTCCGGGAGATTAATCTTTAATCCCTGGAGACTCCACGACAACCCTGGAGTGTTGGTGACCCTGACAGAGTGATAGAGACAGAGTGGGAGGAAAAGCATGCATGCACAGAGAGAGAGAGAGAGAAGTTACAGAACGTGAAGAGATTACCCAGAATAGGAAATAGGATTGGACCACCACATTTCCCATTTGTGATTTTATTCTGCAGGCTAACTATTTCGAGAATTTTACAGAACAGTGAATTTTGTATCCTGAATCGGGGCCGATTTTCACACGGGTGCCTATAAAAACGTACAAGGAGCAATGGCAACTGATGTCACGGGCCGTGCGGCACTTCGACAGCAGCTGCTGGCGGAGGACTGTTTTTATACAGTTCTCGTTTCACGCCCAAGATGTCTGATGCTGTCAGAATAGGTGGTGGGTGTCGTAAGAAAACTACGAGGCACTTGGTCAGTGTTAAGTCTGTGTGTTCTAGTTATTGTTAATAAGAATCACTGCACACAGACTGTAGTGTATGTACCCGTCTACCTTTAAGAGAACTATTGTATGTAACCGTCCACCTTTAAGAGAACTACTTTAGGTGTTGCACTACTTTGTTGGCTTCTGTATACTGTAATACTGACGGTGACCACACCGGTATATAAGTGCTGTGTCAGGATTTATTGGGCAGATTCGCCCTGACCTTCGAATAGTAAAGTCCTGTTTTAAGTTACTCTGGTAGTCTGTGTATTAATTAACTAAACAACCCACAGACTTTACAGTGGCGACGAGTCCGATCGTACCCTGCGGCAACAATACTTCCGAAGCAGTTAACGAGCGTCGAGAAGAGGCAACCGCCCTCGTCATTCTGCTGGGAGAAAACTCGAGTCTGCAGAGCTGGAAAGGAGGAAGAATTCAGAGACAAAGACTTCCATCAGCAACAGGCACTGACTGTCCCTTCTGCCACGGTGAGGAGTGAGCCGATCAGCACGAGAAGCAAGCCGGCCACGGTGACTGTGAGTAAGGGAAAAGTAAAAAGAATAACCGGAGGATAAGGGCGGTGCACTCGACCACGGTCGAGGGGGAAAGGAGCCGGACAGAAGTCGGGCCCAGAGGCGCTGAGACTGGGGCAGTGTGGAGCAAGGAAGCCGCGGTACAGACAGGCTGGGGACGCAACGGCGTCGTGAGACAGCTAGACCGCGACCGGCGAAAAAGGCCGGGCAGCGACCGAAGCCACGAAGCGCTGCGACCGGGAGCGTAGGCGCGGGAAGATATAAAAACTCAGCCGGGGAGGGAAGCACCGGACTGCGAGAGGGCTGGGAGGCGCGATTGGGAGCCGAGCGAGCAGGAGAGGCAGAGCCGACCAAGGGAGACTGAGCGAGAGCCAGTCCAGCGGCTGAAACTGTTCGCCGTCAACGGGGTGTACCCAGCGCCGGTAGAGCCGAGCGAGCGGGAGAGAGACAGAGCCCGAGCAAGGGGAACTGAGCGAGAGCCAGCCCAGCGGCTGAAACTGTTCGCCGTCAACGGGGCGTACCCAGCGCCGGTTGCCCTGCCGAGAAAAGGGAAAGCACTGAAGCCGACGCGCAGGCTGTGAACCTGAAAGCCAGCGGCCGTCGCCCGTGGGGAAAGTGTACCCCTTCCGCCAGGGGAAGAAACGCGGGAAGCCGCCATTAGGCGGAGAAGAAGACAGAAGCGGGGAACCGCCATTGAAGTGGGCGGGGAGAGAAGATAAGCGCGGGAAACCGCCATTTTCGCGGGAACCGCCATCTTGAAGAAAAAAAAAATTTTTAAAGAAATAATCCGTGGTGTTATCAGGAAGAGAGGAAGATGCCTAAGCGTGGTAACATCAACAATTTTAATTCCGAGGTAGAAGACTGGGCCACGTATGTGGAACGCATTGAGATCTATGGTGAGGCCAATAAAATAGAAGAAGATGACAAAGCTATAACCTTGCTAAACTCGATGGGCGCGAAGACATACGGGCTCTTGAAGCATCTACTAGCACCAGCTAAACCGGCGGATCAGACTTTCGATGATATTGTTGCTGTCCTGAAGGATCATTTTAACCCCGCACCACTGATGTTAGTGGAATGATCCAAATTTTACGCGAGAACGCAACGGAAAGAGGAAAAGCAACGCGGAGTACCTGATTGAACTGCGTAGGCTAGCGAAACACTGTCAGTTTAGGGAAAATCTGGCAGAGGCACTCAGAGACAAATTCGTGTGCGGAATGTCGAAGGAAGAAACACAAAAACGACTGCTCGAAGAGAACGATCTTACACTTGATAAGGCTGTCCTTATTGCTGCATCGAACGAAGCCGCAGCGAAAGGAACGGCGGAAATGCAGCTAGAGGCAGCGGCACTCAGTGTGCAGCAAATTACTTCGGGTACAACGAAATGCTATCGTTGTGGGAAGACAACACACGACCAGAACCAATGCTGGTTTAAAAACCAGGAATGTAGGAAATGTGGCAAGCTCGGTCACATAGCTAAGGTATGCCGGTCAGGAAAGAAGACCAACAATAATGAGTCACCACAAAAGAGGTACAGAAAGGTACATGAGGTGACTAGGAAGAGTCCGGAAGAACAGAATTCGGACTCACACTCCAACTGCAAGGAACTGGATAGTCTGAGAATTCACAATGTGAGTAATGAAGCTGACCGACAAGCTATCTGGATCACACTACAGATTGCAAAAGTCCAAGTGAAAATGGAAGTGGACACCGGATCGGCGTTGACGGTCATGAATAAGCATGATTATAAAAAGTTATTCAAGCATATTCCCCTACGGGATACGGAACTAGTATTGCAGACATACACGGGGCACAAAGTATACCCCATCGGAAAGATAGAAGTCAAGGTGAGATACAAGGACAAAGATCACCAAAGGATGGACCTGTATGTGTTGCCTGAGGGAGGTCCACCACTTCTGGGACGGGAGTGGATCAGGAAAATAAAGATAGACTGGCATTCACTAAATACCATGACGGTAGATTCCGGAAAGGAAGATGTCAAACCTGAACGGTTGTCCAGAATATTGGACGAAGCTAAAGAGGTATTCCAGCAAGGACTGGGAACACTGCGAGGAATTAAAGCAAAGGTTAAGATTGCAGAACATGCAAGCCCAAAATTTTTCAAAGCCAGATCGGTACCTTACGCGATACGACCTGCTGTGGAGGCAGAACTGGAAGAACTTGAACGATCAGGGGTACTGTCAAAAGTGGACTGGAGTGAGTGGGCCACGCCCATTGTTCCCGTCATGAAGTCTTCACCAAGTAACACGCCAGGGGGACCAGGGAAGGTCCGCATCTGCGGAGACTTCAAGATCACAGTGAATCCGGTGCTTCACACGGTACAATACCCGCTTCCGCGGATTGAAGATATCTTTGCTTCGTTGGCTGGAGGGAAACACTTCACCAAGATAGACCTGGCACAGGCATACTTACAAATGGAAGTCGAGGAAGAGTCGCGTCAGTACCTCACCATCAACACACACAGAGGCTTGTATCGTTATAATAGACTGGTTTTTGGGGTAGCTTCGGCTCCAGCAATTTGGCAGAGGGCCATGGAGCAGGTATTACAAGGAATTCCAAGCACGCAGTGTTACTTAGATGATATCCTGATTACGGGAGAAGACGAGGAAGAACACCTCACAAATTTGAAACTGGTGCTCACTAGGTTGAAGGAATATGGCCTTCGAGTTAATCGCAAGAAATGTGAGTTCTTCCAAAAACGGATCTCGTACTGCGGTCATGTCATTGACCGAGAGGGGCTGCACAAGTCACCTGACAAGATAGAAGCTGTCGTGAAGGCCCCCGCTCCGGAAAACGTATCACAGTTAAGATCATTCTTGGGGTTGATTAATTATTATCACAAGTTTCTGCCGAATCTATCCACGGTGCTGCATCCGCTGAATGCTCTGTTGCGGAAAGAAGTACCATGGAAGTGGAGTGAGGAATGTAAAAAGGCCTTTCGCAGAAGCAAGGCGTTGATTACCTCTGAAGAAGTGTTGGCTCATTTCAACCCAACGTTACCTCTTCGTCTAGCTTGTGATGCTTCCCCCTATGGAATTGGAGCAGTACTTTCACACAAGTTACCAAATGGCTCGGAAAGGCCAGTGGCATTCGCGTCCCGATCATTGACCTCCGCGGAGCGAAATTATGCTCAAATAGATAGGGAGGCCCTCAGCCTTGTGTGGGGCATAAAGAAATTCAATCATTACCTGCAGGGCAAGAAGTTCACATTACTGACAGACCACCAGCCGTTGGTGTCCATATTCAACCCTAACAAGGCCGTTTCCACCATGACAGCGCAAAGGTTACAGAGGTGGTCCATGTTACTTGGGGCACACCAATATGACATCGAATACAAAAGGTCCAAACAGCATGGAAATGCTGATGGGTTATCGCGCTTGCCATTGCCGATAGTAGAAGAAGCGACTACAGTGGACCCGGTAGAGATGTTCCACTCATCCATAGTGGAATGTCTACCAGTAACAAATTCGATGATCGAAAATGAAACAAGAAATGACCTGACTCTCTCACGAGTCTATGATTTAACGGTGGAGGGATGGCCAGCACAGGGCGAACCAACGCTGCCAGCATTTTCGCAGAGAAAAGAACAGCTGTCAGTGTGTCGAGGAACCCTGATGTGTGGATCTAGAGTGGTGATTCCACCCAAACTTCAACAGAAGGTGTTAAAGGAGCTGCACGAGGGACATCTGGGTGGAGTGAAAATGAAGAACCTAGCAAGAGCGTTCGTGTGGTGGCCAGGCATTGATGGGGACATCGAAGAAATCACTAAGAGCTGTCTAGGATGCCAGAAGGTCCAAAACGCGCCACCACAGGCTCCTCTGCATCCATGGGAGTGGCCCTCATCTCCTTGGCAAAGGGTACACATCGACTTTGCTGGTCCATTTATGGACTCAATGTTTCTAATAGCGGTGGATGCACACTCCAAGTGGCCGGAGGTAATAAAGATGTCCACCACCACCACAGAAAAAACCATCACAGTGTTAAGGACCATGTTTGCTAGGAATGGGCTGCCGGAACAGATCTGTTCTGATAATGGACCGCAATTTGTGTCCGAAGAATTCAAGAAATTCTTAAAGAGCAATGGGGTTAAGCACTACACGTCAGCCCCATACCATCCCGCCTCCAATGGATTGGCTGAAAGGTTTGTCCAGACCTTCAAGAAGGCCATAAAGGCCATGGGTAATGAAGCCATTAACTTACAACATAAGGTGGATAGCTTCTTGTTGGCGTACAGGAATGCAACACATGCGGTCACAAATCAAACTCCCGCCATGATGTTTTTTAATAGACGACTAAGATGCCGGCTGGATTTGCTTAAGCCAAACGTCAGAAGGGACGTAGAGAACCGGCAATTCCAGGGCATGAATGAAAGGCCAACTAGATCTTTTCAGATAGGTCAACAAGTTTTGGCCCGGGACTACCGTACCGAGAAATGGCAGCCTGGAACTATCGGAAAAAGGCTAGGGCCGTTGATGTATACGGTGGACATTGGGGACAGTATAATAAGGTGCCATGTTGACCAGATCATAGGGTCAGCCACAAATGGCCAACCTACTCCACCACCTTACACGGTTAATGTTGAGACAGAGATACCCAGAACACCTACCTCCGATCTGGTAATACTGGAATCAGATGAACCTGACACTGTCCTTCAAGCCGAATCGACCTTGCCAGAAGCACCTGCTACCCCGCCGGGAGTTACGACACCACCGAGGCGTTATCCGGACAGAGTCCGGAAACCTCCAGAGAGACTGAATCTGTGAACTGTCTTGCATAAAGTTGTATATATGTTATAATGTATGTTTAATGGGGAATCAATATGTTGTAAGCTAAAAAGGGAGGATTGTAGTGTATGTACCCGTCTACCTTTAAGAGAACTATTGTATGTAACCGTCCACCTTTAAGAGAACTACTTTAGGTGTTGCACTACTTTGTTGGCTTCTGTATACTGTAATACCGACGGTGACCACACCGGTATATAAGTGCTGTGTCAGGATTTATTGGGCAGATTCGCCCTGACCTTCGAATAGTAAAGTCCTGTTTTAAGTTACTCTGGTAGTCGGTGTATTAATTAACTAAACAACCCACAGACTTTACACAGACCACAAGAGTAAATTCAACAGGTCTTTACTAGTCGGAGGTCAGGCTGAACTGCCCAATAAATCATTACACAGCACTTATATACCGGTGTGGTCACCACCGGTATTACAGTATACAGCAGCCAAGATAAAGTAGTGCATCTCTTAAAATAGTTCTCTTAAAGGTGGAACGGTTACATACACCACAATCCTCCCTTTTTAGCTTAACAGTATATATTCCCCATTAAACATAACATAATAACATATATACACAACTTCATGTAAAAACAGTTCACAGATTCAGTCTCTGAGGAGGCCTCCTGATCCGAGACGGATAATGCCTTTCAGGGGTCTCTGGTTCTCGTTGCTGGGGTGACTCATCTAGTTGATCCCCTATGGATAGGACATCATCATCAGGTATATTCACTTCTGAGGTAGATGCTTCAGGTTCACTAACTTCCTCCACGGTTGTCTCAGTCATAACCATGGGCTCGACCCTTGTTCTCGATCCCACCAGTTGGTCAGCATGACGTCGCATTACATTTTCACCAACATCTACTGTGTACATCAGGGGTCCTTGTCTGGCCCGAATTGTTCCAGATTGCCATTTCTCGTTTTTATAGTCCCTGGCTAACACCGGTTGTCCTATTTCAAAACTCCGAGTGGGCTTGTTATTGATATGCTGGAACTGTTTGTTTTCGACTTCCCTCCGCACATTTGGTTTTAACAAGTCCAACCTGGACCGCAACCTCCTGTTATAAAACATCATGGCAGGACTTTGGTTTGTTGTTGCATGGGTGGCGTTTCGATATGCCAGTAGAAAATTGTCCACCTTGTGTTGCAGTGGAATCTGATCTTCGCTCATGGCCTTTATTGCCTTTTTGAACGTCTGTACAAACCTCTCGGCCAGCCCATTCGTAGCTGGATGAAATGGGGCAGAGGTATAATGTTTCACCCCATTCTTCTTCAGGAATTTCTGGAATTCCTCTGACACGAACTGTGGTCCGTTGTCTGAACATATTTGCTCTGGCAATCTATTTCTTGCAAATATCGTTCTTAGCACCGCGATCGTCTTCTCCGAGGTAGTGGTAGTCATTTTAATCACTTCTGGCCATTTAAAATGTGCGTCCACCGCAATTAAAAACATGGAATCCATGAATGGACCAGCAAAGTCAATATGTACACGTTGCCATGGGGTTGAAGGCCATTCCCATGGATGCAGCGGTGCAATTGGAGGTGCATTTTGGACTTTTTGGCACCCTGAGCAGCTTTTCGTCAGATCCTCTATCTGTTGGTCGATACCCGGCCACCACACATAAGCCCTAGCAAGACTTTTCATCTTGACTCCCCCCAGATGACCTTCATGTAGTTCTTTTAGAACTCTCTCTCTTAACTTAGGAGGGATAATCACCCTTGTTCCATACATCAATGTTCCCTGACAGATGGACAGCTGTTCTCGTCTTGCTGAGAATGCCGGTAACAGTGGATCACCATGGGCTGGCCATCCCTTTACTGTCAATTCGTAGACCCGGGACAGTGTCGGGTCATTCCTAGTCTCCCTTTCAATATTTGCATTGGTGACAGGTAAACATTCGATGATGGTCGAGTGAAATAACTCCACCGGGTCAACCGTCGGTACCTCCTCCTCAGTAGGTAGTGGCAGGCGCGACAGCCTATCAGCATTACCATGCTGCTTTGTACCTTTGAATTCTATCTGATATTGATGTGCCCCTAGGAAAAGGGACCATCTCTGGAGCCTCTGTGCTGTCATCACCGAAACACCCTTCTTAGGGTTAAAAATGGATACCAACGGCTGGTGGTCTGTCAGCAGTGTAAACTTCTGGCCCTGCAGATAATGATTAAACTTCTTTACTCCCCACACAAGGCTGAGAGCCTCCCTATCTATCTGAGCATAGTTGCGCTCAGCGGAGGTCAATGATCTGGATGCAAATGCGACTGGCCTTTCCAAGCCATTTGGCAACTTGTGTGAGAGTACTGCTCCAATACCATAAGGAGAAGCATCACAAGCTAAACGAATAGGTAGCGTTGGGTTGAAGTGAGCCAACACTTCCTCTGAGGTGATCAATGCCTTGCTTTTGCGAAAGGCCTTCTTACAGTCCTCGCTCCACTTCCATGGTACTTCTTTCTGCAAAAGAGCGTTCAGCGGGTGCAGCACCGTGGATAGATTTGGCAGAAACTTATGGTAATAGTTAATCAGCCCTAGGAACGACCTCAACTGGGATACATTTTCCGGAGCGGGAGCCTTCACAACAGCTTCGATCTTGTCAGGTGACTTGTGCAGCCCCTCCTGGTCAATGACATGACCACAGTACGAGATCCGTTTCTGAAAGAACTCACATTTCTGGCGATTAACTCGAAGTCCATATTCCTTCAATCTGGTGAGCACCAGTTTCAAATTTGCAAGGTGTTCCTCATCGTCATCTCCTGTAATCAGGATATCGTCCAAGTAACATTGAGTGCTTGGAATTCCCTGTAATACCTGCTCCAGGGCCCTCTGCCAAATTGCTGGAGCCGAAGCCACTCCAAAAACCGGTCTATTATATCGATACAAGCCTCTGTGCGTCTTGATTGTGAAATACTGGCGCGACTCTTCCTCAACTTCCATCTGTAAGTACACTTGCGCCAGGTCTATCTTGGTGAAGTGTTTCCCGCCAGACAATGAAGCAAAGATATCCTCAATCCGCGGAAGTGGATATTGCACCGTGTGAAGCACCGGATTAACCGCGATCTTGAAGTCTCCACAGATGCGGACCTTCCCCGGTTCCCCTGGCTTGTTACTCGATGAACGCTTCATGACGGGAACAATGGGCGTGGCCCACTCACTCCAGTCCACCTTAGACAGCGCTCCTGAACGTTCTAGCCCTTCCAGCTCAGCTTCCACAGCAGGTCGTATTGCATAAGGTACCGGTCTGGCTTTGAAAAATTTTGGGGTTGCATGTTCTGCAATCTTGATTTTTGCCGTAATTCCTCTCAGTGTTCCCAGTCCCTGTTGGAACACCTCTTTAACCTCATCCAATATTCTGGACAATCGTTCAGGTTTGACATCTTTTTTTCCGGAATCTACCGTTATTGCTTTTCGGGAGTGCCAGTCCATATTTATTTTCCTGATCCACTCCCGTCCCAGAAGTGGTGGACCTCCCTCAGGTAGTACATATAAGTCCATTCCTTGGTGTTCTTTGCCCTTGTGTACCACCTTGACTTTTATCTTTCCGATGGGGTATACTCTTTGCCCCGTGTACGTCTGCAATACTATCTCCGTATCCCGTAGGGGAATATGTGTGAATAACCTTTTGTAATCTTGCTTATTCATGACCGTCAACGCCGATCCGGTGTCCAATTCCATCTTCACTTGGACTCCTGCTATCTGAAGTGTGACCCAGATAGTTTGTAGGTCAGCTTCCTTTCTCACATTGTGAATTCTCAGACTGCCCAGTTCCTTGCTGTTGGAGTCTGAATCCGAATTCTGTTCATCCGAACTCTTCTCAGCCACCTTATGTACCTTTCTGCACTTTTCCTGCGGTGACTTTTTGTTGCTGGTCTTCTTTCCTGACCGGCATACTTTAGCTATGTGACCAAGCTTGCCACATTTTCTACATTCCTGATTTTTAAACCAGCATTGGTTCTGATTGTGTGTTGTCTTTCCACAACGATAACATTTCGCTGTACCAAAAGCCATTTGATCTACGCTGACTACCGCTGCCTTCAGCTGCATTTCCGCAGTGCCTCTCGCTGCGGCTTCGTGCGATGCTGCAATAGTGACAGCCTTATCAAGTGTAAGATCATTCTCTTCAAGCAGCCGCTTTTGTGTTCCTTCTTTCGACAATCCACACACGAATTTGTCTCTCAGTGCCTCTGTCAGTCTTTCCCCAAACTGACAGTATTTCGCTAGCTTACGCAGTTCAATTAAATACTCCGCGTTGCTTTCCTCTTTCAGTTGCGTTCTCGCATAAAATTTAAATCGTTCCGCTAACATCAGCGGTGTGGGGTTCAAATGATTTCTCAGGACAGCAACAATATTAGCGAAAGCCTGATCCGCCGGTTTAGCTGGTGATAGAAGATGCTTCAATAGCCCGTATGTCTTCGCACCCATTGAGTTTAGTAAGGTTAGTGCTTTATCTTCATCTGATATTTTATTTGCCTTACAATAAATCGCTATGCGTTCTACATACGTGGCCCAATCTTCAACATCGGGATTGAAATCGTTGATGTTACCACGCTTAGGCATCCTCGCAATCTTCTTGAGAAACAAAAAGAATTTTTTTTTTTTCTTTCAAAATGGCGGTTTCCCGCGCTTGTCTTCTTCCCCCGCCTACGAAAATGGCGGCTTCCCGCGTTTGCCTTTCTCCCCCGCTGGCTGTAATGGCGATTGCCGTATTGCTGCGTTCGCCCTCCCCAGCGGTTCTCAAATCGTGCCTCCCAGCCCCTCTTGCAGTCCGGTCCTTTCCCCCGGCTGCGGCTGAGTTCTCCGCGTTTTTTTTTAATTTTATCCCGCGCCTCGCGGCCTCGGTAGCTGCCCGGCCTTTTTCCCCGGTCGCGGTCGAGCTCTCTCTCAACGCTGTTGCGTCTCCCAGCCCGCTTGCAGCCCAGTCCTTTACACCGGCTGCGTTTGCATTCACCGCGGCTCCCGTGCCTTACGCTGCCCCAGTCTCAGCGCCTCTGGCCCCGACTTCTGTCCGGCTCTTTTCCCCGGCCGTGGTCGAGTTCTCCGCCCTTATATCCTCCGTTTTTCCCTCCCCTACTTCACAGCCAACGTGGCCGACTTGCTGCTCGTCGCTGATCGGCTTACCCACCACCGTGATAGAAGGGATGATCACTGCCTGTTGCTGATGGAAGGCTTCGTGTCAGGATTCTTCCTTGCTCTTCAGACCCGAGTCTTTTCTCAGCAGGATGATGAGGGCGGATGCCTCTTCTCGACGCCCGTTAAACTGCCTTGGATATATCTCTGCCGCAGGGTAAGATCGTCATCGTCGCCACTGTTAAGTCTGTGTGTTCTAGTTATTGTTAATAAGAATCACTGCACACAGACCACAAGAGTAAATTCAACAGGTCTTTACTAGTCGGAGGTCAGGCTGAACTGCCCAATAAATCATTACACAGCACTTATATACCGGTGTGGTCACCACCGGTATTACAGTATACAGCAGCCAAGATAAAGTAGTGCATCTCTTAAAATAGTTCTCTTAAAGGTGGAACGGTTACATACACCACAGTCAGAGTATTAAACAAGGCTTTAATCGACTGTTTCACAACATGGAAATCTAGTTGTCCTTCACTAGTTCCTGTTTACAAAATGTCCCTGAGCAAGCTGGGCCCGCGCCCGAGTATTTATACTCTCCCTGGACAGCACCACCAGTAGGCCGCCCAGTATATTTCATAAGTCATTTCTACATGAATGGCAAGATTCATGTCGGTGGGTAATTTCAAACTCGATTGGATTAGTGTCGTCTATAGGGCTGGTCTCCAAAAACAAACCTCCCCCGTGAGAAGCCAACAACCCGTATCAAGAAATTGTCAGCAGGGCCCACAGGATGCTTCGGTGTCTGCGATGTCTTAATTTGCTTCCCAGGTCTGCTGGCTTTCTGTTCGAACCAGCCGTTCAATAACTCGTCTCTTGTAGACGTTTCGAATGATGCCTGGTGTTTCGTGCGTACAATTGTTTGGCTTTCACGGAACATTTAAACCAACAATAACTTGTATTTCTACAGCGCCTTTCACGACCACCGGACGTCCCAAAGCGCTTTACAGCCAATGAAGTACTTTTTGAAGTGGAGTCACTGTTGTAATGTGGGAAACGCTGCAGCCAATTTGTGCACAGCAAGCTCCCACAAACAGCAATGTGATAATGACCCGATCATCCATTTTAGTGATGTTGGTTAAGGGACAAATATTGGCCCCAGGACAACCCCCCCACCCCTGCTCTTCTTCAAAATAGTGCCGTGGGATCTTTTACATTCACCTGAGAGGGCAGACGGGTTAATATCTCATCCAACAGATGGCACCTCCGACAGTGCAGCACTCCCTCAGTGCTACACTGGGAGTGTCAGCCAGGATTTTTGCACTCAATTCTCTGGAGTGGGACTTGAACCCACAACCTTCTTGATCCAAAGGTGAGAGTGCTACCCACTGAGCCACAGCGGACACTAACATAGTAGTAACGTATTAAAACACTCCAAGGCGCTTCCAAAAACAAAAACACAATAATTGGTTTTATTAAAAGGTTATTTTTCTGTTGTTGCTCTGTCCTCACTTCTCCGTTCATCACGTCCCCATTTTCCAGCAAGTGCCCTCCGCACTCGGCTGCCATCTTTCCATTCTTCACGGCTGCTCTCCGTTTCTCTTCCATGTTTTTGGGCAGCTTCCCGCCCTTTGTGTAGACCGGCTTCCAGAAATTGGAGAAAAGGACAAAAGGGTTGTGGGACAAAATTTGGCACCGAGGCGTGTAAAGAGACATTCGGACAAAGCTTGGTCAAAGAGGTCGTTTTTAGGAGTGACTTACAGGAGAGCGAGAGGCGGAGAGGTTTAGGGAGGGAATTCCAGAGCTTAGGGCCCCGGCAGTGGTGACACAGTCTGAAATCCCGAAACACCCACATAATATAATTCACTGTTGGTGAAATACTTTGGGATATTCCCGAGTGATGTGATAAGGTGCTCTATAAGTGCAAGTGATTTCATTTGGGTCTGGGTCCCTCCATCTCTGTAACCTCCTCCAAGCCTACAGCCCTCTGAGATCTCTGCGCTCCTCCAATTCTGGCCTCTTGTCCATCTCCCATTGCCATCGCTCCACCGTTGGTGGCCGTGCCTTCTGTTACCTGGGCCCTAAGCTCTGGAATTCCCTGCCTAAACCTCTCTGCCTCGCTACCTCTACCTCCTCCTTTAAGACGCTCCTTAAAACCGACCTCTTTGACCAAGCTTTTGGTCACCAGCCCTAATATCTCTTTATGTGGCTCAGTGTCAAATTTTGTCTGATAATCGCTCCTGTGAAGCGCCTTGGGATGTTTTACTACATTAAAGGCGCTGTATAAATACAAGTTGTTGTTGTTGTTGTGCCTTCAGCTGCCTGGGCCCTAAGTTCTGGAATTCCCTCCCTAAACCTCTCCGCCTCTCTACCACCTCTCTCTCTCCTTTAAGACACTCCTTAAAACCTCTTTGACCAGGCTTTTGGTCACCTGTCCTAATATCTCCTTATGTGGCTCGGTGTCAAATTCTGTCTGATTTACGCTCCTGTGAAGCACCCTGGGACGTTTTACTACATTAAAGGCGCTATATAAATACAAGTTGTTGTTTTTAATTCAGATTCAGATTCCATGAACTTGCTCCTATGTAAAACTGGGCCTACATTAAATCTATGACTTCTACCAATAGACCATGGAATACAGCTTTAACAGTATAAACTAAAAGTGGTGACACAGGTTAATAAGGCCATAAAAAACAGCAAACCGATCACTAGGGTTCATTTTTAGAGGGATAGAATTGAAAAGCAGAGAAATTATGCTAAACATGTATCGAAACTTAGTGAGACCACACCTGGAGCACGGTGGTCAGCTCTGATCTCCATATTATAAAAAGGTTACAGAGGCACTGGAGAGGGTGTTGAATCCGTGAATGTTAATGTATGGTATTCTTCAATAAATCGACAGAGACTGCAGAGGAACAATTAACAGGTGTTTACTGGATGCAGGTTACTCAAAAACTAAAGTACAGATCCCTACTCAGGGTTTATATACCGGTGTGGTCACTACCGGTACTACAGTATACAGGAGCTGTAAAACGTAGTTCTCCCCTTAAAGGTACATACACTACAGAGGGTGCAAGAAAGATTCACAAGGATGATACCAGAACTGAGAGGTTATAACTATCAGGAAGGATCGATCAGACTGGGGCTCTCTTCTTTAGAAAAGAGAAGGCTGAGGGGCGACCTGATAGAGTCTTTAAGATTATGAAAGGGTTCGATAGGGTAGACATAGAGAAGATGTTTCTACTTGTGCTTGAGATCAAAACTAGGAGCCATCAATATAAGATAGTGACTAATAAATCCAATCGGGAATTCAGGAGAAACTTCTTTACCCAGAGAGTGGTGAGAATGTGGAACTCGCTGCCACAGGGAGTGGTTGAGGCGAATAGTATAGATGCATTTAAGGGGAAGCTGGATAAACACATGAGGGAGAAAGGAATAGAAGGATATGCTGATAGGGTGAGATGAAGAGGGTGGGAGGAGGCTGGTGTGGAGCATAAACACCGGCATGGACTATTGGGCCGAATGGCCTGATTCTGTGCTGTAGACTCGAGGTGACTCGATGTATGCAAGCAATAGGACCCTGCTCCCAGAATTCAATTTAAAAGAACGACATAGAAACAGCTTAAAAATACAGGGAATCTGGAAGTCCAGCAGATGGGAAAGATCCGATATTAGTGGGTCTTCTTTGGCAGGACTCTCAGGTTTATAATGGGCTGTGATAGACCCTCGCTTACACTGTAAGAGTAATTAAACTCTGTGGACTATTGGACTGGAGCTGTTAAATCTCCAGGGAGATCGGGTCTCACCTTGAGTGCTAATTAGTTTCACAGTGTACTTTGAATATTTCCAACTTTACCAGAAAAGAAGGAAGGCTTTCGGCACTGTGCTGCATTCCTGCTGAGCGTGTAGCGAGGACGTACAACGGTGTTAATTATAATTGTTGCTCTCATGAAGGGAGTTATCCAGCTCAAGGCTGGCCAGCATTTCTGTACAATGGTGGTGCCTTCCACGGAACTTGCATTCATATCGCCCCATTCATGATCACCGGACGTTCCGAAGCGCTTTACAGCCAATGAAGTACTTTTTGAAGTGTAGGCACTATTGTAATGTCGGGAAACGTGGCAGCCAATGTGTTGATGACCAGATAATCTGTGTTTTAGTGATGTTGATTGAGGGATAAATATTGGCCAGGACACCGGGGCGGGGGAGGGGGGGGTGGGGGGGGGTGGTGCGGCCAGGCTGACACTCCAGTGCTCTGCTGAGGGAGTGCTGCACTGTCGAAGGTGCCGTCTTTTAGATGTGACGTTAAACTGAGGCCCCGTCTGCCCTCTCAGGTGGATGTTAAAGATCCCACGGCCACTATTTCAAAGAAAAAATGAAGGCCATTCCGGAGAGAAGTTAGGAAACACTTCTTCATGCAAAGGGTGGTAGAAGGGTGGAACTCTCCCACAAGAAGCAGTAGATGTGAGCTCAATTAATGATTATAGATCTTAGATTGATAGATTTTTGCTAGCCAAAGATATTAAGGGATTATGGAGCCAAGGTGGGTGGATGGAGTTAGGTCACAGATCAACCATGAGCTCATTGAATGACAGAGGGGCTGAATGGCCTCCTCCTGTTCCAATGTTTTCACTGTGAGATTAGAAAACATTTTTGCCCTGAAATTCTGATAGTTTGGTAGGGCATAAAACTGACAGTTGGTGGTGGTTGGAATTTGGGATAGAGAGAATCCAGTGGTTTCATACCACCTTCAGAGCTCAGTTAGTGCGGCTGCAGGTTTTTTCATTATTAAGACATCAGTTGAGTGCAGACAGTAATCTGCTTCCTGTTATAAAAGACTTGAAACACCACACATGATTTATTACACTAAGACTTGAGCATAAAAATCTAGGCTGACACTCCAGTGCAGTGCTGAGGGAGTGCCGCACTGTCGGAGGTGCCATCTTTCAGATGAGACGTTAAACCGAGGCCCCGCCTGCTCTCTCAGGTGGACGTAAAAGATCCCGTGGCACTATTTCGAAGAAGAGCAGGGGAGTTCTCCCCGGTGTCCTGGGCCAATATTTATCCCCCAATCAACATCACTAAAAACAGATTATCTGGTCATTATCACATTGCTGTTTGTGGGAGCTTGCTGTGCTCAAATTGGCTGCTGCTTTTCCTACATTACAACAGTGACTACACTTCAAAAAAGTACTTCATTGGCTGTAAAAGCGCTTTAGGACGTCCGGTGGTCGTGAAAGGCGCTATATAAATGCAAGTCTTTTTTTCAAGTGTTTTGAAGGTAAGCCTGTGTTCATTTTCTTGAGATGCAGGTACGCACATCCCAAATGTCACACTGGGAGGTAGAACAATGTTCAAAACAGTTAGTGATATTTTGAAACTTCTGATCATTCACTTTGGATCAAAAGGACCAACAATGGTTGCAGAGATAACTCTGCTTTTGTCCTGTCCAATTGTCGAATAATTGACTCGGAGAAAAACAAGTCAGCTGCCAATGTTCGAGGGTCTTTATCGAAGCTTTGGATTAGCGTCTTCGCACTAACGCTCTCCATCTGTTTCTGGAAATCTACCCTGTGCAACACTGTGATTCACAGCCGCCAAATACAATTGATTGTTTCGGGGTGTTATAAGAACATAAGAACATAAGAAATAGGAGCAGGAGTAGGCCAATCGGCCCCTCGAGCCTGCTCCACCATTCAATAAGATCATGGCTGTTAAGTCTGTGTGTTATATTGAGAATTAATAGACAGACCACAAGAGTAAACTTTAACAGGTCTTTATTAGTTGAAGGTCAGGGCGGAACTGCCCAATAAATCATTCCACAGCACTTATATACCGGTGTGGTCACCACCGGTATTACAGTATACAGCAGCCAAGATAAAGTAGTGCAACTCTTAAAATAGTTCTCTTAAAGGTGGAACGGTTACATACACCACAATCCTCCCTTTTTAGCTTAACAGTATATATTCCCCATTAACATAAAATAATAACATATATACACAACTTCATGTACCACAGTTCACAGATTCAGTCTCTCTGGAGGCTTCCTGACTCGGTCCGGATAACGCCTCGGTGGTGCAGTAGTTTTTGGTGGTGTAGTAGGTTCTTTTGGTAAGGTCGATTCGGCTTGAATGCCAGTGTCGGGTTCATCTGATTCCAGTATCACCGGATCGGAGGTAGATACTATGGGTATCTCTGCTTCATCATTAGGCGTATAGAGTTGTGGAGTAGGTTGTCCCTTTTCGGATGACTCTATGATCTGGTCAACATGGCGCCTTATTATGCTATCACCAATGTCCACGGTATACATCAGCGGTCCTAGTCGTGTACAAATAGTTCCAGGCTGCCATTTCTCGGTACGGTAGTCCCGGGCCAAAACTTGTTGACCAATCTGGAAGGTTCTAGTTGGTCTTTCATTTATGCCTTGAAATTGCCGGTTCTCTACGTCCCTTCTGATGTTTGGCTTGATCAAATCCAGCCGACATCTTAGTCTTCTATTGAAAAACATCATGGCGGGAGTTTGGTTTGTAACCGCATGTGTTGCATTCCGGTACGCCAACAAGAAGTTATCTACCTTATGTTGTAGATTTATGTCTTCATTACCCATGGCCTTTATGGCCTTCTTGAAGGTCTGGACAAAACTTTCAGCTAATCCGTTGGTGGCGGGATGGTATGGGGCGGACGTGTAGTGCTTAACCCCATTGTTTTTAAGAACTTCCTGAATTCTTCGGACACAAATTGCGGTCCATTATCAGAACAGATCTGTTCCGGCAGCCCATTCCTGGCAAATATGGTCCTTAATACTGTGATGGTTTTTTCCGTGGTGGTGGAGGACATCTTTATTACCTCCGGCCACTTGGAGTGTGCATCCACCGCGATTAAGAACATTGAGTCCATAAATGGACCAGCAAAGTCGATATGTACCCTTTGCCATGGAGATGAGGGCCACTCCCATGGATGTAGAGGGGCTTCTGGTGGGGCGTTTTGGACCTTCTGGCATCCTAGACAGCTCTTGGTCATTTCTTCGAAGTCTCCATCGATACCTGGCCACCACACAAATGCTCTGGCTAGGTTCTTCATTTTTACTCCACCCAGAGGTCCCTCGTGAAGCTCCTTTAGCACTTTATGCTGGAGTTTGGGTGGAATCACCACTCTGGATCCACACATCAAAGTTCCTCGGCACACTGACAGCTGCTCTCTTCTTTGCGAGAATGCTGGCAACAGTGGTTCGCCATGTGCTGGCCATCCCTTCACTGTTAAATCGTAGACTCGTGAGAGAGTCGGGTCATTTCTCGTTTCCTTTTCGATGGTAGAATTTGTTACTGGTAGACATTCCACTATGGTTGAGTGGAACATCTCCACTGGGTCCACTGTAGGCACCTCTTCTACCGTTGGCAACGGTAGGCGCGATAAACCGTCAGCATTCCCATGCTGTTTTGATCCTTTGTATTCTATGTCATATTGGTGTGCCCCAAGGAAAAGGGACCACCTCTGTAGCCTTTGCGCTGTCATAATGGAAACGCCCTTTTTAGGGTTGAATATGGATACCAACGGCTGGTGGTCTGTCAGCAGTGTAAACTTCTGGCCCTGCAGGTAATGGTTAAACCTCTTTACTCCCCACACTAGGCTGAGAGCCTCCCTATCTATCTGAGCATAGTTGCGCTCAGCGGAGGTCAATGATCTGGATGCAAATGCGACTGGCCTTTCCGAGCCATTTGGCAACTTGTGTGAGAGTACTGCTCCAATACCATAAGGAGAAGCATCACAAGCTAAACGAATAGGTAGCGTTGGGTTGAAGTGAGCCAACACTTCCTCTGAGGTGATCAATGCCTTGCTTTTGCGAAAGGCCTTCTTACAGTCCTCGCTCCACTTCCATGGCACTTCTTTCTGCAAAAGAGCATTCAGCGGGTGCAGCACCGTGGATAGATTTGGCAGAAACTTATGGTAATAGTTAATCAACCCTAGGAACGACCTCAACTGGGATACATTTTCCGGAGCGGGAGCCTTCACAACAGCTTCGATCTTGTCAGGTGACTTGTGCAGCCCCTCCTGGTCAATGACATGACCACAGTACGAGATCCGTTTCTGAAAGAACTCACATTTCTGGCGATTAACTCGAAGGCCATATTCCTTCAACCTGGTGAGCACCAGTTTCAAATTTGCAAGGTGTTCCTCATCGTCATCTCCTGTAATCAGGATATCGTCCAAGTAACATTGAGTGCTTGGAATTCCCTGTAATATCTGCTCCATGGCCCTCTGCCAAATTGCTGGAGCCGAAGCCACTCCAAAAACCGGTCTATTATATCGATACAAGCCTCTGTGCGTCTTGATTGTGAAATACTGGCGCGACTCTTCCTCAACTTCCATCTGTAAGTACGCTTGCGCCAGGTCTATCTTGGTGAAGTATTTCCCGCCAGACAATGAAGCAAAGATATCCTCAATCCGCGGAAGCGGATATTGCACCGTGTGAAGCACCGGATTAACTGTGATCTTGAAGTCTCCACAGATGCGGACCTTCCCCGGTTCCCCTGGCTTGTTACTCGATGAACGCTTCATGACGGGAACAATGGGCGTGGCCCACTCACTCCAGTCCACCTTAGACAGTACTCCTGAACGTTCAAGCCCTTCCAGCTCAGCTTCCACAGCAGGTCTTTTCGCATAAGGCTTTGAAAAATTTTGGGTTTCCATGTTCTGCAATCTTGATTTTTGCCTTAATTCCTCTCAGTGTTCCCAGTCCCTGTTGGAACACCTCTTTAGCTTCATCCAATATTCTGGACAATCGTTCAGGTTTGACACCTTTCTTTCCGGAATCTACCGTTATTGCATTTAGGGAGTGCCAGTCCATATTTATTTTCCTGATCCACTCCCGTCCCAGAAGTGGTGGACCTCCCTTAGGTAGTACATATATGTCCATTCCTTGGTGTTCTTTGCCCTTGTGTACCACCTTGACTTTTATCTTTCCGATGGGGTATACTTTTTGCCCCGTGTATGTCTGCAATACTATCTCCGTCTCCCGTAGGGAAATATGTGTGAATAACTTTTTGTAATCTTGCTTATTCATGACCGTCAACGTCGATCCGGTGTCCAATTCCATCTTCACTTGGACTCCTGCTATCTGAAGTGTGACCCAGATAGTTTGTCGGTCAGCTTCCTTACTCACATTGTGAATTCTCAGACTACCCAGTTCCTTGCTGTTGGAGTCTGAATCCGAATTCTGTTCATCCGAACTCTTCTCAGCCACCTTATATACCTTTCTGCACTTTTCCTGCGGTGACTTTTTGTTGCTGGTCTTCTTTCCTGACTGGCATACTTTAGCTATGTGACCAAGCTTGCCACATTTTCTACATTCCTGGTTTTTAAACCAGCATTGGTTCTGATCGTGTGTTGTCTTTCCACAACGATAACATTTCGTTGTACCCAAAGCCATTTGATCTACGCTGAGTACCGCTGCCTTGAGCTGCATTTCCGCAGTGCCTCTCGCTGCGGCTTCGTGCGATGCTGCAATAGTGACAGCCTTATCAAGTGTAAGATCATTCTCTTCAAGCAGCTGCTTTTGTGTTCCTTCTTTCGACAATCCACACACGAATTTGTCTCTCAGTGCCTCTGTCAGACTTTCCCCAAACTGACAGTATTTCGCTAGCTTACGCAGTTCAATTAAATACTCCGCGTTGCTTTCCTCTTTCAGTTGCGTTCTCGCATAAAATTTAAATCGTTCCGCTAACATCAGCGGTGTGGGGTTCAAATGATTTTTCAGAACAGCAACAATTTTAGCGAAGGTCTGATGGGCCGGTTTAGCTGGTGATAGAAGATGCTTCACTAGCCCGTATGTCTTCGCACCCATTGAGTTTAGTAAGGTTAGTGCTTTATCTTCATCTTATATTTTATTTGCCTTACAATATATCTCTATGCGTTCTACATACGTGGCCCAATCTTCAACATCGGGATCGAAATCGTTGATGTTACCACGCTTAGGCATCCTCGCAACCTTCTTGAGAAACAAAAAGAAATTTTTCTTTTATTTTTTTTTTCCAAAATGGCGGTTTCCCGCACTCGTCTTCTTCCCCCGCCTATGAAAATGGCGGCTTCCCGCATTTGCCTTTCTCCCCCGCTGGCTGTAATGGCGATTGCCGTATTGCTGCGTTCGCCCTCCCCAGCGGTTTTCAAATCGTGCCTCCCAGCCCCTCTTGCAGTCCGGTCCTTTCCCCCGGCTGCGGCTGAGGTCTCCGCGTTTTTTTTTTTTTTTTTTAATTTTCTCCCGCGCCTTACGCTGACCCGGTCGCTGCGCCTCGCAGCCTCGGTAGCTGCCCGGCCTTTCTCACCGGTCGCGGTCGAGCTCTCTCTCGACGCTGTTGCGTCTCCCCAGCCCGCTTGCAGCCCGGTCTTTTACACCGGCTGCGTTTGCATTCACTGCGGCTCCCGTGCGTCTCAGCGCCTCTGGCCCCGACTTTTCACCGCGGCTCCCGTGCCTACGCTGCCCCAGTCTCAGCGCCTCTGGCCCCGACTTCTGTCCGGCTCTTTTCCCTGGCCGTGGTCGAGTTCTCCGCCCTTATATCCTCCGTTTTTCCCTCCCCTACTTCACAGCCAACGTGGCCGACTTGCTTCTCGTCGCTGATCGGCTTACCCACCACCGTGATAGAAGGGATGATCACTGCCTGTTGCTGATGGAAGGCTTCGTGTCAGAATTCTTCCTTTGCTCTGCAGACCCGAGTCTTTTCTCAGCAGAATGATGAGGGCGGATGCCTCCTCTCGACACCTGTTAAACTGCCTTGGATGTATCTCTGCCGCAGGGTAAGATCGTACTCGTCGCCACTGTTAAGTCTGTGTGTTATATTGAGAATTAATACACAGACCACAAGAGTAAACTTTAACAGGTCTTTACTAGTTGAAGGTCAGGGCGGAACTGCCCAATAAATCATTCCACAGCACTTATATACCGGTGTGGTCACCACCGGTATTACAGTATACAGCAGCCAAGATAAAGTAGTGCAACTCTTAAAATAGTTCTCTTAAAGGTGGAACGGTTACATACACCACAATGGCTGATCTGATCCTAACCTCAAATCTTCTATCACTCTGCATCCACCCGAACCCATGTGATCTCCCGGGAGAGGCGAAAAACCAGATAAAAAATCCAATGGCCAATTTGGGAGAAAAAATCTGGGAAATTCCTCTCCGACCCATCTAGGCGATCAAAACTATTCCAGGAGATCACTCTGTCCCTATATTTTCTACAGTACTTACCTTCTGTAAAGGCGATCTCCACCCCAGCCAGGAACAGGAATAAAACCATCTCCTGAAATCTAACACAGAATTAGAACACAAGAAGTAGGAACAGAACCAGGCTACACGGCCCCTGGGCCCGCTCCACTACCCACAGGGCCATGACCATTCCGAACCTAGACTCATGTCCAATTTCCTGCCCGCTCCCCGTAACCCTTAACTCCCTTTACTTCTAGGAAACTATCTATTTCTGTTTTAAATTTATTTAATGATGTAGTTTCTACAGCTTTCTGGGGCAGCAAATTCCACAAACCTACCACCCTCTGAGTGAAGAAGTTTCTCCTCATCTCAGTTTTGAAAGAGCAGCCCCTTATTTTAAGATTATGCCCCCTAGTTCTAGTTTCACCCATCATTGGGAACATCCTCACCGCATCCACCCGATCAAGCCCCTTCACAATCTTATATGTTTCAATAAGATCGCCTCTCATTCTTCTGAACTCCAATGAGTAGAGTCCCAATCTACTCAACCTCTCCTCATATGGCCACCCCCTCATCCCCGGGAGTAACCGAGTGAACCTTCTTTGTACTGACTCGAGAGCAAGTATGTCTTTTCTTAAGTATGGACACCAAAACTGTATGCAGTATTCCAGGTGCGGTCTCACCAATACCTTGTATAACTGCAGCAATACATCCCTGTTTTTATATTCTATCCCCCTAGCAATAAAAGCCAACATTCCATTGGCCTTCTTGATCACTTGCTGCACCTGCATACTAACTTTTTGAGTTTCGTGCACCAGGACCCCCAGATCCCTTTGTACTACAGTACTTTCCAGTTTCTTGCCATTAAGATAATAACTTGTGTTATTAACCAATTAAGAAAGCTTTTTAAAGCTATTTATGCTACGAAACGATGTCTTGCGGTGTCAGAGGAGTTCACCCCGGTCGGTGCCCTGGTCAATATTTATCCCCAAACAATGTCGTGTAAAAGAATATGATTGGCTCCGCGCTGTTTGTGGGACCTTGCTGTGCGCTAATTAGCTGCTGCGCTTTCTTACATTACAACAGTGACTACACTTCAAAAAAGTACTTCATTGTCTGTGAAGCGCTTTGGGACGTCCTGAGGTAGTGAAAGGTGCTGTGTGAATGCAAGTTCTTCCATTGTGTGTTTATAAACTTCAAAACACCCATCTCCCTAGTTCGTAGGGCTGCGTGATCCATCTGATTGGATGTGAAAGGTGCCCGTCCCACCATGCAAATTACATTTGGCTTTTCAGCTTATAACAGCACTTACATTTGTCAACACCTTTATTACTTCATTGTTACATCAAGCAAGTCATTTGTTATCTCCAGACCCGACTATTCCAATGCTCTCCTGATCGGCCTCCCAGCTTCCAACCTCCATAAACTTAAACTCATCCAAATCTCTGCTGCCCCATGTCCTAACTCACACCGAGTCCCGTTCACCCATCACCCACTGTGCTCGCTGACCTACACTGGCTCCCGGTCTGGCAACGCCTCGATTTTAAAATTCTCATCCTCGTTTTCAAATCCCTCCATGGCCTCCCTTATATCCCTCCCCTATCTCTGTAATCTCCTCCAATTCTGATCTCTTGAGCATCCCCGATTTCCATCGCTCCACCATTGGCGGCCGTGCCTTCAGCTGCCTGGGCCCTAAGCTCTGGAATTCCCTCCCCAAACCTCTCCGCCTCTCTCTCCTCCGTAAAACCGCCCTCTTTGATCAATCTTTTGGTCACCTGTCCTAATATCTCCTTCTGTGGCTCAATGTCAAATTATGTTTGATAATCGCTTCTGTGAAGCACCTTGGAACGTTTTACTACGTTAAAGGCGCTATATAAATACAAGTTCTTTCTTTATTTCAGGTTAGTGATAACACAATCTGGATAACCAGCCATTTGGGACCCTCGGGACAGCCCAGGGGTTCCTACCATTGGGTGTCAGATATTGGATCGGCCTGTCTGTCTGAAAGGTAAGCTTCTTGAAAAGAGAAAAAACCTGTTACTTTGCTCAGATTTTCTGAAGGTTGGTGTTCATCCAGGAAATAAATGCCTTGGCGTTTAATGTTGTGTCTCTCTGTGAACAGGGGCACTAAAAGATGCTGCTTGAGAGCTGGCATCGAAGGAGGACTCTTCAAAACCGTTTCCCATTGGCGAGCTCTCGCTCTTCAATCGCCAGGACTCCCTCTGAACCGCTGTCTCTGTGTGATCTCCGGAGATGCCTTTGTTTGCTAGAGGCATTTTTGAGAATCCCAGCCTTTTTGTGTTAGTTAGGGGAAGACGAGGATGAGAGGAAGTATGCCGTGCTAGTGAGATTATACCCGAGATGGGCTATCCACACCCGCCGTTACCCACAGACCCATATCGTCAGGGAGAGCCACACCAACCTTGGCATGTCTGACAGTTGCCTTTGTAGGCTGCACTTCACCCGAGAGGTAGCGACAGAGCTGTGCTCCCTCCTGGAAACTGAACTCCGACCAGTGGCCGTCATGAATACCACAGCGCTGAGCTTTTTATGTCTCTGGCTCATTCCAAAGCTCTCATAGGAAACATCAACGGCATCAGTCAATCTGCAGTACACAGATGGATCAAGCAGGTGGCTGATGTGCTGTTTGCCAGGGCGTGCAATTGCAGCACTTTCCTCATGGACAACCAGCCTGACGTCCTGAGGTCGTGAAAGGCGCTATATAAATTCAAGCTCTTTCTATTTTAGTTAACTCCACTGACGTGTTTGGCTGTGAATGCGCTGGCGAGGGCCCGAATGTTGCAGGACAAACACTGATGAGTGCACTTGTGGACAAGAAAGGAGAAGACCACTGAGCTGCCAGCACCTCATTAAATCCATATCTTTGTGTAACCCGGGGTCAAGAGCTCGCTGTAGTCTGTGAGAAGAGTGATTTGACTAGGAGCAGAATTAACCGTCATACTACGGGACGGGCCTTTGCTGATAATTCTCAACAATTCCTCAGGATACACAGTAAGAATCTACAGCAGAGGCCATCAATATAAGATAGTCACTAATAAATCCAATCGGGAAATTCAGGAAAAACTTCTTTACCCATAGAGTGGTGAGAATGTGGAACTCGCTACCACAGGGAGTGGGTGAGGCGAACAGTGTAGATACATTTAAGGGGAAGCTAAATAAATGCGTGAGGGAGAAAGGAATAGAAGGATATGTTGATGGGGTGAGATGAAGAGGGGTGGGAGGAGGCTCGTGTGGAGCATAAACACCGGCACAGACCAGTTGGGCCGAATGGCCTGTTTCTGTGCTGTAAATATTATGTAAATTGGCAGTGCCCTTGTTAAGTAGACCCTTTATGCATCATAACAGTTTAAAATATTATAGGGGATGTAACATTTGCATATTGAATTATTATTGGCCCACAGGCATCTGTAAGGAATACCTATTATATTCACATGTGATCACATGCTGAGTTGTCATTGGCCTGCAGGCATCTGTAAGGACTACTATTGTTTTGAAGACCCAGGCTAGGGGTCCTAATGCCAGGCTTTTCCCCACTAGTGCTGCTATGAGTAAGATCACCGACCTAATGCTTAATAAAAGAGTTAAACTGTAATACTCCATTGTCCTGCAATTTATTAGTTTTATACAAAGTGTGTAAAACAAGGCAAGGGCGAAATTTGGTTATGTCCCGTTTGGGGGCGTTAACCGAATTACCGGTGGAGATTTAGTGCCCAGCGTGGAAGTACCGTCCCGGCCGCTAAATTTGGCTTACCACCCTGGCGAGAAAGCGAAGCGTTATCTCGGGCGCTCCACTTCCTCTCGGGGCGGTGTCGGGGGCGCGAAGTGCGGTAGCGCTGGAGCGCTCCACAGCCGCTCCGCGTAGCGCCAACGTGTTTCATCGCCCCTCTCCTTCCGTTATGGGGGAGGGACGCTGTGAGCTCTGCAGGGCCTCTGATGGCCCACACTAGCCCACCAGGGCAGCGCGGTGCTGTGGCTGCAGCCCGGCACCGAGACATGGTGCTGGGCTGTGCGATGGCGGCCACAGACCACACCAAGGGCCGCCATGGAGGACCGACCTGGAGGTCATCCAAAAAAAATAAAATGGCGGCGCAGATCGCAGCCGCTCCTCCCTTTAACTACCGCCCCGTGAGTGGAGGTCAGCGCGGCTCGTGACTTGTGAGGCTGGCACTGACACCGCCCGCAGCAGCCTCGCGGGACGCAGCCATATTCCTGTTGCGGGGCCGTAAGGGGTCGCAGCGCACGGCAATGATGTCATCGCCGGCGGTGCAGCAGCCCGGGGCGTTACCGGTGGGGGCGCGACACTATCGGCTAGCTCCTCAGCAGCGCCCTGACGAATTTCTCAGAAGGCGCTGCCCCGCCTAGGCGATAAGCCCTTTGCGCCTGTTAGTGCCCCCTGGAGGTGCTAACGGCAGGCTCAAAGGAGCCGAATTGTGCGGCTTACATGTTTAAACATTTTAACACTGAAGTTTTTGGTAAGTTATTATGTCTGTGTTCATTATCACTCACAGGAAGTTGGAAGGCAATGGCGAATGCTTATATATTTAGCTTTGTTGCCAAGATGATTGCTCTGCTTAGGGGAGGCTGAGAAACCTCATGGGCTGCTGTAAGCAAGTGAAGACACTTGCAAGTTACTTACTCCCAGATGTCACAGAACAGAGGAACTTCTAGGTTGTTAAGATTAATTGCCTTGTTCTGGACTAAACTGGGCGAATCAGCAGTTTCATTCATATTGCGTGCTTGTTATTGCAGTTTGCAAACCAAGGTCACACCTTACAACCGTCAGCGAGATGAGAAAACCCCCAAAATCTGATGATGTGCACAAAATACTTTCAGCGCCTCGAACTTTCTGCACGTTGTGAAGCCGATGTTATCTTAACTGCTCGCCCGGCGACTGAATTTGTGTTCAGTTTTACGAAGAAGTTGTTTATTCATGGAAAGTAACTTGAGCGTCTCAAAGAACATGTAATTTAAATGGGACATTATTCGTAGAGAAGCTGTCTTGCAAGGCTCTATGTGCCCGGTTAGGAATAGATGATGGGCCAGAAAATATGCGGTATTTTTGCATTCCCCATTGTGTCTGATTCCATGTGTGTCGGAGCCTCTTTCTCAGTCCTGGACATTGCCTCTTGCTCTCGCTTTTCTGAGACGGAGACTTGTGGGCAGCCCCAGAGCGCATCACGCCCTGAAACCTACAAGTCTATCAAACATACCAATTACAAGCTAGTTTCAGAGCAAAGGCTAGCCAGGGGTAAGTCCAGCCCTCAATACCGTTACACATTGTCTTGATGCAAGAGTGAGACCCGGAGTCAGCAGCGCTATTTATCGAGACACACTGGGGCGAATTTTCAATCTTCACTGGCTGGCAGTAAATCTGGCGTAGTGGACCACCCACCCAGTGTGCACCCTGCCCTGAGGGAGCGCTGCACTGTCAGAGGTGCCGTCTTTCGGATGAGACGTTAAACCGAGGCCCTGTCTGCTCTCTCAGGTGGACGTAAAAGATCCCATGGCACTATTTCGAAGAAGAGCAGGGGAGTTCTCCCCGGTGTCCTGGGCCAATATTTATCCCTCAATCAACATCACTAAAAAACAGATTATCTGGTCATTATCACATTGCTGTCTGTGGGAGCTTGCTGTGCGCAAATTGGCTGCCGCGTTTCCCACATTACAACAGTGACTACAAATATATTCTAATATTAGTCGTCCAATGATTTCAAAATAATTTTGAAAAACAAACAGGAATAATGTAACCAATGCAAAGACATTTTCATGTGACTGAATTACAATTAATAAATTCAAATCACAATTAATATAGAAACACATAGAAGGTCAGACAGCATCTGTGGAGAGAGAGAAACAGAGTTAATGTTTCAGGCCGATGAGCTTTCCTGTGTTCTAATGGATGATGTAAAACATTGACTCTGTTTCTTGCTCCACAGATGCTGCCTGACCTGCTGAGTATTTCCAGCATTTTCTGTTTTTATTTTAGATTTTCAGCATCTTCAGTATTTTGCTTTTGTGTCGCAATTAATATATTTGAATCCTTATGGTGGAAGAAACGGAGGTAGGATAACCTTAAACATGAGTCAATCGGTTGTGGGGTATTTCACATCCACCTGAGAGAGCAGACGGGGCCTCGGTTTAACATCTCATCTGAAAGACGGTCCCTCCGACAGAGCAGCACTCCCTCAGTACTGCCCTGGGAGCGTCACCCTAGATTTCTGTGCTCAAGTGTCTGGAGTGTGTGAGTGAGTGCGCAAAAAACACGACAGCATGTTGCGTTTAGAATAGGGGTCGGTGCTAATCCAGGCCATTTACCCGAGCAGCAAGGATATTTACTGTTTTCCAGTCAATAATTGTTTCTTCCTTTGTTCGAAATGGGAATTTTGCAGCTTGGCCAAGGCTCAATTGCTTCAATTTTGATCGAGGAATGATGTTTAAACATTCACTCCCTCCACCACCGGCGCACCGTGTCTGCAGTGTATACCATCTACAAGATGCACTGCAGCAACTTGCCAAGGTTCTTCGGCAGCACCTCCCAAACCCGCGACCTCTTCCACCTAGAAGGACAAGGGCAGCAGGCGCATGGGAACACCACTGTTAGATCCGTGATTCTGAGAGTATGATGTTTTTCAATAACTACACGGATGCTGTAACTTAACAATCAACAGGTGTTTACTGGAGTAGGGTAGTCTCAAGACTGGGCGTACAGAGGCATGCTCAAGGCTTATATACAGGTGTGGTCACTGCCGGTACTACTGTATACAGGAGCTGTAAAAGTAGTTCTCTATTAAAGGTACATACACTACAACCACCACCTCCAAGTTCCCCTCCAAGTCACACACCATCCTGACTTGGAAATATATCGGCCAATCCTTCATCGTCACTGGGTCAAAATCCTGGAACTCCCTCCCTAACAGCACTGTGGGAGCACCTTCACCACATGGACGGCAACGGTTCAAGAAGGCGGCTCACCACCACCTTCTCGGGGCAATTAGGGATGGGCAATAAATGCCGGCCTCGCCAGCGATGCCCACATCCCAGGATCAAATAAAAAAAAGATCGGCCTTTGGCTTGAATTTGACAGCAGCTTCCTTGACCTTTCCAAAGGGAGTAAATTCACTTCTTCGCTCCGCAGAGCCCAGCTGCCCAGCGAATGAAATCCCTTTAGGTGGGCGGTGTTCGGGGACTCTCGTTTTTAATATGCTCTGTTTGCTTTCTCCCTCAGGAAAGACGATAAACCAGAAATTACATCACTGAGAATAAATCAGCGTTCTTTTTTAATAATAAATGATTTAATAGAAATGCTACCTGACCAGAGAGGTATTTATACTGCCTCAGGTTTTCTTCAACAGTGTGGACTATATAGAGCAGCAATAATTCTAACACCGAGCATTTCATAATGGCAACTTTCTCATTGTGAAACAGGCCACCTCCCTGCCTGAGGTAAATTTTGCGCCTGCTACTCTCAATTTTATTTTTAAATTCATTATTACATTAAGACGTAATAGAACAATAATATAGTTACTGGCAAAACAAAACTCTCACTGGAGTCTTTGCTCCCTCTGAGTACAAGCAACATTCCACAGTTGGTAGCCTTGCAACTCAGATGATTTTGCCAATGGGGGCGTGTTGGAGGCAGGACTGCTGCTTGGCGGGTCGATGTCCCACCTTCATCGATTTGTGGCCAACCCACATTATTTTCCCTTGATTGACCTTGTTAAGCCCGCTCAGCGGGCTCAGCAGGCCAATTAAGGGAAAGCCGGTTGCAGAGAACGTCAACGTATGACGTTTCATCTGTGAAGCTGTCAAACACTGACATTCTCTGTAGTTTGATGGGTTCTCGTATTCAAGGCTCATCAAACCTCTTTCTTTTGCAGGAATTGGATGGTTGAGACTCTTCGTATACCCACCGACTGAAGCCTGCAGGAAGAAACAAAGGTAAGTAAACTTTTTCTAACACTTTCCACTTACCTCATATACCCACCTCTCCACACTTGCACCCATCACTTACCTTCACAGCGCACTTTTGCACCCCGCAGACCCCCGCAGACCCACTGCTCGCCTCGGTGACCCTGGCGGGGTTCGCAGCCTTCGGGAAGCCCGCACTCGTGTGGGCAAAATGGAGATAATCCTCTTATCTGCCCGTTAACTACCTGTTAACAGGCAGATAAGTGGCACTAATCCCCTTCCCGCCTCCAAGGAGATGGGACCCGGCGCGGGGCGGCTACCCGCCTCCTGGCAGGATGGCATGGAGGTGGGTTGGGGACGACCCGCCCCCAGATTCTGCCATTTTCCCGGCAGTCCCGCCTGCATACCCGCTTCCCCAGGGCTGGCACGATTGCACCCATAGAGGCATAGGGGTTGAATTTCCAAGCCCCGTGGAGGCGGGTTTGGAGGCGGGAGTGGTGGGAAAATTGCAGAATCGGGGGGGCAGGAACCCTTCCCGCCCCCAACCCACCTCCGTGCCAATGTCCCAGGAGGCGGGGACCTGACCTGTGCTGGGAGCCACCTCCCCGAGGCGGGAAGGGGACTAGTGTCAATTAACTGCCTGTTAACAGGTAGTTAACAGGCAGTTTTTTGGCCTAATCCCTATTTTTATCCCTGAAGTGTGGGCTTCCCGACGGCTCCGAACCACGCCCAGTTAGCGAGGCGGACCGTCGGTCTGAGGGGTTGGAGGGGTTGAGATGTCCGTTGTACAGTTGAGTGATGGGTGCATGTGTGCAGAGGTAAGTGTGTGAGGTAAGTGTAAAGTATTTTAGTAAGTTTTACTTACCTTTACTTTCTCCTGCAGGCATCCTTCCTTCAGTTCTCGGGAGTCCCTCAGCTCACCGGCACAGAAAGCAGAATGGCCGCTGAACTGTCAAAATTTGCAGCCTCTGCTTTCTGGTCTGGAGAGATCTCTAACTGAGTCTGAGTAGAAGGACTCAAGTTAGAAGACAGATTGTCAGTGTTTGATAGCTTCACAGAGCTGTCAAACGCTGATTTTTCATCGGCCAGAAGCTCTTGACAGATGAAATGTCAATCACTGACGTCACCAGTAACCGGGTGTCCCTTAATTGGCCTGCTGAGCCCGCTGGGCGGGCTTAACAAGGTCAATCAAGGGAAACTAGCGTGGGTTGGCCACAAGTCGTTGGAGGCGGGACTACAACCCAAAAAGTGGGAGTCCCACCTCCATCACGTCCCCATTGACAAAATCCAGCCCTAGAGTCATAACGGCAAAGAAGGAGGCCATTTGGCCCATCGAGTCTGCGCCGGAAGTGAATCCATTGGGAAAGGAAGCAGCTGTTGTCAGTGTCGACTCCAGTGCAGTGCTGAGGGAGTGCTGCACTGTCGGAGGTGCTGCCTTTTGGATGGGATGTTAAGCCGAGACCCCGTCTGCCCTCTCAGGTGGATGGAGAAGATCCCACGGCACTATTCCAAAAAAGAGTTGGGCAGTTCTCCCCGGTGTCCTGGCCAATATTTATTGGATCAGGGAAAGGGGGAGCGGGGTTGGGAATGCGCACACAATGAATAGGCTTGGTTAGCAAAGGCGGGAGAAAAAGATTTAGCAGAGTATTCTGTTGTACCTCAAAGAAAGAACTTGCATTTCTATAGCGCCTTTCACGACCTCAGGACGTCCCAAAGCGCTTTACAGCCAATGAAGTGACTTTTAAAGTGCAGTCACTGTTGTAATGTAGGAAACGCAGCAGCCAATTTGCGCACAGCAAGCTCCCATAAACGGCAATGAGATAATGACAGGATCATCTGTTTTAGTGAACGCCCCTGTTCTTCTTCAAAATATTGGCCGTGGGATCTTTTACATCCACCTGAGAGAGCAGACGGGGCCTCGGGTTAACGTCTCATTCGAAAGACGGCACCTCCGACAGTGCAGCACTCCCTCAGTACTGCCCCTCCGACAGTGCGGCGCTCCCTCAGTACTGCCCCTCCGACAGTGCGGCGCTCCCTCAGTATTGCCCCTCCGACAGTGCAGCATTCCCTCAGTACTGACCCTCCGACAGTGCGGCGCTCCCTCAGTATTGCCCCTCCGACAGTGCAGCGCTCCCTCAGTACTGCCCCTCCGACAGTGCAGCGTTCCCTCAGTACTGCCCCTCCGACAGTGCGGCGCTCCCTCAGTACTGCCCCTCCGACAGTGTGGCGCTCCCTCAGTACTGCTCCTCCGACAGTGCGGCGCTCCCTCAGTACTGACCCTCCGACAGTGCAGCACTCCCTCAGTATTGCCCCTCCGACAGTACAGCGCTCCCTCAGTACTGCCCCTCTGACAGTGCGGCACTCCCTCAGTACTGACCCTCCGACAGTGGGGCGCTCCCTCAGTACTGACTCTCCGACAGTGCAGCGCTCCCTCAATACTGCCCCTCCGACAGTGTGGCACTCCCTCAGTACTGCCGCTCCGACAGTGCGGCGCTCCCTCTGTACTGCCCCTCCGACAGTGCGGCGCTCCCTCAGTACTGTCCCTCCGACAGTGCGGCGCTCCCTCAGTACTGCCCCTCCGACAGTGCGGCGCTCCCTCAGTACTGCCTCTCCGACAATGCGGCGCTCCCTCAGTACTGCACTGGGAGAGTCAGCCTGGATTTTTGAGCTCAAGACTCTGAAGTCTCTGCTGACTCAGAGGTGAGAGCGACACCCACTGAGCCACGGCTGACACGGCAGAACTTGCCCCTTCAGCTCGAGTTCTCAATTAAAAATAAGTTACCCTGAATAAATGTAATGACCTCTGCCAGTGCTGCCTCAGCACAAGAAGGTCTGCACTTTCTGTATGTTCTTCATTTCTGAAGACTAATGCAGAAATTTGATTCGCTACAACTGCCATTGCCTCATCCTCCATGATATATCGAGCCAGCTTTAACCTGAAAGGACCTATGCGGTCATTAACATTCAGGTACTTAACAGATAGCCAACAGAAAGAATCACTCACGCACAGCTGACATTGCACATTTCCGTTTTACCCTTACTGCTGTCAACGTTCACCGTAGCCTTTGCTTGCTAATGGTTACGTTTCTACAGAGAAAGTGGTTCTATAATCCTGCAGACAGGGTGGAGGCAGTTTGAGCAGCTTATCCCTATCAGTGGGGCTCTGTGTGGCTGAATTGTAGTCTCAGGCCTCCTGCCAGCCGTTTGCTGTACACACGTTCAAAATAATTGATGGGGAGTGGGCACAATTATGGCGACGAGGCATAGGTGAAAGGCTAATGAACCTAGCAGTGCCAGACAACCTGACGCCACACCACACACCGAGAGCTCCTTCTCTGTGAATAAGCTATTCAGCAGATATTTGAACAGGTTATAGCTGCGTTGTGCTCTAGAATCATAGGCCTAGAAATTCAGTGGCCTGCGCCACCAGTTAGCGCCCAAAGAGGGCACTCAGTGGCTTTAGCGCCACTGGCCACACCTACCGCGATATTTAGCGGGGCGCTAATGGCGGCGTTAGCCTGTAGCACTGCGCCGCCACCGATGACGTCATCGATGTGCGCAGCGCCCCGCTCCTGCCCCGATGACCATATTTGGTTGCGCCCGCCTCTTTAGCGCCGGTCGCAATTAGCGACCGGTTCACAGGGGCCTACCTGTGGCGGTAGTGGCGCTAGTTAAGGTGGAGGTGCGGGCGGGCGCTTTTTCGGCGGCCGCCTGCCAGCACCTCCGTCCCCGGCCTCCTAACGCCCCCCCCGTGGCATTGCCGGCTGTTTCCCGAGAGCCCGGCACTTCTCCTTGGTGCCGGGCTCATTTACCGGCACTCGCGAGCGGGGCTCGCGCTGTTGCAGGCACCTCCCCCTTAACAGTGGGAGGAAGGCCTGCAGTACCGCAGCGTGCCGTGCCGCAGTGTGTGGCGCTGCGGCCCTTAGCGCGCCGATATTCAGGGTGAGCGCCCCAAGCGGGGCGCGGGGAGCCTCGAGTAGCGGCCCGCTTCCATTTGGGGCGCAGAAACTGAATATCCGGATGGCGCAAGTGGCTCCGCTCGCAGCGGTAATTCCGGCGCCCAGGCGAGCTTGGCGCCCCAAACGGCGCCCAACTGAATTTTTAGCCCATAGAATCATAAAATAGCACAGCACAGAAGGAGGCCATTCGGCCCATCCAGTCTGCGCCGGCTCTCTCGAAGAGCAATCCACTCAGTCCCACTCCCCCGCTCTTTCCCAATATCCCTGCAATTTTTCCTCCTTCAAGTAGTTATCCAATTCCCTTTTGAAGGCTACTATTGAATCTGTGTCCACCGCCCTATCAGGCAGCGCATTCCAAATCCTAACCACTCGCTGCGTAAAAAAGTTTTTTCCTCATCTCCCTTCTGGTTCTTTTGTCAATTATCTTAAATCTGTGTCCTCTGGTTACCGACCCTCCTGCCACTGTTTCTCCTTATTTATGCTGTCAAAACCCCTCATGATTTTGAACACCTCTGTCAAATCTCCGCTTAACCTTCTCTGCTCCAAGGAGAACAACCCCAGCTTCTCCAGCGGGGTTAGTTGGATAGCTCTGCCAAAGAGCCAGCACAGATATGATGGGCTGAATGGCCTCCTTCTCTGCTGTATCATTCTAACATTCTAAGCTCAAGCTCCCTTGGGGGAGCTTGGCCGCAGGAAGCACACACTTAAGTTCCCAATATGGGCTCCCGAGGGGTGAGGGGTCAAGTCAGAATGTAAACTCATTAAACCACCTTGGCCTCGGAGGGGGAGCAGCGCAGATTCACCAGAATGATACCGGGGTTAAAAGGGTTAAATTATAAAGACAGGTTGCGTAAACCTGCTGTGTATTCCCTTGAGTCTAGAAGATTAAGGGCTGATCTAATCGAGGTGCTTAAGATGATTAATCTATTTCCTCTGGTGGGGGGAGTCCAGAACAAGGGGGCAGAACCTTAAAATTAGAGCCAGGCTGTTCAGGGGTGATGTCAGGAAGCACTTCTTCACACAAAGGGTTAGTGGAAATCTGGAACTCTCTCCCCCAGAAAGCTGTTGAGGCTGGGGGTCAATTGGAAAGTTCATAACTGTGACCGATAGATTTTTGTTGGGTAAGGGTATTAAGGGATACAGAACCGAGGCGGGTAGATGGAGTAGAGATACAGATCAGCCATGATCTAATTGAATAGCAGAACAGGCTTGAGGGGCTGAATGGCCTCCTCCTGTTCCTATGTCCCACTCCTTACACTCTCAGAAGGTTGCAGGTTCAAGTCCCACTCCAAAGACTTGAGCACAAAATCTAGGCCTGTTGGAGGTGCCGTCTTTCAGATGAGACATTAAACCGAGGCCCTGTCTGCTCTCTCAGGTGGACGTAAAAGATCCCACCCACGGCACTATTTTGAAGAAGAGCAGGGGGAGTTCTCCCCGGTGTCCTGGGGCCAATATTTATCCCTCCACCAACATCACTAAAACAGATGATCTGGTCATTAGCACATTGCTGTTTGTGGGAGCAAATTAGCTGCCACATTTCCCACATTACAACAGCGATCACACTTCAAAAGTGCTTCATTGTCTGTGAAGCGCTTTGGGATGTCCGGTGGTCATGAAAGGCGCTATATAAATGCAAGTCTTTCTTTCTTTATCAGGATCACTGCAAGTTGTGGTCACTGAAATGGGGATTCCACTTTACAAACTGAAAGCACCAGCTCATCGGAGGTATATTAAAGACCGTATCAGAGGCAGACACATATTTCCTTTTCTCGCCGAGTGTACTGAATGATTGAAAACAAATTGACTTCATTACAAAATACACGGGCTATCAGATCCATACCGACACTTAACAGTGGGTGAACTTTGCGTTGAAACTTGCCGAGTGTCGGGAACTTTCTGTACAAACGCTTGAAAGCTTCGCCATATTCCAGCAAAATGAGAACTCACTCTCTATATCGTCTCAAAATATTGATTTGAGAATGAGTTCCCATTTCGCCTTGAAAGGCAAGTGCTCTGCAGATGCCAGATTGAAAGGAATGCAAGTAGTTCGAGCCCTCAGGCTCCCGAAATATCAGTATTGATTTCGCACTGTGCGTTTTTATAAGTGATAAGCAAAACTGTTGAAAATAAATATAGTTAAAAAAAATACGTCAAACCTTGTTGAGTCACCAATCCTAATTGGCCGTTAACTAACACCGTGGAAGTTTTTAAACATTGATGTTTCCACTTGTGGGGGAGACCAGAACTAGGGGCCATAAATATAAGATAGTCACTAATAAACCCAATCGGGAATTCAGGAGAAACTTCTTTACCCAGAGAGAGTGGTGAGAATGTGGAACTCGCTACCACAGGGAGTGGTTGAGATGCCTTTAAGGGGGAACGTAAGAAATAGGAGCAGGAGTCGGCCATTCGGCCCCTCTAGCCTGCTCCGACATTCAATAAGATCATGGCCGAACTTCGACCTCAACTCCACTTTCCCGCCCGATCTCCATATCCCTTGATTCCCTTAGTGTGCAAAAATCTATCTCACTCAGCCTTGAATATACTCAACGACTGAGCCTCCACAGCCCTCTGGGGTAGAGAATTCCAAAGATTCACCACCCTCTGAGTGAAGAAATTCCTCCTCATCGCAGTCCTAAATGGCCGACCCCTTAACCTGAGACTGTGACCCCTGGTTCTAGACTCCCCAGCCAGGGGGAAACAACCTCTCAGTATCTACCCTGTCAAGCCCTTTAAGAATTTTATGCATTTCAATGAGATCACCTCTCATTCTTCTAAACTCCAGAGAATATCGGCCCAATCTACTCAATCTCTCCTCATAGGACAACCCTCTCATCCCAGGGAAGGTAGCTAAATACATGAGGGAGAAAGGAATATTACCTGTTACGGCATTTCTATAGCACCTTCCTGACCTCAGGATGTGCCAAAGCACTTTACAGCCAAATGTTGATAGGGTGAGATGAAGTATGGTGGGATGAGGGTCGTGTGGAGCATAAACACCGGCACAGACTAGTTGGGCCGAATGGCCTGTTTCTGCGATGTCGATTCGATGTAATTCCATGTAATAGATGTGAAGTAAAGATTACTGGTGTGTGAATCCTACAGAAAAGTGATAGAGAGGAGAGACCTGGACGCAAATGCATTGAAGTTAAATATTGGGCAGACCGAGGCCATTGTTTTCGGTCCCTGCCACAAACTCCGTTCCCGAGCCACTGACTCCATCCCTCTCCCTAACACCTGTGTGAGACAAAACCACACTGTTTGCAACCTTGGTGTCATATTTGATCTTGAAATGAGCTTCCGACCACATATCTGCAGCATAACTAAGACCGCCTATTTCCACCTGGGTAACATCGTCTTTTCTGCCCCTGCCTCAGCTCATCCGCTGCTGAAACCCTCATCCATGCCTTTGTTACCTCCAGACTTGACTATTCCAACGCACCCCTGGCCGGCCTCCCACATTCCACCCTACGTAAACTTGAGGTCATCCAAAACTCGGCTGCTCATGCCCTAACACGCACCAAGTCCTGTTCGCCCATCACCCCTGTCCTCGCTGAGCTACATTGGCTCCCGGTTAAGCAGCGCCTCGATTTGAAAATTCTCATCCTTGTTTTCAAATCCCTCCATGGCCTCTCCCCTCCCTATCTCTGTAATCTCCTTCAGCCCCACAACCCCCGAGAACTTATGTCACCTTTGACCCGGAACTGCAGGGGGTGAGCTGGATAACTCAGCCATCCGACTATTATTTAACTGCAGAAATCTGGAAGTCTGATGTCCAAAATACCCAACACGTTTGATGAAGGGGGTCACATAACCAACTACACACGCCACTTGTAATATCAAATAGATTTCTTCCCGGCTGAATGGTTCGGTAGTTTTGTCTGCTTTCATAAAGTGTTCAGTGACTCATTTTGGAAAAAATTCAATTTCAAATAATGTCAAACGCAAATAATGAATACAGGCATGAGAATTATTTCTCGTCGAGTTTCTGTGTCAGTGACACAGTACAAGAAGATTGATGAGTGTAATAGTCAAGCAGCTGGTACTTTTTTTTTAACTGTGTAACTTAGTTCCGAGGCAAAGATTTAAGGTTTCTGAATCCATCTAAAAACTAATAAAAGGAGCTTGTGAAATCAAAAGAATCCTAAGGTAGCTGCTGAGAGAGCCATTGGAAGTTTGAGAGTTCATCCAAATTGGATATTCCATGGCTTTCCAGGTGCAAAGACTCTGAACTGAGATGTATTTCTCGAGCAGTGAATTAGCAACATTCAGCCCATCGAGCCTGAACCGCCATTCAATCAGATCATGGCCGATTACATAGGATTACACAGGATATACGGCACAGAAACAGGCCATTCGGCCCAACCAGTCCATGCCGGTGTTTATGCTCCACTCGAGCCTCCTCCCATCTTTCCTCATCTAAATCTATCAGCATAATCCTCTATTCCCTTCTCCCTCATATGCTTATCGAGCCTCCCCTTAAATACATCGATTCTATTCGCCTCAACCACTCCCTGTGGTAGCGAGTTCCACATTCTCACCACTCTCTGGGTAAAGAAGTTTCTTCTGAATTCCCGATTGGATTTCTGGGTGACTATCTTATATTGATGACCCCTAGTTTTGCTCTTCCCCACAAGTGGAAACATTCTCTCTGTATCCACTCTATCAAAACCTGTCATGATTTTAAAGACCTCTATTGGGTCACCCCTCAGCCTTCTCATTTCAAGAGAAAAGAGACCCAGCCTGTTCATCCTTTCCTGATGGGTATAACCTCGCATTTCTGGGATCATCCTTGTAAATCTTCTCTGCACCCTCTCCAGTGCCTTTATATCCTTTTCATAAAATGGCAACCAGAACTATACACAGTATTCCAAGTATGATATAACCAAGGTTCAATACAAGTTTAGCATAACTTCTCTACTTTTCAATTCAATCCCTCTACAAATAAACCTAGTGCTTGATTTGCTTTTTTTATGGCCTTGTTAACCTGTGTTGCTGCTTTTTATGATTTGTGTATTTGTACTCCGAGATCCCTTTGCTCCTCTATCCCATTTAGATTCGTATTTTCCAAGTAATAAGCGACCTCCTTATTTTCCTTACCAAGATGTAATTCCTAAAACTAATTTGTGTTGAAATTCATTTGCCAATTATATGCCCATTCTGCTAGTTTATTAATGTCTTACTGTAATTTGTTGCAGTCCTATTCAGTACAGTATTAACTATCCTCCCCAATTTGGTGTCAATCTGTTCCTCAATTCCATTTAACCACCTTTGCTCCATATCCCTTGATACCCTTGCCCAACAAAAATCTATCGACAGCGAAGCAAAATACTGCGGGTGCTGGAAATCTGAAATAAAAACAGAAAATTGTGGAAATACTCTGCAGGTCAGGCAGCGTGGTTCGAGAGACACCCACCCTACTCTCCCAGATTCCCAGTGGCAGTAATCAGTACAGAATGAGATTCAGCAGAAAACATCAGAAAATGAAAATTTGCTTGTGGGAAAAAGGATAAGATTAGCCGATGGTGAAATAAGGAGAAAAGGAAAGATTCTGGCCCTTCTCTACTTTCAGTGTAGTGTCCCTTTTAAAAAAAGCCTCTATGCATGTTTCGAAGCTAAAAGCTAAGGAAAACAAAAATAAAGTTTGTTTAACAAAAGATTAAGTTTCAGTCTAAGAGTTAACCTTGGAGTTGCGGTTGCTATCGTGAATTTTCCAAGTTTGATTTGTCTCGCTTAAATGTGAAAACCAAACTGTCTTTTTCGATCAGGAAAGTTTTTTAAAATTTACGTGAAGTGACGCAATTGCTTGCGTCTGACAATATTTGCTCCGCCTTCTTATAAACCTGCAAAGGATTTAACCCTTTCCGCTGGCAGCTGTTTTGTTTTAAATTGGCTCACCAAACAACTTTGATCTCTGTGTTGTATGTGTCAGCTGTAGCTCAGTTGGTCACGCACTCACCTCTGAATCCGAAGGTTTGTGGGTTCAAGTCCCACTCCAGAGACTTGAGCCCATAATCTAGGCTGACACTCCCAGTGCAGTACTGAGGGAGTGCTGCACTGTCAGAGGTCCCGTCTTTCAGATGAGATGTTAAACCGAGGTCCTCTCTGATCTCTCGGGGGTGTAAAAAGATCCTGTGGCACTATTTTGAAGAAGAGCAGGGGAGTTCTCCCCGGTGTCCTGGCCAATATTTATCCCTCAATCAACATCACTAAAACAGATTATCTGGTCATTATCACATTGCTGTTAGTGGGAACTTGCTGTGTGCAAATTGGCTGCCGCGTTTCCCACATAACAACACTTCAAAAATACTTCATTGGCTGTAAAGCACTTTGAGACGTCCAGTGGTCGTGAAAAGTGCTATAGAAATGCAAGTCTTTCTATCTTTAATATTGTATTGGACTGTGAAGTTTCTCCAGAATCTAATGAATGAGATAGAATCTGGTATTAATGGTAATTTTCATTCTTGTAAAAGTCAGGAAAGTGTAGTTACGAATAGTAAATTGATAGCTTTCTCTTGGAGACATTTGTGTCCCTGCCTATAATGAATCTTTTAAGAAAATTGAATTTGCTAGTCCGGCCACTACCCAGGACATCGGAACCATGCAGAGGGAGATGAGCAAAGATCTCCAGACAATTACAATCTTTTGATAGGATCACCTGAAAGCCCGAGAATGGCTTGTATCGGATGGCACGTGTGGGACAATATTGGGATACCGATATGAGTGTGCAAATGTGATTTGGTACGTATGAAGCAATTACTATCCGGAAATTGGACATTGGAACTGGTTCTGGGGGAGGTGGGACCAGTACAAACTGGACGGTTTGCACCTGGGCAGGACCGGGACCGATGTTCTAGGGGGAGTATTTGCTAGTGCTGTTGGGGAGGGTTTAAACTAAAATGGCAGGGGGTTGGGAACCTGTGCAGGGAGACAGAGGAAAGGGAAGCAAGGATAGAAACAAAAGACAGGAAGGAGAAAAGCAAAAGTGGAAGGCAGAGAAATCAAGGGTGTAAATCAAACAGCGCCACAGTAAATAATAATTCTAAAAGGTCTAAGAGTGTTAAAAAATCAAGCCTGAAGGCTTGTGTCTTAATGCGAGGAGCATTCGTAATAAGGTGGATGAATTAGCTACGCAAATAGATGTAAACAGATATGATATAATTGGGATTATGGAGACATGGCTCCAGGGTGACCAAGACTGGGAATTCAACATCCAGGGGTATTCAATATTCAGGAAGGACAGGAAAAAAGGAAAAGAGGTGGGGTAGCATTGCTGGTTAAAGAGGAGATTAACACAATAGGAAGGAAGGATATTAGCTCTGATTATGTGGAATCTGTATGGGCAGAGCTGAGAAATAGCAAGGGGCAGAAAACATTAGTGGGAGTTGTATACAGACCCCCAAACAGTAATGCTGAAGTTGGGGATGACATTAAATGGGAAATTAGAGATGCGTGCAATAAGGGCACAGCAGTTATCATGGGTGACTTTAATCTACATATAGATTGGGCTAACTAAATTAGTAACAATACTGTGGCGGAGGAAATCCTAGAGTGTATACGGGATGGTTTCCTGGACCAATATGTTGAGGAACCAACTAGAGATCAGGCCATCATAGACTAGGTATTATGTAATGAGAAAGGATTAATTAGCAATCTTGTTGTGCGAGGCCCCTTGGGGAGGAGCGATCATAATATTATAGAATTCTTCATTAAAATGGAAAATGAAGTAGTTGACTCAGAGACTAGGGTCCTGAATTTAAATAAAGGAAACTATGATGGTATGAGGCACGAGTTGGCTAGGATGGATTGGGGAATGTTACTTAAAGGGTTGACGGTGGATAGGCAATGGCAAATATTTAAAGATCACATGGATGAACTACAGAATTTGTTCATCCCTCTTTGGCATAAAAATAAAACAAAAAGGGTGACTCAACCATGGCTAACAAGGGAAATTAGGGATAGCATAATATCCAAGGAGAGGACATATAATTTGGCCAGAAAAAGCAGCATACCTGAGGATTGGGAGCAGTTCAGGATTCAGCAAAGGAGGACAAAGGGATTAATTAAGAAGGGGAAAATAGATTATGAGAGTAAGCTTGCAGGGAACATAAAATTTGACTGTAAAAGCTTCTGTAGATATGTGAAGAGGAAAAGATTGGTGAAGTCAAGCGTAGGTCCCTTGCAGGGGAATTTATAATGGGGAACAAAGAAATGGCAGACCAATTAAATACATACTTTGGTTCTGTCTTCACAAAGGAGGACACAAATAACCTCCCAGAGATAGCGGGGAACATAGGGTCTAATGAGAGGGAGGAATTGAATGAAATCAGTAATTGTAGAGAAATGGTGTTAGGGAAATTGACGGGATTGAAGGCCGATAAATCCCCAGGGCCTGATAATCTACATGCTAGGGTATTTAAGGAAGTGGCCCTAGAAATAGTAGATGCATTGCTGGTCATCTTCCAAAATTCTATAGACTCTGGAACAGTTCCCATGAATTGGAGAATAGCTAATGTAACCCCACTATTTAAAAAAGGTGGTAGAGAGAAAACGGGGAATTATAGACCGGTAAGCCTGACATCGATAGTGGGGAAAATGCTAGAGTTCATTATAAAAGATGTAATAACAGAGCACTGGGAAAACAGTGACAGGATTATTATCTGAACGGCAATAGATTGGGAAAAGGGGAAGTGCAACGAGACCTGGGTGTCCTTGTGCACCAGTCGCTGAAGGTAAGCATGCAGGTGCAGCAGGCGGTTAAGAAGGCAAATGGTATGTTGGCCTTCGTAGCGAGAGGATTCGAGTACAGGAGCAAGGATGTCTTGCTGCAGTTGTACAGGACCTTGGTGAGACCACACCTTGAGTATTGTGTGCAGTTTTAGTCACCTTATCTGAGGAAGGATGTTCTTGTCATGGAGAGAGTGCAGCGAAGATTCACCAGACTGATACCTGGGATGGCAGGAGTGACGTATGAGGAGAGATTGGGTCGATTAGGATTATATTCGCTAGAGTTTAGAAGAATGAAAGGGGATCTCATTGAAACTTATAAAATTCTAACAGGACTAGACAGACTAGATGCAGGAAGGATGTTCCCGATGGCGGGGGTGTCCAGAACCTGGGGTCACAGTCTAAGGATAAGGGGTAAGCCATTTAGGACTGAGATGAGGAGGAATTTCTTCACCCAGAGAGTGGTGAACCTGTGGAATTTTCTACCACACAAGGCAGTTGAGGCCAATTCATTAAATATATTCAAGAAGGAGTTAGATATATTTCTTAAGGCTAAAGGGATCAAGGGATATGGGGAGAAAGCAGGGACAGGGTACTGAATTTGGATGATTAGCCATGATCTCATTAAATGGCGGAACAGGCTCGAGGGGCCAAATGGCCTACTCCTGCTCCTATCTTCTATGTTTCTATGAAACGTATGGTGAATCTGCACTGAAGAACAGGTCTGAGACATTCTCAGTTACCTGACAACAACACGACATGAAATGGGTAATGTGGCTCGGGAGAGTGAGACAACTTTTAAAGCATTGACACATACTCCATCGAAAATTAATGAAACAATCAAAATAGAGTTAAGCACACTGGTACCTATTAGAGGGATTGAAATTGAAGTTGAAGTGGAGAATTACATGGAATTTGGATTGGGACAATTGAGCGCTAAGGAGAAATCATATTTAGCAAGAATTATCCACAAGATGGATACGAGTAAAAGACATGTGGAGAATCTTTTAAGTCCATGACTTATTGATTAGATGTTAAACTGTAGTGTCATTTGAAATGATTGTAAGACTGAATTTAACTGTAGCTGTAATAATTGTGTTTTGTAGATAGCAGAGCGGGGGAAAAGCCAGTACGAATCCAGTATGCGGTGGTGGTGCCTCCGGTGTCACTACTACCGCAACTACCATGCTTTATGGGTCTAACAGGACCTGTCCCATCAACCAACACGTTTTACTCAGCATCAAACCCTATGCTCAAGTGAAACTGACAGTAAATGAGATACTTAAGTATGAGTTGCACAATTATGTGGCACAATGCGGGTACGACATTCCCCTGTTGTCTGAGGGTTTCAGTGAGCTTGCGATGCGACTGAACTCCTCCCTAAAGCATTTTTATGTTTTGGAGCAAGACATCTCGAGAATAGATATTGAAGTTGACAGCATAGGGGATGACTCACCCTGGTGGGATGTTGGGCTTAATACATCAGCACACCCTTAGTCTCGTATTATTTCAGACGCTCTGGTAGTTCTCCAACTTGTAACCCATGCAGTAAGACTTTGATACATAAGCCAATTGAGTACAAATTAATTGAGCACACCGAAAGAGAAGATCCGAAGCAACGTAGAGGAGAGCCCAGGCAGGACAGAATTGGAACACCGGAACAGTGAACTGGACCTGTGTAAGGGGTCAGAGGTTGCTCCTCCCTCTCAAAAGAATGGACTGTAAGGAAGGGGGAAATATTCATTTCTGAGTCTCCCTACTAACTAACGCCCAAGTTGAGAAAGCAATAAGCAAATTAGGGGACTGCGAGTGGTGGGAAGTATCTTATAATGGTATCAGCGGGCCGATAACTTAGAACTAGCTAAATTAGTCAAAAGAGGATTGTGAGAAGTCAATAAGGATATTTCCTTCTCAAGGTGGGGAGTTGTAAGAAATCGTGAATTGGAAGAAACAACTTGAGACAAAACAGTCTCTTCAGACTGGTGTTAGAATAACTGGATAGACGCTTAGAATTTGCTGATGTTCTTGGTTCCCTGCGGATGTTATAACATTCTGCACCATGATCTTGTTGCCAGACTCGCTGTCTGCTGTTTGTGTGCTAGAAAGGTTGTTGACTGTATCTTTGATAATCTACCCTCGGCCCACCCCTAAAAAGAGAGTAAAAGAGAGATCTAAAGAGCTTTTAGCACAGACGCTGAAAGGAAGGGAAGAGTTGTTCTGGCACGCCAGCCGTCTGTCCGATGGGGACCGATACCAGCTGCTTGTCGCGGTCGTGTGTCTATTGTGTCTATCCTGATTGCATGTTGTACTTAACTTAAACTGCCGCTCCTTAATAAAATACCTTACAACTCCTAAGACCCACTGGGTAATCTGTGTGTGGCTTGTGATCCAAATCTTACAGGGTGGGAGGCGGGAGAGATTAAATGACCAAAGGGATGATGGTGCGAGGCAGAAGGAGATGGTAATGGGACAAGTAAAGAAACAAAAGATGGGTCTGGCGGAGGTGTAAATGGCAACAGCAGAATCATTACCAACAGCTGCTGTCTGGAAAAACGGAAGCAGTGGTTGTGATCTGAAATTGATGAACTCGATGTTGAGTCCAGAAGGCTGTAAAGTGCCTAATCGAAAGATGAGGTGCTGTTCCTCGAGCTTACGTTGAGCTTCATTGGAACAATGCAAGAGGTCAAGGGCAGAGAGATCAGAGTGGGAGCGGAGCGGAGAATTAAAATGACAGGTGACCCAAAGCTCGGGGTCACGCTTGCGGACTGAACGGAGGTGTTCCGCAAAGCGGTCACCCAATCTGCGTTTGGTCTCCCCAATGTAGAGGAGACCGCATCGTGAGCAGCGAATACAGTGTACTAAATTGCAAGAAGTACAAGTAAATCGCTGTTTCACCTGGAAGGAGTGTTTGGAGCCTTGAGCGTTGGGAAGGGAGGAGTTAAAAGGGCAGGTGTTGCATCTCCTGTGCTTGCACGGGAAGGTGGTGGGCAAAGGGGAGGGGGTGTTGGGGGTGATAGAGGAGTGGATCAAGGTGTTGCGGAGGGAGCAGTCCCTACGGAATGCTGAAAGGGGAGGTGAGGGGAAGATGTGTTTGGTGGTGGGATCACGCTGGAGGTGGTGGAAATGGCGGAGGATGATCCGTTGAATGTGGAGGCTGGTGGGGTGAAAAGTGAGGACAAGAGGAACCCTATCGTGGTTCTGGGAGGGAGGGGAAGGGGTGAGAGCAGAAGTATGGGAAATGGGACGGACACGGTGGAGGGCCGTGTCAACCACGGTGGAGGGAAATCTTCGGTTGAGGAAAAAGGAAGACATGTCAGAAGCACTGGTATGGAAGGTAGCATCGTCAGAACAGATGCGACAGAGACCGAGAAACTGGGAGAATGGAATAGAGTCCTTACAGGAAGCGGGGTTGGAGGAAGTGTAGTCCAGGTAGCTGTGGGAGTCAGTGGGCTTATAGTAGAAAAATCTATCGCTCTCGGTCTGGAGAATTTCAATTGACCCCCAGCTCCCACCGCCCGCGATGGTTTGATCGGTGCTCATGGTAAGCCAGGTACATCACCGCTTACAGAAACTGGGAAATCTACCCTGACACGTTCAGTATGCCACCTGTGGAAAACAGGAGAGAGAACTTCCCACCATAGCAGTTTGTGAATTTGAATTCAGATAATTAAATTAATCTGGATAAAGCTAGTATCAGTAATAGTGACCTATTGGATTGTTGTAAACACCCATCTGGCTCCCTAATGTCCTTTAGGAAAGGAAATCTGTCGTTCTTACCTGGTCTGGCCTATATGTGGCTCCAGAACCACAGCAATCTGGTTGGCTCTTAATTGCCCTCTGACATGGCTTAGCGAGCCAATCAGTTGTCACCACCACCTTCTCGAGGGCAGTTAGGGACGGGCAATAACTGCTGGCCTTGCCAGAGACGCCCACATCCCGTGAATGAATAAAAAAATATTCCACACAACCGGAGTTGGGTTAGAGCACTTCTTTCTGACCTATGCTTTGGCTTTTATTGATCAATCCTTTCTTGGCTTTTTTTGGATTCTGCGGCAATTTCACTGCCAAGTGTCCTTTGTGAAAAGAATAATCTAAACCGGGAATGGTCTCCCGGTAATAGCCTCTGGCGACTGGTCCAACAAGGTCAATGAGGCCTGAGGCCCAGTCCGGGCCTGCCTCAACAACAACAACATGTTGCATTTATATAGCGTCTTCAACGTAGTAAAACGTCCAAGATGCATTAACAAACAAAATTTGACACCGAACCACTTAATGAGATATTAAGACAGGTGACCAAAAGCTTGGTGAAAGAGGTCGGTTTTAAGGAGTGTCTTAAAGGAGGAAAGAGAGGTCGAGAGGCGGAGAGGTTTAGGGAGGGAATTCCAGAGCATAGGGCCTTGACAGCCTATGGTGGAGCGATTAAAATCAGGGATGAGCAAGAGGCCAGATTTGGAGGAGCACAGAGATCTCGGGGGGTTGTAGGGGCTGGAGGAAGTTACAGAGATAGGGAGGGGGGCGAGGAGGGATTTGAACACGAAGGTGAGAATTTTAAAATCGAGGTGTTGCTGGACCAGGAGCCAATGTAGGTCAGTGAGCACAGGAAGTGATGGGTGAGCGGGACTGGGTGCGAGTTAGGACACGGTCAGCGAGCACAGGGAGTGATGGGTGAGCGGGACTGGGTGCGAGTTAGGACACGGTCAGCGAGCACAGGGAGTGATGGGTGAGCGGGACTGGGTGCGAGTTAGGACACGGTCAGCGAGCACAGGGAGTGATGGGTGAGCGGGACTGGGTGCGAGTTAGGACACGGTCAGCGAGCACAGGGAGTGATGGGTGAGCGGGACTGGGTGCGAGTTAGGACACGGGCAGCGAGCACAGGGAGTGATGGGTGAGTGGGACTGGGTGCGAGTTAGGACACGGGCAGCGAGCACAGGGAGTGATGGGTGAGCGGGACTGGGTGCGAGTTAGGACACGGTCAGCGAGCACAGGGAGTGATGGGTGAGCGGGACTGGGTGCGAGTTAGGACACGGTCAGCGAGCACAGGGAGTGATGGGTGAGCGGGACTGGGTACGAGTTAGGACACGGTCAGTGAGCACAGGGAGTGATGGGTGAGCGGGACTGGGTGCGAGTTAGGACACGGTCAGCGAGCACAGGGAGTGATGGGTGAGCGGGACTCGGTGCGAGTTAGGACACGGTCAGCGAGCACAGGGGGTGATGGGTGAGCGGGACTGGGTGCGAGTTAGGACACGGTCAGCGAGCACAGGGGTGATTGGTGAGCGGGACTGGGTGCGAGTTAGGACACGGTCAACGAGCACAGGGAGTGATGGGTGAGCGGGACTGGGTGCGAGCTAGGACACGGTCAACGAGCACAGGGAGTGATGGGTGAGCGGGACTGGGTGCGAGTTAGGACACGGTCAGCGAGCACAGGGAGTAATGGGCGAGCGGGACTGGGTGCGAGTTAGGACACGGTCAGCGAGCACAGGGAGTGATGGGCAAGCGGGACTGGGTGCGAGTTAGGACACGGTCAGCGAGCACAGGGGGTGATGGGTGAGCGGGACTGGGTGCGAGTTAGGACACGGTCAACGAGCACAGGGAGTGATGGGTGAGCGGGACTGGGTGCGAGTTAGGACACGGTCAGCGAGCACAGGGAGTGATGGGTGAACGGGACTGGGTGCGAGTTAGGACACGGGGCAGCAGAGTTTTGGATGAGCTGAAGTTTATGGAGGGTGGGAGACGGGCCAGGGGAGCGTTGAACAGTCTCAGGCCTTCCTCTTGGGGTGTGCACTGTCGCAACACTGGGCATGCTAAATAATGGAGGAATGTTCTGTTTTCTAGCATTAATATTTCTTATCTTGATGAACACAAGAATTTGTCAAAATATAAATTAATAATTCACGCAAAAGTTCTATAATACCAGATTGCATTTCATTAATCCATAGATTTCTGGATCTAGAGTTGACGTGCAGTAAATCAGACACATTGATTTGACAGACGGGCTCAGAATGCTTCAATATTAGTCAGATTTTCCCACATTCATTCAGCTTTAGAATTAATGGATGTTCTTTCAACATTCCTCGGGATGAAAGCAGACAGTTGAAATTACGCCCATCAGTGTCCAAACTAGAAAACCTGAGGGTTCAGCAAGAGAATACTCGGTGACCATGTTCTCTCCCCGTCTGCCAGCATTTCCAAAGACGCTGGGGTGTAGAAAAACTGGAGTGACACACAAAAAAATCCGAGTAGTCACAGTGCAAGGGGCTCCGCAACAGCAAACGTATATTTTGTGACAGGCTTCAGTTACTTGGACTCCTCTGTTACCCATCTGATTCATCAGTTTTGTCACCTGTGATCAGTTAATCATGGCCCTGTGCTAACAGAGAGTGAGAACTTGGTTCTGACACAGACGCTTAAAGTGTCTTTAGATATTACAGCACGTTGTCAGGTAATAGTCTCAGCAGACTGTACATGGAAACATAGAAGATAGGAGCAGGAGTCGGCCATTCGGCCCCTCGAGCCTGTTCCGCCATTTAATGAGATCATGGCTGATCATCCAAATTCAGTGCCCTGTCCCTGCTTTCTCCCCATATCCCTTGATCCCTTTAGCCTTAAGAAATATATCCAACTCCTTCTTGAATATGTTTAATGAATTGGCCTCAACTGCCTTCTGTGGTAGAGAATTCCACAGGTTCACCACTCTCTGGGTGAAGAAATTCCTCCTCATCTCAGTCCTAAATGGCTTACCCCTTATCCTTAGACTGTGACACCTGGTTCTGGACTCCCCCGCCATCGGGAACATCCTTCCTGCATCTAGTCAGCCTAGTCCTGTTAGAAATTTATAAGTTTCAATGAGATCCCCTCTCATTCTTCTAAACTCTAACGAATACAAGCCCAATCGACCCAATCTCTCTTCATATGTCATTCCTGCTGGAGACAGGTATGCGAAGGGACAGTTTAGCAAAATGCTTTGAGCTGCTTCAGCCATGGCTCAGTGGGCAGCATGCTCACCATTGATGGCAGAAGGTTGTGGGTTCAAAGTCCCACTCCAGAGACTTGAGCACATAATCTCACCTAACACTCCAGTGCAGTACTGAGGGTGTGCTGCACTGTCATAGACATTAAACCAAGGCCCCGTCTGCTCTCTCAGGTGGATATAAAAGATCCCATGGTGCCATTTCGAAGAGGAGATGAGAATTCTCCATATCTTGGCCAGTATTTATCCCTCAACCAACATCAGGAAAACAGATTATCTGGTCTCTAACTTTTTCCAGTTCTGACGAAAGCTCATCCTGAAACGTTAACTCTATTTCTCTCTCCACAGATGCTGCCTGACCCGCTGAGTGTTTCCAGCATCTGCAGTATTTTGCTTTTGTTATCCGGCCATTATCTCATTGCTGTTTGTGGGAGCTTGCTGTGCGCAAATTGGCTGCCGAGTTTCCCTACATTGCAACAGTGACCACATTTCAAAAAGTACTTCATTGGCTGCAAAGCGTTTTGGGACGTCCTGAGGTCATGAAAGGCGCTATAGAAATGCAAGTTCTTTCTTTCATAATATTCCTGACTATGTAGTGTTTGCAATATAGCGAGTACATCACTGAACCCACTTAGTAAAGTTATACTTCCGCACATATAATCAATTACCGTACTCCGAGTTGGAATTCCAGCTAATCCCAGCTCACACGAACAAGATATGGATACGTACTGTTACATATAATTGATATCAGGACTCCCGTTGAACATTAAGATCCTGCAGAGAATTAAATTCTGATGAAAGGTCATCGACCTGAAACGTTACGATAGCAAAATATATTTTTTATCCACACTTTTGGTTTGTGCCTTTTCCTTTTCTCTCTCCCACACGGCAGCTGTCTCTCACTCTGCCAGCGCATTTCTCACTTCATCCGGAGCCATTGTCTGTTTCTTTACCTGTCCTATTACCATCTCGTCTCACCTTGACTATCTCTTAATGTCTCTTCTTTCATCCCCTCCCCCATTTCCCAGCCCCCAAACTGCCTTTTGTTTCATTTCCTGCCTTTTCTCTCAGTCCTGTAGAAGGGTTTCGACCTGAAACGTTAACTCTATTTCTCTCTCCACGGATGTTGCCTGGCCCGCTGAGTGTCTCCAGCATTTTCTGTTGTTATTAAGATCCTGTAGTTTAGGGTGATCAGTTTATTAAGCCACATTAGCACATTGACAATGTTAATTATGCACATTGACGTATTGTTATGATGCACGCACATTGCCGTTCTTGTGATTGAATAAATAACAAAGAGTATACGACAGTTCCTTTTCTGTATGAGGAAGCGAAAGCAGATATAGAGTGACAAGTGTGTGCAAGTCAACATCATAACACAAGCTGATGAGAATATTTATAGAAAGAAAGAAAGACTTACATTTCTACAGCGCCTTTTCATAACATCAGGATGTCTCACAAGCACTTTACAGCCAATGAAGTACTTTTTTGAAGTGTAGTCACTGTTGTAATGTAGGAAACGCGGCAGCCAATTTGCACACAGCAAGCTCCCACAAACAGCAATATGATAATGACCAGATAATTTGTTTTAGTTATCTTGGCTGAGGGATAAATATTGGCCAGGACGCCGGGGATAGCTCCCCAGCTCTTCTTCGAAATAGTGCTACGGGATCTTTTACATCCACCCGAGAGAGCAGACGGGGCCTCGGTTTAACGTCTCATCCAAAAGACGGCACCTCCGACAGTGCAGCACTCCCTCAGCACTGCACTGGAGTGTTAGCCTGGATTTCTATGTTCAAGTCTCTGGAGAGGGCCTTGAACACACAACTGTCTGACTCAGAAGTGAGAGTGCTACCCACTGAGCCACAGCTGATACCAGCGCCAGCAATCATTGAATTGTAAAGTATGTACATGTTAGGAACAGTCCTGTGATCCAGCATGAAAAAGCTCTGTTGTGTGATTGCACACACATCATCAGACATTGCTTTCATCTTCAAACAGGAAACAGGTTTCTGCCACTGTAAGAAAAATATGTAAGAAGCATTCTTTTGATCTCATGTTTTTTACTTCCTTGTATCGAAGATGAATTGTGCGCTGAGAGTAATTGGCCCAGGAATTGCTGGAAAAATAACGGCGAATTCGTGGCCCCGGCGTTATTAATGCACAATAAAAAACAACCAGCAATTTGCGGCCACGAGTTCCCATTCGCTGCAAATCGACGGACGATCCGTGCTGCTCCGCCGTTAGCCTCCCCGTTGCGCGTCATGAAATTGCTGGATTTGCGCTGCTACTAGGAACAAATCTCGCCTTGCAACGGAAACGTCCGATATAATTGCAAGCTTGTCTTTCGAAGCCGTTGGATTATGTTGATGTTTGCATTCAATGCAGATGAAATTACACCTGAGGTCCAAGTGAAATGTGCACAAATTGGGCCTAATTGCAGGTGGGAGGCCTTCCATCAGGTGCTGCACACAAGGGATCGAATAACATCTTCTTCAGGGCTTTCTGCCAAAGCATCTTCCTTTCATTGGCTGGATTCCCATCCAGGATAACGTGGTCCCACGGGGTGAGGTTACACATTAACGTGCACTTAGAATGGACATCCAGCAGATGCCCTTTGCTGAACCTGCACAAACAACTTACTTTATAAAGTGAAACAAGCATTCCTGGAAACATAGAAACATAGAAGATAGGAGCAGGAGTAGGCCATTCGGCCCCTTGAGCCTGCTCCGCCATTCAATGCGATCATGGCTGATCATCCAAACTCAATACCCGGTCCCTGCTTTCTCCCCATACCGTGACACAGAGGGGGCTGCTGCTCGCTTCCAGCTACTTGAACTGCTCATTTTAAATTATTAGCGTCGTTACATATTCAGCGGCGGCCTAATCATGACTGCACAACCTTGCTGATAAGCGGAGGCTTTTAATGATGGCCTGGGGAGCAGGAGCGGGAGGGAACACGAGAAGGGCAGGGAGAGGTAGGAGGAGGCAAAGAGAAGGGGATGTGAGGGGGTGGCTGGATGGAGTGGAAGGGAGAGGAGGGGAGTGTTGTGTCTGTACCTTTCTACCTAGACACAATTAGGGCTCAGAAATCAGAGATTCAAACATGAGGCTACTTTATTCAAAAAGGTTCCGGAGAGAACAGAACAAAGAGAACAAAAACCCAACCAAGAGAACAAACCCAACCATCCATCTGCTGTGACAGCGCCACCGCAGGTGGGAGGAGAACACATAATACATAACATATTCCTCCCCTCTTATATGAAATGTCCACATTATTCCTCAACAGGTAAGCTACTTTCAATGCACTCAACTAACCAAGGGTAGAGGTAGACTGCCTCAAACCCTGACTTTACCCTGGGGCTTATTCTGCCCCAGTCTTGTGGGTAAGTCACTAAGCCTACAGATCCAAGCGTCTTGGAGGCCGCCGCTCTCTGACAGGATACTGGTGGTCATCGCTGGCTTCCACAGCAGTAGGCATTGACACAGGCCTAGATAGAGAAGGTGCCTGTGTCAGTCGAAAGTCAGGGGTTTGCACAGGTGGAACAGTCTCTTTGAATTCCTGTGTTGGAGAAGAGCACTGTGGCAAAGGATGCTGGTTTGCGGTATCATCCGGAAACAGTTCAGGCCAACAAGCCGTTGGAGCCTCTGTGGCTGTCTCTGCTCCTAGCAACAGTTGATCAGTGTGTCTTCTCCAGACGACGTCCTCAGCAGTCTCAACCGTGTAAGACACAGGGCCCGTCTGCGCAATCACCGTAGCAGGAACCCATTTCGGTCCAGTGTTGTAGTTTCGAGCTAGGACGTGCTCTCCAGGATGAAACCGTCTCTCCTTGGTTCTTTTCTCTCTCCTTTCAACTTGAGCTTGTTGTTGACGTTGAACAACCTGCTCTGCCCTTGGAGGTTTGAGTAAGTCAAAACTTGTCCGCAACTGCCTCTTCATCATGAGCGAAGCAGGGGAAGTTTTGGTTGTGGCATGCGGCTCGTTCCTGTAGGACAACAGGAAGCTGTTCAGACATTGGTGGATTGAGCCCTGACCTTGCGATGCCTTCAAGGCGTGCTTCAAAGTTTGCACGAACCTTTCTGCCAGGCCGTTAGTAGAGGGATGATAGGGTGCAGACCTGATGTGTTGGACACCATTCACTTGCAGGAAGGTTGCAAACTCCTGTGATACAAATTGTGGACCGTTGTCACTTACGAGTTGTTCCGGTGAGCCATAACGGCTGAACATCTCACCAAGTTTCTCAATTGTTTTCTCTGCTGCGGTCGACCTCATCACAGCGACCTCCGGCCACTTGCTACGAGCGTCCACAACCACCATAAACATCTTCTCTTCGAAAGGACCGGCGAAGTCCACATGTACTCGCTGCCACACTTCTTCAGGCCAATCCCAGGGGTGTAGGGTTGCCAGCTGTGGAACATTCCGGACCCTTTGACATGGGGAACATGTTTTGGCTTTCTCCTCAATATTTCCATCGAGACCTGGCCACCAGAAGTAGCTTCTTGCCATTTCCTTCATCCGAATCATCCCACTGTGGCCTGTATGAAGTTGTTGCAGTACAAGTTCCCTCAGAGGTGGCGGAATGATGACACGGCGTCCCCAAAGAAGACAACCTGCCTGGACGGAGTGCTTATTTCTTTTTGAAATGTAAGGTTTCAAACTAAGAGAATCTCCTATAGCTCTCCCTCGAATGACATTGTCCATTACCTCGGACAGGACTGGATCGTTGCGGGTGTACCTTCGCACCTGAACTGCAGTGACAGGTGCTCCCTCCACTTGTCTAAAGTAGAAGATGTCTATCTGACGAGGCTCTGGGGAAGTAACAGGCAAGGGCAGCCTCAAGAGACCGTCTGCATTGCCGTGCAAGTCTGCTTTGCGATATTTGATGTTGTATGTGTGCCCTGACAACAGTAAAGCCCACCTTTGCATCCTGCTTGCAGCAAGAGACGGAATTCCGGTGTGGGGCCCGAAGATTGAAGTCAATGGACGGTGGTCCATCAGGAGTGTGAACCTTCTCCCAAACAGGTACTGATGAAATTTTCGAATTCCAAAAACGATTCCCAAGGCCTCGCGCTCAATCTGTGCATAGTTACTCTTGGCCTTGTTCAAGGTGCGTGATGCGAAGGCAATAGGTTTCTCTTCACCAGAAGGCATGATGTGGGATATGACTGCTCCCACACCATATGGTGATGCATCACATGCTAGCTGCACGGGTAGCTTTGGGTCAAAGTGTGTCAGGACCTCCGACTTCAGCAATGCTTTCTTTGCTTGGACGAAAGCTTCGTTGCACAGTTCAGTCCATTTCCATGTTTTGCCTTGACATAGCAACTGACGTAGCGGCTTCAGCAATGTTGCTAAGTCTGGAATAAACTTTCCATAGTAGTTAAGTAGCCCCAGGAATGAACGTAACTGGCTCACATTCTGGGGTGCTGGGGCCTTCACGATCGCCTTGACCTTTGACGGCGCCTTATGCAGGCCAGTAACGTCAATCACATGCCCCAGGTACTCAACTGAAGACTGAAAGAATTCACATTTGTCCTTACGAACTCTGAGTCTGTACTCTTTCAGTCACTGTAGTCGCATCCAAGTTCAGAAGATGATCCTCCTCATTTGTCCAAGTGACAAGGATGTCGTCCAGGTAGCACTGGACTCCTGGCAGTCCACTCAAAATCTGATCCATTGCCCTTTGGAATAGAGCAGGGGCCGACGTAATTCCAAACGGAAAATACATAACAGGGAGGGGGACTGAGGGCGAGAGGAGGGGAGGGGAGGGAAGGCCGTGCGTACGGTTGTTATTCTTCAATTTGCCCGTATTTTAGCTCGTACCAAGTCCCGTTCACCCATCACCCCTGTGCTCGCTGACCTACATTGGCTCCCGGTCTGGCAATGCCTCGATTTTAAAATTCTCTCCTTGTTTTCAAATTCCTCCAGGGCCTCGCCCCTCCCTATCTCTGTAACCTCCTCCAGCCCCACGACCCTCCGAGATCTCTGCGCTCCTCCAATTCCGGTCTCTTGCACATTCCCGATTTTAATCAGATTCGGATGAAGACCAACCGCGGCAGCAGCAGAACCATGAACAACAGCACCACCAACAGCAGCAGGAACAACAAGAGCGCCAAGCTGCTGCTCACCCACCTGAAGCTGCACAGGCCAGAAGGCACCAGCGCGTGGCCACATTGCTGCCCGGGATGCAAGGGACGCACTCATCTTGGCCAGATTTGATTAGCCTGCACAATCAAACACTTTTGCCTCACACCTTCTTATCATACCATCGACAATGGCCAAGAACCTGCGGATTCCTATCACTCTGACAACCATACTGACAATTGCAAGCCGCCCTAAGCCCTCAATATGGAATTCCCATTAGTGAAATGACACAGGCCACAACTGCAACAGTTTGCCATCAGAATTTTTTATGACAATAAGCAACTGATGACTTTTCAAAATTAAACACAACATTACACCCAAGTGACTACCCTTGTGACTACTTGTGCATTATCTTCCTCTTACGCGTGCTCCTACGTAGTGCTTCCCCTGTGGCTTCAGCAGATGCGGAGGCCCCTTTCTCACTTTCTTGCTGCTCCTGTCTCGACACCTTTGGCGGGCGTCCTCTGGGGTTGTGAACCTGTGAGGGCTCGGCAACAGTCTGCTACTCCTGAGGCTGTGCAGGGGTTGAGACGCCCATCTCAGTTGGGTGGGGACTCTGGTGGGGCTCTGACCAAGGGCTCTGCAGTGGCATGGTCATGTGAGCACTTGGAGAGGAGCCCCCAGTTCCTTGTTCTCTGCCACCAACATCCCCTCTCATGGGTCAGCCCCACTTCAGAGCTAGCAAGTGGCTTGACAGCACCTTGCTGCACTTCAGGGGGGCCATGAGGACCCGTTTCTACACTGGAAGTCCTACTCCAGAGGACTTGCATGAAGGTCTGGTTTGTTTGCTGAATAGCTGACCATCGCTCCTCAAGAGATGTCAGTCTATTTTGAACAATGACCATGTTTTCAAGACCCTGGCGACTAAGCTCCTCCATGGATGTAGCCATCCTCTCCTCTACGGTAGCCAACCTTACCATGGAGGTAGCCATCCTTTCCAAGGAGGTTGCCATCTTTTCCATGGTGATGCGTTCATGCGCCAACGCCTCCACAAAGGCTCTGCTCATGTTAGCAATGGACTCTTCCATTCGCTCCACATTCGTAGCGACCCTGGAGACAAAACCTGCCAGAGACTCCTGCACCTGTTCTTGGAGTTCCAGCACCACTTTCCTTCTGGATGGACCCGGAGGCACAGGGTTGACATGCAGCGGAGCCGAGCTGGGAGCATCTTCTCCACTGCGACGAGGACATTCCACTGCTGTCCCTGTCTCTACCATCTGCTGATGCTCACTTGTGAGCTGTGATACACCAGGTGACAACTCTACTCTATGTCACGAAGGTCCCTCCAAGATGTGAGTGTCTGCGCTGGTGATGTGTACGCTGAATTCTGCTGATGCAGCGCTCTCAGATGTTGCAGCTTCCTCTGAGGAGTCTGGAAGCTCAGGCTCTTCCTCCTGGACAGTGGGGATGGGGGCTCTCAATGGTCCTGTGGGGGAGTAATGGAAATAGTTAGAGATGTGAGATAAAGGTTACATGCACATTGAATTGTGCAGATGATCATAAGTCAATCTGTTAGAGCATCAGAGTCATTATCAGTCACTCATGCAATGTCAATGAGAGAGATGCCAAACTATTCTGTCACCTGCGCCCACCTATCCGTCCCCCACTTGGGAATCCTCCTTGATCCCGACAATTTCCAGGGCTGCCTCCTCCGAGGTGGTGAGCTGGGCTTCTGAGGGTGGCCCTCCACCTGTCCTCGCTCTTTCCCTCTTATTGTGGGCTCTCTTTTCCTGCGAAGAGGGACACAAGTGGAGTTTGAGTGAGAATGAAGGAGTGAGTGTAGAGAATCCATAGCATAGATACTTAGAAGGAGACAAAGGACCCTCCCTGTGTGTTGTAAGTTGTTGTCATTATAGGGATAGGGAGTGTGAGGGCTGCTTGGTCAAATAGTTAAGTGAATGTGACCATAGAGAGAGAGGGAATGGGTAAGGGTGCATGGATGTCAGTGTCAAGTGGGATGTGGAGGGAGAGGTTGGCAAAGCAGAGTGCTGGTGAGGAGAAGCGATGGGGATCAGATTGAGGGTGATGGGAAAGTCATACTCACTTTTCCTGTGTGGAGAAGGTCATGAAACCTCTTCCTGCTTTGCAGCCAGGTTCTGCGGCACATAGAGATGGCATTGACCTCCTGGGCCACTTGCAGCCACACAGCTTTAGTCTGTTGTGGTGGCTTCTTTCTCCCTGAGGAAAGGAAGAGCACCTCCTTATTAGATCTTGCTCCCTGCACCAGAGCTTGGAGGGAGGGCTCATCAAAGCGAGGTGCACACTTTTGCTTGCTGGTGGACATGGTCGGTAAATGAAGTCCTTCACACAATGTCCAAAGCGTTTGCAGTCTCCAGAAGAATCAAGGCTGCTTGCAGGCCTTAAATCCAACAGCATTGATGATGTCATCAGATGATGTATGAAAAGACTCATTGGGCCAGTGGTTCCCACACGCAGGAAATCAATTGCCCGATTAGGGGGAAATCCCACTTTTTCAACACATCACTTAGGAGTCGGGGTCCTGACATGATTTCCACCTGACACGCCCCAGCCCGCCCACACTGACACGCCCCAGCCCGCCCACACTGACACGCCCCAGCCCGCCCACACTGACACGCCCCAGCCCGCCCACACTGACCCGCCCCAGCCCGCCCACACTGACACGCCCCAGCCCGCCCACACTGACACGCCCCAGCCCGCCCACACTGACACGCCCCAGCCCACCCACACTGACACGCCCCAGCCCGCCCGCACTGACACGCCCCGGCCCGCCCACACTGACACGCCCCGGCCCGCCCACACTGACACGCCCCAGCCCGCCCGCACTGACACGCCCCAGCCCGCCCACACTGACACGGCCCAGCCCGCCCACACTGACACGCCCCAGCCCGCCCACACTGACACGGCCCAGCCCGCCCACACTGACACGCCCCAGCCCGCCCACACTGACACGCCCCAGCCCGCCCACACTGACACGCCCCAGCCCGCCCACACTGACACGCCCCAGCCCGCCCACACTGACACGCCCCAGCCCGCACACACTGACACGCCCCAGCCCACCCACACTGACACGGCCCAGCCCATGGTGTCTCTGGTGACCTTTCTGAGGTGAGAAGTCAAACCTTTGAGGTTTTGAAATGCAGAATACGACATAACTCATGAACCGAACCAAATGGTTTTCTGCCACTTTTGTAAACTTAAGGAGTGAATGAACAATTTTGGGCTGTGATCAGGATAAGCCTCACAGGACGAGCTAATGTAAACGTTTGACAGCTCAAACAGCTCAGACCAACATTAAAGGAACGTTTCACTCTCTCTGAATGAATGATTTAATGCAAAAGACAAGGAAAGCTGTATAAAACACGATGGCTAAAGAAAATCAGCACTGCAGTCTGAGGAAGGAGGCTTGCCCAGTCATCGTGCCCATGAGGATCAGGCTGCAGTCGGAGGAAGGAGGGACCTGGCCGGTCTTTTCGCTTACGAGGATCTGCAATCAATGCTGGACTGATCATCCGTGGGTGGGTGTATGTATGATTTCCCGTAACATTATTGGTGGACTGCTCGAATACTGGCTGGGGTTTTGAATCTGTCTTGGGAACAATAAAAGGTTAAAGGCAGAACCCGGTGTGTCTGGTGTAAGTTCTCATAAGTCTCAAGCCCGAACTCTCTAACCTGTTGGGCGGGGCGAGGGGGTCACTCCGCACGTCTTACAATACCCGCCTCCCCAGGGCTGGCAAGATCACGCCCATTAACTCTGTTTCTCTCTCCACAGATGCTGCCTGACCCGCTGAGTGTTCCCGGCATTTTCTGTTTCAGATTTCCAACAGCCGCAGTATTTCGTTTTTCGATCAGGTGATCCTGCTGTCTTTAGTTTCGAAGAATGTGACTGTCAAGAACTGTCTCAGATACATCAGTGAGAATACTGGGACCAGGGTTCAAAACGGCGAGAGACAGGAGGAAACAAAAAAAAAACAGGAAGTTCCCAGAGGCAATTAATCATAACTAATGGATCTGTAAGAATTTAATACAATGAAGCCGGAACAATTATTTACCTACTGCATGTATTATATGCAAGAGTGCTGATTGCCAAAGTGATAAATTTTCACAGCTTGAGATAAGTGTGGAGAGAACATTCCTTCCTGCAATCTTATATGTAACAGTGAAATTTGACAGCCGGTTCCACTATTTAGCAATGGATTAATGTACGTAATATCTGTATACTGACACCATCTGTTCACAAATCAGGGGTGAAACTTGTGGTACCAACAGGGGAAGTGATTGCTGTTCATCTCGATTCATCAAAAAAATCACTTCCGCTGCCAAACACTTATTATCCTTTTCTGGTACACATAAATAATTCTGGGAGAGGATGCACAGCTGAAAGAGCATGCTCTGCGGGGGACTCTTGTAGAGAAAAGTAAAAGGATTAGATCTTCAAGTTTGCTCTGAATCGGTTGAATCAAAGTCTCGTTTTGTTTAAATCAAAGAGCAATCAGGCTGTATGAAAGCTCGGGGAGCAAGGGTGGCGATAGCAGTCGAGAGCAAGGGCAGCCCTGCCTGCTCCTCCCAAATGCAGCCGCTGAAAAAAAAGCTAGAAGATTTATGTAGAAGAATAAAGAGTGAGTGGGCTAAAAGGATTCATATTATGCAGGCAGGTTGCACAGACTGGGCTTGTATTCCTTCGAGTCTAGAAGATTAAGGGGGTGATCTGATTGAGGTGTTTAAGATGATTAAAGGAGTTAACCGAGTAGATCGAGAGAAACTGAGGCAGAAATTCCGTTCTCTATGGGTGGGTACGCGCTGTGTACTCATAGAAATATAGAAACATAGAAACATAGAAGATAGGAGCAGGAGTAGGCCATTCGGCCCTTCGAGCCTGTTCCACCATTCAATGAGATCATGGCTGATCATCCAAATTCAGTACCCTGTCCCTGCCTTCTCCCCATATCCCTTGATCCCTTTAGCCTTAAGAAATATATCCAACTCTTTTTTGAATATATTTAATGAATTGGCCTCCACCGCCCTCTGTGGCAGAGAATTCCACAGGTTCACCACTCTCTGGGTGAAGAAATTCCTCCTCATTTCAGTCCTAAATGGCTTACCCCTTATCCTTAGACTATGACCCCTGGTTCTGGACTCCCCGGCCATCATAAACATCCTTCCTGCATCTAGTCTGTCCAGGCCTGACAGAATTTTATAAGTTTCGATGAGATCCCCTCTCAATCTTCTAAACTCCAGTGAGTATAAGCCCAATCGACACAATCTCTCCTCATACGTCATTCCTGCCATCCCAGGTATCAGCCTGGTGAATCTTCGCTGCACGCCTTCCATGGCAAGAACGTCCTTCCTCAGGTAAGGCGACCAAAACTGCACACAATACTGCACGTTGGGCCAACGGAAATGCCGGTTTTAGGCATGCGCTGCGCATGTGCTGGAAACCGGCATTTCTGATCTGTCAAGAAAGCTCTTGACTGATCCTCCAGTTGCCCTGTGGGCGGAGTGTTCCGCTTTTTGGAGACCCTCCGCCCGCAGAAAACATTTACAATTCTTGTGCCTGGAAAATCAGGGGCAAGGCCTGCTTTTACCAGGATAAGAGTTGAAAAAAGTAAAAAAAATGTTTCCACTGATTTATCATTTAAAAATACTTTAACAAAAGGTAGGTTTATATTTAGCCCCGTTAAAAACTTTAATTATTTTTTTCAAAAAATAATATTTTTGTTTAAAATACTTAATTTATGTAATTTAAAGTCATTTTAAAAATGTGATTTAAAAAAAATATTATTTGTAGTTTTACTATGTTTTGGGGGTGATCTTTATTCATATATTTGACAGGTCTTCCTGTCAAGTGTATGAAGGGAGATTCCCTTCTCTGATTGGCTCCCCATGGCCCACGTGATCCCAGGGACGCTGCGATCCGCCTGCGCCTCTGGGATACGTGGGCCCTGCGCACTGTCGGGTTGGAGAGGCCTAGCATCGGAACTGTGCGCGTCCCGGGAGCCCTCCGGTCCAGGCGCAGATCTTTCCATATCGCGCCCGCGGGAGGCCTGTGAACGGAATTTCTAGGCCACTATTTCCTCTGGTGGGGGGAGTCCAGAACAAGGGGGGGGCAGAACCTTAAAACTAGAGTCAGGCCGTTCAGGGGTGATGTCAGGAAGCACTTCTTCACACAAAGGGTGGTGGAAATCTGGAACTCTCTCCCAAAAAAGCTGTTGAGGCTGGGGGTCAATTGAAAAGTTCAAACTGTGATTGATAGATTTTTGTTAGGCAAGGGTATTCAGGAATATTTACTGCAACATGCTTTTTTTTAAGTTTGCAATTGGCGCAGAATTACTGGGGAAAACAAAGATAAGTACTGGCGAGGCATTGACCACACCGAGCTCATCCCTTCAGAGAAGCTTTATTGTCTCTCTCTCTCACTCTCTCTCCCCCTCCTTATTTTCTCTCTCTCGCTCTCTCTCGCTCCTGTCCTCATTTTCTCTCTCTCGCTCTCTCTCTCCCCCTCCTTATTTTCTCTCTCTCTCTATCTCTCTCGCTCCTGTCCTCATTTTCTCTCTCTCGCTCTCTCTCTCCCCCTCCTTATTTTCTCTCTCTCTCTCTCCCATCCTTATTTTCTCTCTCTCTCTCCCCCTCCTTATTTTCTCACTCTCTCTCTCCTTATTGTCTCTCTCTCTCCCTCTCCCCATCCTTATTTTCTTTCTCTCCCATCCTTATTTTCTCTCTCTCTCTCCCCCTCCTTATTTTCTCTCTCTCTCGCTCCCCCCCCTTATTCTCTCTCTCTCTCTCTCTACCTCTCATTATCTCCGCTCCTGCAGAGAGGATTATATCTAACTATTACTTGAACTTCGGAGGCTTCGGCCTACCCCCGGGGGGAGCCTCGGCCGCCGGACTGCAGCGAGCAGTCAAAATGGTGGCCAGTGGGATTCCAGTGGGATGGGCGCGCTCCATTTCAAAGGCCCCACCTACCTGTTCCCACAGGCGGGATGGGTTAAAACGGTACAGTTCCTTAAGAGGTACTGAATTTCCTCATAGGATTTACTGCTCTTTGTGAAAGTGTATTGCATCAAACACTCCTAGCAATTACATGTTTAATTAAATCTAAGTGCAAGACATCTAAGAAATAAGATTTCACCCAAAAGTCCCCAGACACCTAACTTTGAAAACTACCAGCCTGTACACTAAAATATGCCCATTAGGATTGCAGTACAATTATAATTTTGCGTAGCTGGCTTCAGCGCTAAGTCTTAATTATCCTCTGTTTGGCAGCCAACAGAGATTCAAACCAACCGCAGAAATTTCACTTAGTAATTCAGGAAACTTACACAAACAACTTGCTGTGAAAGAAAAACAGAAAGACTTGCATTTCTATAGCGCCTTTCGCAACCACCGGACGTCCCAAAGAGCTTCACAGCCAATGAAGTACTTTTGAAGTGTTGTCACTGTTGCAATGTGGGAAACACAGCAGCCAAAATTGTGCACAGCAAGCTCCCACAAACAGCAATGCGATAATGACCAGATAATCTGTTTTTAGTGATGTTGGTTGAGGGATAAATATTGGCCCCAGGAAGAACTCCCCTGCTCTTCTTCGAAATAGTGGCCATGGGATCTCTAATGTCCACCTGAGAGAGCAGACGGGGGCCTCGGTTTAACATTTCATCTGTGAAAGGGCACCTCTGACACTGCAGCACTCCCTCAGTATTGTACTGGAGTGTCAGCCTGGATTTATTGTGCTCAAGTCTCTGGAGTGGGACTTAAACCCACAACCTTCTGACTCAGAGGCGAGGGCGCTGCCCACTGAGCCACGGCTGACGCTCAAAATGAAACAGACATTTTTCGTTTGGATTAGTTCATAATTCAAATTCAATTGGGTGGAGCTCATTTCTCTTTATACTGATCTAAATTGAATTGTGCAGGAAAATGAATTGAATAATAACTGTTGAACCGTCAAAGGGCCTTTTTACTGGTATAGTTTCATGGCTTTGCTCCTTAATGGAATATCCAGAGCTTACTGTAGAATTTGATGGAATTAAAATGGTGCCTTCACAATCATTAATAATTTAATAACATTCGGGAAAAAGAAATCTGTGGTCATTTGAATATTTTTTAAGACTGTAGCTTGAGATTTTTTTTTTTACTTTACTTTAATAATTTGATCAAATCTCCAGGCTCATCTATGGAACCCCAACCATCCATAAAAACATAAGAAATAGGAGCAGGAGTCGGCCATTCGGCCCCTCGAGCCTGCTCCGCCATTCAATAAGATCATGGCTGATCTTCGACCTCAACTCCACTTTCCCGCCCGATCCCCATATCCCTCGATTCCCCTAGAGTCCAAAAATCTATCGATCTCAGTCTTGAATACACTCAACGACTGAGCCCCCACAGCCCTCTGGGGCAGAGAATTCCAAAGATTCACCACCCTCTGAGTGAAGAAATTTCTCCTCATCTCAGTCCTAAATGGCCGACCCCTTACCCTGAGACTGTGACCCCTGGTTCTAGACTCTCCAGGCAGGGGAAACAACCTCTCAGCATCTACCCTGTCAAGCACTCTCAGAATTGTATGTGTTTCAATGAGATCACCTCTCATTCTTCTAACCTCCAGAGAATAAAGGCCCATTCCACTCAATCTCTCCTCTTAGGACAGCCCTCTCATCCCAGGAATCAATCTAGTGAACCTTCGTTGCGCTCCCTCTACGGCAAGTATATCCTGCCATAGGTAAGGAGACCAAAACTGTACACAGTCCTCCAGGCGTGATCTCATCAAAGCCCTATATATTTGCAACATGACTACCTTACTCTTATCATAGAATCATAGAATTAGAATGGTTACAGCATGGAAGAAGGCCATTCGGCCCGTCGAGCCCGTGCCGGCTCTCTGCAAGAGCACTTCAGCTAGTCCCACTCCCCCGCCCTTTCCCCGTAGCCCTGCAATTTTTTTTCCTTCAGGTACTTATCCCTTTTGAAAGCAATGAGTGAGTCTGCCTCCACCACCCTTTCAGGCAGTGAATTCCAGATCCTAACCACTCGCTGAGTAAAAAAGTTTTTCCTCATGTCGCCTTTGGTTCTTCTGCCAATCACCTTAAATCTGTGTCCTCTGGTTCACGACCCTTCTGCCAATGGGAACAGTTTCTCTCTATCTATTTTTTTAATTCATTTATGGGCGATGTGGGCGTCGCTGGCAAGGCCAACATTTATTGCCCATCCCTAATTGCCTTTGAGAAGGTGGTGGTGAGCCGCCTTCTTGAACCGCTGCAGTCCGTGTGGTGAAGGTGCTCCCACAGTGCTGTTAGGGAGGGAGTTCCAGGATTTTGACCCAGCGACGATGAAGGATCAGCGATATACGTCAGGATGGTGTGTGACTTGGAGAGGAACAAATAAAAAAAGAGAATGTTTTTCTATATTTCTTAAGGCTAAAGGGATCAAGGGATATGGGGAGAAGGCAGGGACAGGGTACTGAGTTTGGATGATCAGCCGTGATCACATTGAATGGCGGAGCAGGCTCGAAGGGCCGAATGGCCTACTCCTGCTCCTATGTTTCTATGTTTCTAACTTGGAGGTGGTGGTGTTCCCGTGCGCCTGCTACCCTTGTCCTTCTAGGTGGAAGAGGTCGCGGGTTTGGGAGGTGCTGCCGAAGAAGCCTTGGCGAGTTGCTGCAGTGCATCTTGTAGATGGTACACACTGCAGCCACGGTGTGCCGGTGGTGGAGGGAGTGAATGTTTAAGGTGGTGGATGGGTTGCCAATCAAGCGGGCTGCTTTGTCCTGGATGGTGTCATCCAGGCAAGTGGAGAATATTCCATCACACTCCTTACTTGTGCCTTGTAGATGGTAGAAAGGCTTTGGGGAGTCAGGAGGTGAGACACTCACCACAGAATACCCAGCCTCTGACCTGCTCTTGTTGCCACAGTATTTATGTGGCTGGTCCAGTTAAGTTTCTGGTCAATGGTGACCCCAGGATGTTGATGGTGGGGGATTCGGTGATGGTAATGCCATTGAATGTCAAAGGGCGGTGGTTAGACTCTCGCTTGTTGGAGATAGTTATTGCCTGGCACTTCTGTCGTGCGAATGTTACCTGCCACTTATCAGCCCAAGCCTGTACAGCATCCAGGTCTTGTTGCATGTGGGCATGGACTGCTTCATTATCTGAGGAGTTGTGAATGGCACTGAACACTGTGCAGTCATCAGCGAACATCCCCATTTCTGACCTTATGTTGGAGGGAAGGTCATTGATGAAGCAGCTGAAGATGGTTGGGCCTAGGACACTGCCCTGAGGAACTGCTTTGAGTTTTGAGCTGCTAGATCTGATATTATATTTCCTCTCTTCATTCTTTCTACCAAAATATATCACTTCGCACTTTTCTGCGTTAAATTTCATCTGCCATGTGTCCGCCCTTTCCACCAGCCTGTCTATGTCCTCTTGAAGTCTATCACTATCCTCCTCAATGTTCACTATACTTCCAAGTTTTGTGTCATCTGCAAATTTTGAAATTGTGCCCTGTACACCCACATCCAATTCATTAATATGTATCAAGAAAAGCAGTGGTCCTAGTACCGACCCCGGGGAACACCACTGTGTACCTTCCTCCAGTCCGAAAAACAACTGTTCACCACTACTCTCTGTTTCCTGTCACTTAGCCAATTCCGTATCCATGCTGCCACTGTCCCTTTTATTCCATGGGCTTCAACTTTGCTGGCAAGCCTATTATGTGGCACTTTGCCGAACGCATTTTGGAAATCCATGTAGACCACATCAACCGGATTGACCTCATCAACCCTCTCTGTTACTTCATCAAAAAACTCGATCAAGTTGGTTAAACACGATTTGCCTTCAACAAATTCATGCTGACTTTCCTTAATTAATCCACAGATGTCCAAGTGACTGTTAATTTTGTCCCTGATTATTATTTCTAAAAGCTTCCCCACTACCGAGGTTAAACTGACTTGCCTGTAGTTGCTGGGTTTATCTTTACACCCTTTTCTGAACAAGAGTGTAACATGTGCAATTCTCCAGTCCTCTGGCACCACCCCCGTTTCTAAGGAGGATTGGAAGATTACGGCCAGTACCTCCGCGATTTCTTCCTTCACTTCCCTCAGCGTCCTAGGATGCATCCCATCTGGTCCTGGTGACTTATCTACTTTAAGTACAGCCAGCCTTTCTTGTACCTCCTCTTTATTAATTTTTATCCCATCCAGTATCTCCTCTACCTCCTCCTTCACTATGTCTATGGCAGCATCTTCTTCCTTGGTGACGACAGATGCAAAGAACTCATTTAGTACCTCAGCCATACCCTCTGCCTCCATGCACAGGTCTCCCTTTTGGTTCCTAATCAGCCCCATCCCTTCTCTTACTACCCGTTTACTATTTATATGACTATAGAAGACTTTTGGATTACCTTTTATGTTGGCTGCCAGTCTATTCTCATACCCTCGCTTTGCCTCTCTTATTTTATTTTTCACTTCTCCTCTGAACTTTCTACATTTAGCCTGATTCTCAGATGTATTCTCGACCTGACATCTGTCATACCCGCTCTTTTTCTGCTTCATCTTACTCTCTATCTCTTTCATCACCCAGGGAGCCCTGACTTTAGTTGCCCTGGCTTTCCTCCTAGTGGGAATGTACCTCGGCTGGACCTGAACTATTTCCTCTTTAAAGGCAGCCCGTTGTTCCATTACAGTTCTGCCTGCCAATCTTTGATTCCAGTTTACCCGGGCCAGATCCGTTCTCAACCCACTGAAATTGGCCTTCCTCCAATTAAGTATTTTTACTCTAAATTGCTTCCTGTCCTTTCCCATAGTTAATCTAAACCTTATGATCTTATGATCACTGTTCCCTAAATGTTCACCTACTGACACTTGCTCCACTTGACCTACCTCATTCCCCAGAACCAGATCCAGCAATGCCTCCTCCCTCGTCTGGCCAGAAACATACTGATCAAGAAAGTTCTCCTGAACACACTTCAGAAATTCTTCCCCCTCTCTGCCCTTTACACTATTACTATCCCAGTCTATATTAGGATAGTTGAAGTCCCCCATTATCACGACTCTATAGTTCTTGCACCTCTCTATAATTTCCCTACAAATTTGCTCCTCTATTTTTCCCACGAGTTGGTGGTCTATAGAATACACCTAGTAGTGTAATGGCACCTCTATTATTTCTTAACTCTAGCCATATAGATTCTGTCCTTGACCCCTCCAGGGCATCCTCCCTCTCCAGCACTGTAGCATTCTCCTTAACCAATACTGCCACACCACCTCCTATCTTTCCTGAACACCTTATATCCTGGAATATTTAATACCCAATCCTGCCCTTTTTTGAGCCAGGTCTCCGTTATTGCCACAACATCATATTCCCATGTGGTTATTTGTGCCTGCAGCTCACTTACTTTATTGACTACACTTCGTGCGTTCACATACATACACTGTAAACCCATCTTAGACCATCCTGTGTTCCCTCTTAGTCTGACCCCACCTAATACCTTACTATTTCTTACTCTAGTGCTACCTGTCTCTCCCAATCCTTTGTGCACTTTGCTTCTCCTTTCTAATGCTACATCCTGGTGCCCATCTCCCTGCTGAATTAGTTTAAACCCTCCCCAACAGCACTAGCAAACCTCCCCGTGAGGATATTGGTACCGGCTCTGTTGAGGTGCAACCCGTCCGGCCTGTACAGGTCCCACCTCCCCCAGAAATGGTCCCAGTGCCCCAGGAATCTGAAGCCCTCCCTCCTGCACCATCTCTCCAGCCACGCATTCATCTGCTCTATCCTCCTATTTCTATACTCACTAGCGCGTGGCACCGGGAGTAATCCGGAGATTACTACCTTTGAGGTCCTGCTTTATAATCTCTTTCCTAGCTCCCTGAAATCTGCCTGCAGGACCTCATCCCTCTTTCTACCTATGTCATTGGTACCGATATGGACCACGACCTCTGGTGGTTCACCCTCCCGCCTCAGAATGTTCTGCAGCCGCTCAGTGACATCCTTAACCCTGGCACCAGGGAGGCAACATACCATCCTGGAGTCACACTGCAGCCACAGTAACACCTGTTTGCTCACCTAACTATCGAATCTCCCACCACTTTTGCTTTCCCTATCTTCCTCCTCCCCCCACCCCCACCACCCCATACAGCTGAGACACTGTCTCTGGCTGTACTCCCCAGAGGAACCACCGTCCTCACTAGTACTCAGAACAGAATACTGGTTGGAGAGCGAGATGCACTCAGGGGACTCCTGCACTACCTGCCTGGTCCTCCTTGTCTGTCTGACCCATTCCCTCTCTGTCTACGCAGTCCTTAGCTGCGGGGTGACCACCTCCTGAAACGTGCTATCCACGTAGCTCTCAGCGTCATGGTTGCACCGCAGTGACGCCGGCTGCTGCTCTAACTCTGAAACCCGGAGCTCGAGCTTCTCCAGCTGATGACACCTCCTGCACACGTGGTTGTCCAGGACACGGGAAGTGTCCTGGATTACCCACGTGGCGCAGGATGTGCATTCGCGGGACTGAGCTCCCCTGCTATGTCTTTATTTATTCCACTATTAACAAACTTTACAGAAACTTAAGACTAAGTTGTACCTAATTCAAGTTATTAAATTAGTAACTGTTAATAACATATTATATTAATATAGTACGGCCGCTAACTTGAAGAGCCCCTCTCTGACCGTGCTCTTTAGCAGAACTTAGCAGAAATAAACTTAAACCTTTAAAAAAAAACACTCACCAGCTACTCACCAATCAACTCCTTCCCTTGTGCTGACGTCACTTTATGTTTTTTTTACTCCAACATCACTCTTTCAAATTCTGCCTGTGTTGAGTTGCTCCGCTCCCGCCGCGCTCTTTATCCCCGCTCAGCTCTCGATCTGCTTCCACTCGGATCCGCTCCTTCCTTATACTCCAACCCCCTTGGAATAAAAGCGAACATGCCATTTGCCTTCCTAATTGCTTGCTGTTAACTTTCTGTGATTCGTGTACAAGGACCCCCAAATCTCACTGAATACCAACATTTACAAGTTTCTCACCGTTTAAAAATATTCTGCTTTTCCTTTCTTCCTACCAAAGTGGACAATTTCACACTTCCCTATCTCCCTACTGGAATGCAATTGTTTAGTTCCTATTCCATTTTCTGTTTTGAATATTTTCTGACCTATTGTTGACCTCCAGTTCTACTTGCCAATTTTTCCTTCCATTTAATCTGGGCAAGGCCCTGTTTTTATTTAAAATCTCGCTCTCATTTGTATTTTCTCTCCCAGTATTATTGCCTTTAACTGTTCTTATTCCTTTTCTATTCTTACACTGAATAATAATCATAATAATAATAATCAACGTTTATTGTCACTGTTAGTGCACAAGTGCAGTACAACGAAATGTAGGCTTGCGGCTCCCGAGAGTGTACATTTAGATTAAGACATTTAAACATTCAACATTCATTTGGCTTGTAATACATTAACATAATAAAGTGCATTGGCAGATGTGCAGGCTTTAGAGTTTATTTGTGGAGTTCAGTAGGATGACAGCCCTGGGAAAGAAGCTGTTCCTAAATCTGGTCATTCGGGTGCGAATGCATCTGTAGCGTCTCCCAGATGGCAGGAGGGCGAACAGACTGTGGCTGGGGTGGGTAGGGTCTTTGATGATGGACCGTGACCTCCGTAAACAGCGTTTCTGGTATATGTGCTCTATGGTCGGTAGCCGGGTGCTGGTAATGCATTGGGCAGTTTTGACTACCCGCTGCAGGGCTTTCCGGTCATAGTAGCTACAGCTGCCATACCATACTGTGATACAGTTCGTCAGGATGCTCTCTATTGTGCAGCGGTAAAAGTTAGAGAGGATCAGGGGTGACAGGTTACATCCCTTCAGCCTCCTTAGGAAATATAGGCGCTGCTGGGCCTTCTTCACCAGAGAGGAGGTATTTGAGGGACCAGGAGAGGTCTTCCATGATGTGGACTCCGAGGACCTTAAAGCTGTCCACCCTTTCCACCACAGCCCCATGGATGTGGATGGGGGTGTGACTTCCGCCTTTAGACTTCCTGAAGTCCACAATGATTTCTTTGGTTTTCTTGATGTTGAGGGCCAGGTTGTTATCGGCGCACCACTTCACGAGATGCTGGACCTCCTCCCTGTAGGCGCTCCCCCCTCACCCCATCTTGTCATCTACTTGCTCCACTTCATTACAGAGAGTCTGGTCAAGTTGGGCAAATCAACTTCGCTATAGAGAACTGTGGGGTAAATCATTTTGGTAGGAAGAATAAGGAAGCCACATACTCCTTGGAAAATAAGGGGGGAATTTTCCCAACCCTGGGGAGGCGGGTGTGGAGGCGGGACTGCCGGGAAAATGGCAGAAACTGGGAGCGGGTAACGAACCCGCTCCCAACACGCCTCTATGCCATCTTCCCGGGAGGCAGGAAGGGGATTAGAGCCAATTAACTGCCTGTTAACAGGTAGTTTTGAGGCTTATCCCCATTTTACCCCTGCAAGTGCGGGCTTCCCAGGGTCAGCGAGGCGCGCAGTGGGTCCGCGGGGGTGAGAGGGATCGAAAATCCGCTGTGGAGGTGATTAATGGGTGCAAGTGTGGAGAAGTAAGTATGAGAGGTGAGTGCAAAGTGTTGGAAAAAGTTTACTTACCTTTGCTTCTTTCTGCAGGCTTCAACCCTTGGGGATCCGGAGGTGCCTCATCTCAACGGCAGAGATGACAGAATGGCTGCTGCATTCTCAGATGCAGAAGCCATCTGATTTCTGCTGAGGAAAGAGGTTTTGGTGAGCCTTCAGTACAAGGGCTCACCTTAGAACAGAGATTGTCGGTGTTTGACTGCTTCTCAAAGCTGTCAAACGCCGACAATTCATCTGTCAAAAAATTTTCAGCAGATGAAACGTCATACGCTGACGTCCTCTGTCACCGGCTTTCCCTTAATTGGCCGGTAGGGGCGGGCTTACCAAGGTCAATCAAAGGAAAATAGCATGGGTTGGCCGGACATCATTGGGGACGGGACTGAAACCTGACAACCAGCAGTCCCGCCCCCAACGCGCCCCCATTGACAAAATCCAGCTCATAGTGTCTAAATGGGGTACAGGAACAGCGAGATATAGGGGTGCAGATTCACAGATCACTAAAAGTAGCAATGCAGGTTAACATGGCCATAAAAAAGGCAAACGAAGCCCTGGGTTCATTTCTAGAGGGATAGCATTGAAAAGTAGAGAAGTTATTGCTAAACTTGTTTTGAACCTTGGCTAGCCCGCACTCGGAGTACTGTGACCAATTCTGGTCTCAATATTATAAAAAGGATATAGAGGCACTGGGAAGGTGCAAAAAAGATTCACATGACTGATACCAAGATTTACATGACTGGGAGGTTATACCTATCAGGAAAGATTGAACAGGTTGGGGCTCTTTTCTCTAGAAAGACAACTGAGGGGTGACCTGATTGAGGCCTTCAAGATTATGAAAGGTTTGATCGGATAGACGTAGAGAAAATGTTTCCACTTGTGGGGGAGACCAGATCTAGGGCCCATAAATATAAGATAGTCACTAATAAATCCAATTGGGAATTCAGGAGAAACTTCTTTCCCCAGAGAGTGGTTAGAATATGGAACTCGCTACCACAGGGAGTGGTTGAGGCGAATAGTATAGATGCATTCACGGGGAAGCTAGATAAACACACGAGGGAGAAAGGAATAGAAGGATATGTTGATAGGGTGAGATGAAGAGGGTTGGGAGGAGGCTCATGTGGAGCATAAACACCGGCATAGACCAGTTGGGCCGAATGGCCTGTTTCTGTGCTGTAAATACTATGTAATACTTTGTAATTTAGCACCACTGAAAGTATGATGTAATTTGATTGTGGTCCTCTTGAGGAAACAGCTAACCTTAGTCGGGCATTCTCATACCCACTATTGGGTCTGGCTTTGGAATAGGAGCTGACGTACTCATCAACCGCCTGCCCAAGTAATGCACGTTCCAAACACCTAAGATCGCAGGATTCCCACTGGTTCCAGTAATGGCGCTAAGGGACACGCAAAAAGAAATTACAACAACTAGCGCAAAAGTTCATGAGAACTTAAGGCCGCGATTTTCTCCTCGGTGTCGGGATGGGGGTGGGTCAGCTGGTTTCCGGGTTCCGGGTTCCGGTCCCCAGCTGCCTCCGCTCCACAGATGTGATTTTCCCTTGATTGACCTTGTTAAGCCCCGCCCTGCGGGCTCACCGGCCAATTAACAGGAAGCGGGTCTGATGAGGTCATTTGGTGACGCGTCATCTGCCGGTTTTCTTAAAGAGGCCATGCACAATTTTATTTTGACAGTTAATTTCTCAGTGTTTGACAGCATTTGGTGCTGAAAACACTGACAATCACTGCACAAAGGTGAACTCTTGCACTCAGGTGCTCCAATGACTCCCTCCATATGGTGGAATAGATGGCAGCTGCAGGTGAGATGACAGAAACGACCTGTCACTGGTGAGAAAAATCTCCCAATGAGGTGGCACTGGACCTACAGTTGGATTTCAAAACTTATAAGCTAAAGAAATCTCTATATGTATTAAAAATGCAGTAACCAACATTTTCTTTGCTCTGAAACTTACCATGTGCAACATTGGATCCTTCTCATCACTTCTGCAGCTGTCATCTTTTCACAAACATTACACCAGACTCACAACACGCCACACTTACCTGGCGTGGTGTCCAGACGTTGATAAACCCGACCCAGAAGTGAGAAAATCGAAAACCAGCCTGAAAACTACTGACAAGTACCTGTTAATAGGCAGGTAATTGCCTTTAATCCATTTCCCGCTGCTAGGTGTCGGGTCCATTCGCAAATCGGGGACCCGACACTTGGGAAAGCTGTTTGGAGGCGGGTTGACGGCGGGTGCAGAACCCGCTGCCGATCAAAACGACTTTAACCTCTGACCCGCCTCCAAACCCGCCCTCTGAGCGCCGGCAAAATCGCGGCCTAAGTGCCAGCAGAGGAATAGAAAAAAGAAGAGAAATGGTTAATAAACTACCGAGTCCTTTCCACGATCTTCCACGATCTGTATATGTGCACCACTGGACACCCATTTGACATGAAAGCCTTTTCAAGCTTGAACACTGGGGAATAGCAAGTCGGACATCTCTCTCCCCACACCTCTTATGCTAGTATACTCTGCCCATTGTAAATTGTGCCTGATATATAGTAGGTGGAGATTGACCCCACCCACTTTCTTAATACAGCACAGAAGGAGGCCATTCAGCCCATCGTGCCAGTGCCTGTGCCTGCTCTTTGAAAGATTCTCTCCAGTTAGTCCCACTCCTCCTGCCCTTTCCCCCTAACCCTGCCAATTTTTTTCCCCTTCAAGTATTTATCCAATTCTCTTTTGAAAGTTACTATTGAATCTGCTTCCACTGCCCTTTCAGGCAGCGCATTCCAGATCAATAAAAACGCATTACGTTAAAAAAAATTCTCCTCATCTCCCGCCTGGTTCATGTGCCAATTACCTTAAATCTGTGTCCTCTGGTTAACAGTTTCTCCTTCTTTACTCGATCAAAACCTCTCATAATTTTGAACACCTTTATTAAATCTCCCCCTAACCTTCTCTGCTCTAAGGAGAACAATCCCTGCTTCTCCAGTCTCTCTACATAACTGAAGTCCCTCATCCCTGGTAACATTCTAGTAAATATCCTCTGCACCCTCTCCCACATCCTTAGATCGGGAACTCTCAAAAGAGAATTGGATAAATACTTGAAGGAGGACAAAATGTTCCATGGCTATGAGGAAAGAGCAAGAGAGTGGGATTTACCAGATAGCTCCACCAGACACGGTGGGCCAAATGGCCACCTTCTGTGCCTGTACGATTCTATGAGAGGTCGAGGCGCTCCTGCCCATCACGGACATCCAGCCACTGACCCTCTGCTCGAATTGGGATCTGTGTAAACCTCCAGAATAATTCCTCCTCCAGTTACACGATGACAAATCATTTTGCCTGGCACTCTCCTGCTGAAAAGGTTCTTTCATGTATTTTGTTTCATCGCGATGCCTTTCTCCTCCTTTTCCCTAATTTGCAAAAAAATGCTTAACACTTCCAGCCAAGTCAGCTGAACATTTCCTCCTGGGTTTCTGATTAATTTTACTGTCCTCTGGCAATATAATCTTCCGAGCGTACCAATTAGTTTAATTTATTGCTAGAAAATATTAAAGAATTCAACTAAATTCATTAGTTTTTTTTCCCAGCAGCAGTTACAAATTTGGTTTATTTTCCCCCTCCCCTGGGAGTTGTGTTTATTGTAGCTGTTCCATTGATAAAGTATGCCTGTTACGTTTTCAAATGTAATGCTTAATCTCCTACCTTCACCTTCCTTTCCGCAGTCCTGGAATAGGTAGTTGCCTCGCAGCTAAGCTCTCACCATACGCTATTTGAAAGTCCTCTGATCTGGTTTCCCAAGTCCACTAGGTTAAGGTACTAAAAGAGCAGCCATGGAAATAGTGGATCCATTGGCTGGCATCTTCCAAAATTCTATCAATTATGGAACAGTTCCTGCAGATTGGAGGGTGGCAAATGTAACCCCACTATTTAAAAAAGGAGGGAGAGAGAAAACAGGGAACTAATATCAGTAGTAGGGAAAATGCTAGAGTCTATTATTAAGGATGTGATAACAGGACACTTAGAAAATATCAACGTAATTAGACAAAGTCAACATGGATTTATGAAAGGGAAATCGTGTTTGACAAACCTACTGGAGTCTTTTGAGGATGTAACTGGTAGAATAGTTAAGGGAGAACCAGTGGATGTGGTGTATTTGGATTTTCAGAAGGCCATTGATAAAGTCCCACATAAGAGGTTAGTGTGCAAAATTAAAGCACATGGGATTGGGGGTAATATACTGGCATGGATTGAAAATTGGTTAACAGACAGGAAACGGAGAGTAGGAATAAATGGGTCTTTTTCGGGGTGGCAGGCGGTGACTAGTGGGGTACCGCAGGGATCAGTGCTTGGGCCCCAGCTATTCACAATATATATCAATGATTTGGATGTGGGAACCAAATGTAATATTTCCAAGTTTGCTGACGACATGAAACTAGGTGGGATTGTGAGTTGTGAGGAGGTTGCAAAGAGGCTTCAAGGCGATTTGGACAAGTTGAGTGAGTGGGCGAATACGTGGCAGATGCAGTATAATGTGGATAAATGTGAAGTTATCCACTTCGGTAGGAAAAACAGAAAAGCAGAGTATTATTTAAATGGTGATAGATTGAGAAATGCTGATGTACAAAGGGACCTGGGTGTCCTTGTACACCAGTCACTGAAAGCAAACATGCAGGTGCAGCAAGCAGTTAGGAAGGCAAATGGTATGTTGGCCTTCATTGCAAGAGGATTTGAGTACAGGAGCATGGATGTCTTACTACAGTTGTACAGGGCCTTGGTGAGACCACACCTGGAGTACTGTGTGCAGTTTTGGTCTCCTTACCTAAGAAAGGATATACTTGCCATAGAGGGAGTGCAGCGAAGGTTCACCAGACTGATTCCTGGGATGGCAGGACTGTCGTATGAGGAAAGATTGGGTCGACTAGGCCTGTATTCACTAGAGTTTAGAAGAATGAGAGGGGATCTCATTGAAATGTATAAAATTCTGACAGGGCTAGACAGACTGGATGAAGGGAGGATGTTTCCCCTGGCTGGGGGGTCTAGAACGAGGGGTCACAGTCTCAGGATACAGGGTAGGACATTTAGGACTGAGATGAGGAGAAATTTCTTCACAGAGGGTGGTGAACCTGTGGAATTCTGTGCCACAGAAGGCTGTGGAGGCCAAGTCACTGAATATATTTAAGAAGGAGATAGATAGATTTCTAGACACAAAAGACATCAAGGGGTTTGAGGAGAGAGCGGGAATATGGTATTGAGATAGAGGATCAGCCATGATCATATTGAATGGCGGAGCAGGCTCGAAGGGCCGAATGGCCAACTCCTGCTCCTATTTTTCTATGTTTCTATGTCAGTGACCTGGAGCCGCATCTCACTGTCCCTCTTCGGCCTCTCGACTGCTTTCGACATTCCCTCCGCTCCGCTATTCAAGGGGCAACGCTCCTCTATAGTCCCACTCAGAGGGATCACGCTGCCTCCGATGGCTGCTCCTTCTGAGCCCCGTAGTCATCTCTGGCGTTCCCCAGAATTCCATCTTTGGTCCCCTCTTCTCCATGTGTGTGGAGAGACTGGAGAAGCTGGGGCCGTTCTCCTTAGAGCAAAGCAAGTCAAGAGGAGATTCGATAGAGGTGTTCAAAATCATGAATGGTTGTGATAGAGTAAATAAGGAGAAACTGATTCCAGTGGCGGAAGGGTCGGTAACCAAGGGACACAGATTGACGGTGATTGGCAAAAGAACCAGAGGGGAGATGAGGAGAATATTTTTTACGCAGCAAGTTGTTGTGATCTGGAACGCGCTGCCTGAAAGGGCAGTGGAAGCAGATTCAATAGTAACTTTCAAAAGAGGAATTGGATAAATACTTGAAGGAGAAGAAGTTTACGGGCTACGGGGAAAGAGCAGGGGGGAGTGGAACTAATTGGAGAGCTCGTTCAAAGAGCCGGCACAGGCACGATGGGCCGAATGGCCTCCTTCTGTGCTGTAAGATTCTCTGATTCTATGTGCTACCCCCTGGTGACATCATCTGAAAGCAGGCAGCTCGTTTTCTCGGGTTTGCCGATGATGCTCAGCTCCGACTCTCTGGCTCCTCCATCGACCCTCATGTTGGTTCTCCTCTCTCCAGCGAACTGTCTGATATTAAGAGCTGGCTTGAGGTAAAACTGTCTCAGCGTTAATGTCCGTAAAGTGGAAGACACCCTCTGCTGGCTCCCTCAAATGGCTACGCCTCTGGCCTTCATTGCACCTGCAGCCAAGTCTAGAGGGTGTGAAACCCAGGCACGATGGTCAACTCTGAACTCCGCTTCCTCCTGCACAGGCGATCCATCATCAGGCTCACTTTCCTGCTCCACTGTCCCATGAAGTAAAGGGCTTGCATTTCCACAGCCCCTTTCACAACCTCAGGACGTCCCAAATCGCTGCACAGCCAAAGAAGCATTTCTTTTTGAAGTGTTGTCACCGCTGTAATGTGGGAATTACAACACAATACAATGCCCCTTCCTTACTCACCAAAAACCCAATCCACACCTTCTTCATCTTGAAACTGGACTCCTCCGCCCTGGCCTCCACCCTTCCACCCTCCATATACAACAAGTCATCCAAATGTGGCAGCCCACCTTCTCAGTGTACTTCTCGTTCCGCAGTCATCTCGCAGGGTATGGTAGCATCGTGGTTATGTTAGTGGACTAGTAATTCAGTCGGCCTGGACTAATGACCTGCAATTCGCTGCCGACGGAAGTGGTGGAAGCGGAGACACTCAATGTTTTCAAGGGGAGACTGGATAGGCACTTTAGGGAAAAAACTTGCAGGGCTACGGGGATAGCGCGGGGGAGTGGGGCTGACTGGATTGCTCTACGGCGGGCTGGCACAGACTCGATGGGCTGAATGGCCTCCTTCTGTGCCGTTATGACTCCATGGGGGAAAATTCAGTTGGTTTGCACCTCCTGTTAGTGCCCTAAGAGAGCGCTAATGGGCACAAAGCAACTAGCGCCCGGGTGCGGCGATGTTTGCGCCGCTCACGAAATTAAATAGACATTTTGTGGCGGCGCTAAACACTACCGTCACGATCTCCTGCGCCGGCAGATCGTGACATCAGTCGAATGTGCAACGCCCCGGTTACGCCACAGACCGGATATTGAGTGGCGCCCCCTGCCTTACCGCCTGCCGCTTGCAACGACAGGTTGAGGGGAGCGTTTTGCAGTCAGGAAGGGACTGGGGGAGCGCTATTTAAAGGCGACCGCTTCCTGCCTTTTTTTGTTGGTGACATTTTTGCACCACGCATTCTAGAGAGAGAGAGAGAGACTTCTGGAGAGATTCAACGCTGTGTGAAGGAGTTTTGGGTACTGAGCAGCACTTTGCAGGTTCATTTTGATTTGACCTTCCTTGTATCGATTTAGAAGAGACTGTGGGGGCTGCACTCTGCGCTCTTTCCCTGGGCCTCTCCATTGTTCTTTCCAGCAGATTTGATGTACAGGTCTCTCCAGGCCGAGATTCAAGACTGCAATGAGCAGGGTGTGGATGGAGAGCAAGATAAACCCTCCCCTTTAAGAACTGGCCGGCACCAGTGTGTCTGTGTTCCATTGCTGACTAACATCACATGAGCTTCGTCAGCGCTCTGAGGTAGCGCCTCGCTCCTCGGCCTTTGCAGCTTAAGACAGGTGTGAAGCGCCTGATTTAGCGCTCCAATCACCTCCAGGGGCGATAAAAGACAAGTTTGCAGTCGGAGGCGATAATTAGCGCCAGGCGCTAATCCTTGCGCCCGGCCGATAATTGCGCCCCAAATGGGGCGATACCGAATTTCTCCCCCTATGACTCTATGGGCTAAAAATTGAATAGCACCCCACTTGGGGCTACGTTTAGCTCCCCGGAAAAATTAGCGCCCCTGCGCCGGAACTTGAATGGTTGTGCTCCAAGAGGGAAGCGGGGCACTACTGCAAGCGCCTCGCCTCCCTCTTGGGGCACTGCGAGTCAATGTAGTGGCACGTCGCGCCGCGGTACTGCAAACCTTCCTCCCCTTCTTAAAGGGGAGGGGCCTTGCGCAGCGCGACCTGGGGCCCAGTTGGGCACCCGGGGATCAGGAGTGCCGGCTAAAAGAGCCCGGCACTCAAGAGAAGTGCTGGGCTCACGGAGCGCAGCCGGCACTCCGCAGGGTGGGGGGGAGGGCGTTCAGGAGGCCGGGGATGGGAACGCAGGCAGGTGCTGACAGGCAGCCAGCAACAAAAATGGCCGCCCCGCACCTTGCCTTTAAATTGCGCCTCCCCGGCCGCAGGTAGGCCCCCCTGACCCTGTCGGACATAGCATCCAGCGGTAAGTCAGGGGGCGCTCCCGAAGATCGCGGCTGGCGTGCTGTGCACAGTGATGACATCATCGCGGGCAGCACATCGCCGCGGGGCGCTACCGGTTAGCGCCGCTGCTAACCTCCCGCTGAATTTCGCGGGAGGCATGGGTGGCACCACGCCCGAGCGCTGGTTGCTTTGCGCCCCGTTAATGCCCTCTTAGGGTGCTAACAGGAGGCGCAAAGCAACCCAATTTTTCCCCCTATGCCTCTAATGATCCAGAGATATGAGTTCAAATCCCATCCATGGCAGCTGGGGAATTTAAATTCAATTATATAAATCTGGAATAAAAAGCTAGTATCAGTAATGGTGACCATGAAACTATCGGATTGTTGTAAAAACCCATCTGGTTCACTGATGTCCTTTAGGGAAGGAAATCTGCCGCCCTTACCCGGTCTGGCCTATATGTGACTCCAGACCCACAGCAATGTGATTGACTCTTAACTGCCCCCCTGAAATGGCCGAGCGAGACACTTATTGAAGAAGGCAGCTCACCACCACCTTCGAGGGCAACTAGGGATGGGCAATAAATGCTGGCCTTGCCAGTGATGCCCACATCCCATGAATGAATAAAAAGAAAAGTTCCTCTGCTTCACTATCGGTAGCCACCCCTTTAGCGATCCCACCCAGTGTTCTGAAAAGCCTTCCCTCAACATCTCCACCATGTTGGATTTCTCACAGCCACCGAAAAACACTTCTCTTCAACTATACTATTGAAGCCTCCTCACAGCTTCCCTTCCTCCCTCCTGCTTGGTAGCTGCTTGCTGTCTACCGTTCTGTAAAGCCCTTTAGGACATCTCTTGGTACATAATGAGTGCTGTAGAAATACAGGTTTTAGTTGATTTACATAGTGTCGCAACTATGGCCTTGTTATGCTATCATCATTTTTCAACTGAATTCATATCCCAGCAGTGTGGATAAATGTGGGGAAATTGTAATATAAAGCTAGTGCTTCAGTTGGTTCTGAAACTCAGTGACAATGTACACACACACACAGGCCTGTACCTGCTGTGTCTCTCCCCACCTTGTCGTGATGCTGTAAACGTCAGGTTGTCCAGTGATGTAGCGAGTTTAATCTGGCTGCACTTTTAACTCTTTGATTGCAACGTATTTACAGCACAGAAACAGGCCATTCGGCCCAACTCCGGGCCGGTGTTTCTGCTCCACACCAGCCTCCTCCCACCCCTCTTCATCTCACCCTATCAGCATATCCTTCGATTCATAGAACATAGAAACATAGAGATAGGAACAGGAGTAGGCCATTCGGCCCTTCGAGCCTGCTCCGCCATTCAATGAGATCATGGCTGATCTTCGTCTGAGATCATAGCTGATCTTACCAGTTCAGTACCTCGTCCCCGCCTTTTCTCTGTAACCCTTAATCCCCTTAGCCTTCAGAAATATATCCAATTCTCTCTTGAAAATATTTATTGAATTAGCCTTCACAGCCCTCTGTGGCAGGGAATTCCACAGGCTCACCACTCTTTGAGTGAAGAAATTCTTCCTCATCTCTGTTTTAAATGATTTGCCCGCTATTTTTAGACTGTGGCCCCTGGTTCTGTGCTCCCCGGCCATTGGAAACATTCTCTCTGAATTCAGCCTGTCCAGGCCTGCCATAATTTTATATGTTTCGATGAGATCCCCTCTCAATCTTCTAAACTCCAGTGAGTACAAGCCCAAACTATTTAATCTCTCTTCGTAGGTCATTCCCGCCATTCCAGGTATCAGCCTGGTGAATCGCCGTTGCACTCTTTCCATGGCAAGAACATCCTTCCGCAGATGGGGCGACCAAAACTGTACACAATACTCCAGATGCGGTCTCACCAGCACCTTGTACAGCTGTAGTAAGGTATCCCTATTCCTATACTCGAACCCCCTTGATATGAAGGCCAACATACCATTTGCCTTCTTAATCGCCTGTTGCACCTGCATGCTCTCCTTCAGTGACTGGTGCACAAGAACACCCAGGTCCCTCTGCACTTCCCCATCTCCCAATCTATTGCCATTTAGATAATAATCTACCCTCCTGTTTTTACCCCCAAAGTGGATAACCTCGCATTTATCCACATTATAGTGCATCTGCCACATATCCGCCCATTCCCCCAACCTGTCCAAATCGCACTGTAGCCTCCTGACATCCTCATCAGAGCCCACCCCTCCTCCTAGTTTAGTGTCGTCAGCGAATTTGGAAATATTGCATCCAATTCCCTGATCCAGATCATTTATATATATTGTGAACAGCTGGGGTCCCAGGACAGATCCTTGCGGCACCCCGCTGGTCACTGCCTGCCACTCCGAAAACGAGCCGTTTATTCCTTTCTCCCTCGTGTGTTTATCCAGTTTCCCCTTAAATGTATCTCTTCAACCACTCCCTGTGGTAGCGAGTTCCACATTCTCACCACTCTCTGGGTAAAGAAGTTTCTCCTGAATTCCCTACTGGATTTATTAGTGACCATCTTATATTGATGGCCCCTCATTCTGGTCTCGCTTGCAAGTGGAAACATCTTCTCTACCTCTACCCTATCAAACCTGTAGTGTCCGGGTATCAATAATACTCGGACTGCAGGAGAACAATAAAACAGGTATTTACTGAACAGAGAGTAATTCAAGACTGACGTACAGAAGCCGGCTATGGCTTTATATACAGGGGTGGTCACTGCCGGTACTGCAGTATAGAATCAGTTCTTCTCTTAAAGGTACATACACAACAATTCCTCCCCTTTTAGATAAACAGTACATAACATTCATTTAACAACTAAATAATAACTAATTACAATTACAATTTTCTCTGTACTATATACATCAACTGAAATAATCATTTATAAGTTCAGTCTTTGAGGAGGCTTCCTGATCCTGACTGGATAGCGCCTTTCTCGAGTATCCTGTTCTTGCGGCGGAGTTGATTCTGGTTCATTGTCATTGGTTGGTTCGTCAGCTTCCAATACCACTGCTTCTGAGGTAGATGCAATCTGTACTTCGGGTTGATTACCAGGTGCCCCTGCTCGTGGTATGGGTTTGGCTTGTTCCTGTGACTCTAGAATCTGGTCAGCATGGCGTCTCACGATGCTCTCTCCAACGTCCACTGTGTACATTAGTGGTCCCTGCTGTGTGCATATCGTTCCTGGCTGCCATTTTTCTGTTCGGTAGTCACGGGCCAAGACTGGTTGCCCTATCTTGAAGCCCCTGGTTGGCTTCTCATTTATGTGCTGGAATTGCTTATCCTCAACATCTCGTCTTACGTTTGGTTTGAGCAAATCCAGGCGACATCTTAGCCTTCGGTTGAAGAACATTATGGCTGGAGCTTGGTTGGTGACTGCATGTGTCGCATTCCGGTAAGCAAACAAGAAATTATCCACCTTGTGTTGTAGTGGTATGTCGTCATTATGCATTGCCTTTATTGCCTTTTTAAAGGTCTGAACAAACCTCTCAGCCAATCCATTTGTGGCTGGAGGTTATGGGGCAGATGTGTAATGCTTCACCCCATTATTCCTCAGAAACCTCCGGAAATCCTCTGATACAAACTGTGGCCCATTGTCGGAGCAAATCTGTTCTGGCAAGCCATTCCTGGTGAAGATGGTTCGTAGGACTGCAATAGTTTTCTCCGTGGTGGTGGAGGACATTTTGATGACCTCTGGCCATTTCGAATGGGCGTCCACAGCGATTAGGAACATTGAGTCCATAAAAGGACCAGCAAAATCAATGTGTACCCGTTGCCATGGAGATGAGGGCCACTCCCATGGATGTAGCGGGGCCTGTGGTGGAGCATTTTGGACCTTCTGGCATCCTGTGCATCTCTTGGTCATATCCTCGATTTCTTTATCGATTCCCGGCCACCACACAAACGCCCTGGCTAGGCTATTCATTTTTACCTCTCCCAGGTGACCCTCATGAAGCTCATTGAGCACTCTATCTCTCAACTTGGGTGGAATTACCACTCGGGATCCACACATCAAGGTTCCCCGGCACACTGACAGCTGTTCTCTCCTTGGCGAGAATGCTGGCAACAGTGAGTCACCATGTGCTGGCCATCCCTTCACCGTCAAATCATAGACCCGAGAGAGTGTCGGGTCATTTTGGGTTTCCTTTTCTATACTTGAGTTTGTAACAGGTAGACATTCGACTATGGTCGCATAGAATATCTCAACAGGGTCCACTGCAGGTGCTTCCTCTACCGTAGGCAACGGTAGGCGTGACAGCCCATCAGCGTTTCCATGCTGTTTCGTACCCTTGTACTCTATGCCGTACTGATGTGCCCCTAGAAAAAGTGACCACCTTTGCAGCCGTTGCGCCGTCATCACCGGAACGCCCTTCTTTGGGTTAAAAATGGAGACCAGGGGCTGATGATCAGTCAGAGGGTGAATTTCTGCCCGTGCAGATAGTGATTGAACTTCTTCACCCCCCACACCAGGCTGAGGGCCTTCCTGTCAATCTGGGCGTAGTTACACTCGGCTGAGGTTAACGAGCGCGACACAAAGGCTATTGGCCTCTCTGAACCGTCAAGGAATTTGTGTGACAGCACCGCTCCGATGCCATAGGGAGACGCATCACATGCTAACCGAATCGGTAGTGTTGGATTGTAGTGGGCCAATACTTCTTTTGAAGTGATTAGGCATTTACATTTCTGAAAGGCACGCTTACACTCATCACTCCATTTCCATGTTACACCAGTTTGAAGCAGGGCATTCAGTGGGTGCAGAATTGTAGATAAATTCGGCAAGAACTTATGGTAGTAGTTCACCAACCCGAGGAACGACCTCAGTTGCAACACATTTTCCGGTGCTGGAGCCTTGACTACAGCCTCAATCTTGTCCGGCGACTTATGCAACCCTTCCTCATCAATCATGTGGCCACAATACGAGATTTGTCTCCTGAAGAACTCGCATTTGGGGCAGTTGGCTCGTAGCCCATATTCCTGTAATCTCGTGAGCACCTGCTCCAGATTGGCAAGGTGTTCACTGTCATTTTCGCCCATAACCAGGATGTCGTCCAAATAACACTGGGTCCCCGGGATCCCTTGCAGGACTTGTTCCATCGCCCTCTGCCAAATAGCCGGGGCTGATGCTACCCCGAATACCAGTCGATTGTACTGGTAAAGGCTTTTGTGAGTGTTTATCGTGAGGTATTTCCTAGATGTTTCTTCCACCTCCATTTGTAGATACGCTTGGGCCAGATCAATCTTTGTAAAGCGTTTCCCTCCAGATAGTGAGGCGAAAATATCTTCTATCCGTGGAAGTGGATATTGTACTGTGTGCAGGACTGGGTTCACAGTTACCTTGAAGTCCCCACAGATGCGAACCTTCTTCGGTTCCCCAGGCGTGCTGCTCAATGATTTCTTCATTACAGGAATGATGGGTGTGGCCCACTCGCTCCAGTCCACCTTGGACAGCACACCCGAACGCTCCAGACTCTCCAGCTCTGCTTCAACGGCTGGGCAGATCGCGTAAGGTACCGGTCTGGCCGTAAAAATTTTGGGTTTGCGTTATCTTCGATTTTTACCGTTGCCGTTACTCCTTTTAGAGTCCCAAGTCCTTGTTGGAACACCTCTTTCGCGTCAGTTAGAATCTTTGACAGTCGTCCAGGTGTGACGTCATCATCCTTTTTATCAGTCACAGTTAGCGCCTGAATGGAATGCCAATGCAATTGTATTTTTCGGATCCATTCACATCCCAATAATGGTGGTCCTCCATCTGGTAGTATATATAGATACAGTTTCTGTGTTTCCTTGCTGTTGTATTCAACTGGCACCCTTATTTTTCCTCTGGGGTAGACTTTTTGCCCCGTGTATGTCTTCAATACAATGGACGTGTCCTTCAAGGGTATGTGTGGGAATAGCCGCTCATAGTCTCATCGATTCATGACAGTTAGGGCTGATCCTGTGTCCAATTCCATCTTTACTGGGGACCCTGCTATCATGAGGGTGACCCAAATGGTTCGGTGATCCTCCTTTGCGATCACGTTGTGTAACTTTAGACAACTTAGTCTTCTGCTCCCGGAGTCCTTATCACTCTCCTGATCTTCTGAACTACTGTCTGTCAATTTCTTTACTTTCTTGTACTTTTCCTTAATAGTTCTTGTAGTGTTGGTTTTCTTTCCCGACCTGCAGACTTTTGCTATGTGTCCCATTTTCCCACATTGCCTGCATACTTTGTCCTTAAACCAGCAGTCCTTCTGATCATGGGTTGTTCTGCCGCAGCGATAGCACTTTTCTGCTCCATACGCCATTTCGTTAGCGCTGTATTCTTGTGGTTTCTGTTGTATTTCCGCAGCTCCCCGTGCTGCTGCTTCGTAGGATACTGCCACGCTGAAAGCCTGTTCTAGCGTCAGGTCCTTTTCCGAAAGTAGTCGTTTCTGGGTTCCTTCACTCTGGAGCCCGCAGACAAACTTATCCCATAAGGTGTCTGCCAGTCCTGCTCTGAACTGGCAGTGCTTCGATAACTTGTGTAGTTCCGTAAGATAGTCAGCATTGCTCTCATCTTTGTGCTGGTTTCTTTTATGGAACTTGAATCTTTCTGCTATCAGCAGTGCTGTAGGGTTTAGGTGTTCCTGTAAGGCATTAACAATCTCTTCAAAACTTTTCTCCATTGGTTTAGCTGGGGTAATTAAATTCCGCAATAGGCCGTACGTTCTCGCGCACATCAAATTTAATAATACCGACACCTTCTTTCCATCGGCCACCTCATTTGCCTTGCAGTACATTTCAATTCTTTCCACATACGTGGTCCAGTCTTCTACCTCGTTGTCGAAAGCAGTGATACTGCCACTCTTCGGCATCTTGGGTGATTTAAAATGGCGCCTCCCGCGCTTTTTCTTCTTCTCCAATGGATTAAAATGGCGCCTCCCGCGCTTTTCCTTCTTCCCCAATGGAATAAAATGGTGCCTCCCGCGCTTTTCCTTCTTCCCCTCGCTGCCACACTGCTCCTAGCATTCTGCAGGGTAATGGCGGCGACCCGCGGCTTCGGCGTGTCTCACTTTTCCTTCCCCTTGTTTTATTTTCGCTACGCTGCCCGGTTCCTGAGCACCGACCGCGCCCTGTGCGCTCCACCCTCTCTCTCTCTCTTTTCCTCCTGACGACGCTGCGCGGCCCCTTTGCAGAGCCGCTCGATCGAGCTCGAGCCCGCCGCAGTCCGGAAGGGTCAGCGCACTACCTGCTACCAGCACGATTTGCTGGAACACCTTGACTGGGGTGCCAAGCCCAGCTCTCCACAGCCTCTCCTGCAACTCTCCGAACTCCGATGGGTCCTTGGGCGGTTGCCCGCGGTCGACGCCTGTTGTTCTGACTTCGACCTCCAAAAGCTTCTTCTCAGGGAAAGATCCCCGTGAGGTGAAGCAGTACTGCAGGTGAGTTCGAACCTGCTCGTCGCCGCTGTAGTGTCCGGGTATCAATAATACTCGGACTGCAGGAGAACAATAAAACAGGTATTTACTGAACAGAGGGGAACTCAAGACTGGCGTACAGAAGCCTGCTATGGCTTTATATACAGGGGTTGTCACTGCCGGTACTGCAGTATAGAATCAGTTCTTCTCTTAAAGGTGCATACACAACAAAACCCTTTCATAATCTTAAAGACCTCTATCAGGTCGCCCCTCAGCCTTCTCTTTTCTGGAGAAATGAGCCCCAGCCTGTTCAATCTTTCCTGAGAGGTAGAACCTCTCAGTTCTGGTATCATCCTTGTAAATCATTTTTACACCTTTTAAAATGTGGAACTCGCTACCACAGGGAGTGGTTGAGGCGAACAGTATAGATGCATTTAAGGGGAAGCTGGATAAACACATGAGGGAGAAAGGATTAGAAGGATATGCTGAGAGGGTGAGATGAAGGGGGGTGGGAGGAGGCTCGTGTGGAGCATAAACACCGGCATAGACCAGTTGGGCCGAATGGCCTGATGCTGTGCTGTAAAAACTATGTAATTATGTAATGCAATTCCCTTTTTGAAAGTTACTATTGAATCTGCTTCCACCGCCCTTTCAGGCAGCGCATTCCAGATCACAACAGCATGTAGAGACAGTCCAGGATTTCAAACCAAAAAAATACTATCTGGTCTATACAAAGGTACACTTGTTAACTAGTTTTCAAAGTATCGAGAGCCACTTCAATAACCCTGTCCTGATTAGTAAGTGAGACAACCCTTGTTGAGTTCCTTCGATGTACCTGAACCTTTGGTATGCTAATACAAGGTAGGAACATCTTGCTGCCAAGGAACTGCAAGGCCTACACATCCCTGCTCTGGGGAGTTGCGACTTGGAAGTTCACACAAGGAATAAAGAACGTGTGGTATAATTGATCATCAGTGCGCTAGCATTCAGAACTAAATGGCAATAAAGGCTCAGGAATTAGGTTTTTGAGGAAAAGGACATAGGGACCACCAGTGGCTCTCCGATTTAAGAAAAAAATGTGATTCAACCATGTTACTATCATGTGCGAGGTGACTCTTTTTAAGAAGCTCTACCTAGAGATTGCAACAAGAAAAAGAATGCAAGAGAGGACCTTAGATGAGAGAGTGTGTGTATGTGTGAGAGAGATGGCATCGACATTACAGAAGAGCTGGGTTCTGAGTTAAAAGTCGCAACTCCTTATTTGGACCCATGATGGAAATTCCTGTAGACTCCATGTCTGCTCCAAAAACTAAGATTGTTGGAGGGAAGGGGAAGAGTGAGACAGATACTCTTCACCCTCGGTTCCCCCTTTTCACCCATTAGGTAAATATTTCATCACTGTGCCACTAGATAAGTTCCCACCATTGTTGGCCGGTTGTCAAACAATCAAAGATCCCTATTTACCATCAGGGAAATCCCATTTAGGTGTCAGCCGTGGCTCAGTGGGTAGCATCCCTTGCCTTCTGAGTCAGAAGGTTGTGGGTTTAAGTCCCACTCCAGGGACTTAAGCACAAAAATCTAGGCTGACGCTCCCAGTGCTGCACTGTTGGAGGTGCCGTCTTTCAGATGAGATGTTCTGTCTGCTCTCTCAGGTGGACGTAAAATGCCCCAAGACACTGTTTGGAAGAAGAGCAGGGGAGTTCTCCCCCATGTCCTGGGCCAATATTTATCTCTCAATCAACATCACTAAAACTGATTATCTGATCATTATCACATTGCTGTTTGTGGGAGCTTGCTGTGCGCAAATTGGCTGCCGCGTTTCCCACATCACAACAGTGAATACACTTCAAAAGTATTTCATTGGCTGTAAAGTGCTTTGGGGTGTCCTGAGGTTGTCAAAGGCGCTATAGAAATGCAAGTCTTTCATTCTCTCGTTTTTTCCCCAGGGAGAAGATCCTTGGGTTCTACGATAATCTACAACTTGAGATGCATTTGGATTTTTTGTTAAACCCCAAACAATATCCGTGTCTGATCATTTTGGGTTTGCTGATTGTTCAGGTGTTGAAAAAGTAAACTCTGCAACTTTACCGATTGCATAAAAAGACAGAACAGTGCAGGAAGTGAGATCACTGAATCATTGAAATTGTTCCATCTTCTAAATGAAGCATTCGAACACGGGTTTAACCTTAAATTGTCGCTTCTGGTTCCATTTCTGCAGCAAGGAAATTCAAACTGATCTTTGTTAAGTTACACACAGTAAGGATGCGGAGTCATTGTTAAATTAGCAGGAGAGGTAGTCCCTTTGATGACTAGCTTCCAAATACACAGACCCTCGAACCCTCTTCTCCTGTGTCTCACTTTTTCCTCGTTCTCTCTCGCTCACACTTTCTCGCTCTCTGTTTCATGTTCCCTCTCTCTCTCCCTCCCTCTTTCTTGGTATGCTTCATTTCCCTTTAAATTAAAAAAAAAGTTTCCCCTCTCTTCCCAAATTGCTAGCTTTTATTTTGACCAATTGAAGTTCTTTTGAAAGCTATGTCAACCGGCAATACTGTGGCATTGTGCTGCTTCATCCCCAGCCAAATCAGTCAACTCAACTATTCCTTGTCAGTACAGCTCAGCTACGCCCCCTGTTGACAGCTCAGCTTTAGGAGGAGGAATCAATGGATGGGCAATCTATCGGAGTGTGTAGATTTCCGATGGACTGTTACTCCTTGTTTCATAGAATTCCTCCTGGAATGTTCATTACTGAGTTGTAGGAAAACTTAAAACTTTAATGCAAAAGCGGGTTGGGTTAAGAGGCTAGACTGTAGGACCTGGAATAATAAAGACTGGTGAAAGAACAAGAGCCTTTATACGTGTAGCCTGGTTCTGCTCCTACTTCTTGTGTTCTAATTATGTGTTAGATTTCAGGAGATGGTTCTATTCCTGTTCCTGGCTGGGGTGGAGATCACCTTTTACAGAAGGTAAGTACTGTAGAAAATATAGGGACAGAGTGATCTCCTGGACGAGTTTCGATCGCCTAGATGGGTCGGAGAGGAATTTCCCAGATTTTTTCTCCCAAATTGGCCATTGGTTTTTTTTATCTGGTTTTTCGCCTCTCCCAGGCGATCACATGGGTTTGGGTGGGATGTAGAGTGATAGTAGATTTGAGGTTAGGATCAGATCAGCCATGATCTTATTGAATGGTGGAGTAGGCTCGAGGGGCCGATTGGCCTACTCCTGCTCCTATTTCTTATGTTCTTATGTGTGGTGAGAATTGCCATGGAGACTTGGCCCCATGGCAACACAATTTCCATACCTTTTGCCAGTTGTGCTAAAGAGACAGCTCTATGTCAGCTGTGGTAGTGCCCTCGCCTCGGAGTCAGAAGGTTGTGGGTTCAAGTCCCACTCCAGAGACTTGAGCACACAATCTAGGCTGACACTCCCAGTGCAGTGCTGAGGGAGCGCTGCACTGTCGAAGGTGCCGTCTTTCCAAATGAGATATTAAAACAAGGTCCTTTTAACATCTGCTCTCTCGCGTGGCTGTAAAAGATCTATGGCACCATTTCACAGAGCTGGGGAGCTCTTCCCTGGTGTCTTGGCTGATATTTAGCCCGCAATCAACAGCAGCATTAAAAAAAAGCTTTTCACTTCCACAGGATGTCCCAAAGTGGTTCACACTCAATGAAGCACGTTTAAAGTCTAGTCACTGTAATGGGGACAAACACGACAGCCAATTTGCATACAGCAAGATCCCACAAACAACAATGTGATAATGACCAGGTAATCTGTTTTTTTTAGTGATGTTGAGTGAGGGATAAATATTGGCCACAGGACACTGAGGAGAACTCCCCCCTGCTCTTCTTCAAAATAGCAACATGAGATCTTTAATATTCACCCGAGAGGGCGGATGGGTCCTCGGTTTAACGTCTCCTCTGAAATACGGCACCTTTAAAGCATAAAAACCCCACAGGAAAAGTTGTCCAACCGTGGCTAACAAGAGAAGTTAAAGATAGTATTAGATCAAAGGAAGAGGCTTATAATGTTGCCAAAAAGAGTAGTAAGCCTGAGGATTGGGAGGATTTTAGAATGCAGCAAAGGAGGACCAAGAAATTGATAAAGAAAGGGAAAATATAATGAGAGTAAACTAGCGAGAGACATAAAAACAGACTGTAAAAGCTTCCATAGGTATGTAAAAAGGAAAAGACTGGCAAAAGTAAATGTGGGTCCCTTACAGGCTGAGACAGGAGAAATTATAATGGGGAATAAGGAAATGGCAGAGAAATTAAACAAATACTTTGTGTCTGTCTTCACGGAAGAAGGCACAAAAAACTTCCCGGAAATAGTGGAGAACCAAGGGTCTAGCGAGAATGAGGAACTGAAAGAAATGAGTAGGAGTAAAAAAGTAGTACTGAAGAAATTAATGGGACTGGAAGCCGATAAATCCCCTTGGACCTGATGGCCTAGGGTTTTGAAAGAGTTGGCTATAGAGATAGTGGATGCATTGGTTGTCATTTTCCAAAATTCCATAGATTCTAGAATGGTTCCCGCAGATGGGAAGGTGGCAAATGTAACCCCACTATTTAAGAAAGGAGGGAAAGTGAAAACGGGGAACTACAGACCAGTTAACCTGACATCAGTAGTAGGGAAAATGCTAGAAACTATTATTAAGGGCGTAGTAACAGGGCACTTAGAAAATAATAATAGGGTTGGGCAGAATCAACAGCAACAACGACAACAACAACAACTTGTATTTATATAGCACCTTTAACGTAGTAAAACATCCCAAGGCGCTTCACAGGAGTATTATAAGACAAAAAATTTGACACTGAGCCACATAAGGAGAAATTAGGGCAGGTGACCAAAAGCTTGGTCAAAGAGGTAGGTTTTAAAGAGCATCTTAAAGGAGGAAAGAGAGGTAGCGAGGCGGAGAGGTTTAGGGAGGGAACTCCAGAGCTTAGGGCCCAGGCAACAGAAGGCGCGGCCACCAATGGTGGAGCGATTATAATCAGGGATGCTCAAGAGGGCAGAGTTAGAGGAACGCAGATACCTCGGGGGGTTGTGGGGCTGAAGGCGATTACAGAGATAGGGAGGTGCGAGGCCATTGAGGGATTTGAAAATAAGGATGAGAATTTTGAAATTGAGGTGCTGCCTAACTGGGAACCAATGTAGGTCAGCGAGCACAGGGGAGATGGGCGAACAGGACTTGGTGCGAGTTAGGACATGGGCAGCCGAGTTTTGGATGACCTCAAGTTTACGTAGGGTGGAATGTGGGAGACCAGCCAGGAGTGCGTTGGAATAATCAAATCTAGAGGTAACAAAGTCATGGATGAGGGTTTCAGCAGCGGATGAGCTGAGGCAGGGGCGGAGACGGGTGATGTTACGGAGGTGGAAATAGGCGGTCTTAGTTATGCTGCAGATATGTGGTCGAAAGCTCATTTCAGGGTCAAATATGACACCAAGGTTGCGAACAGTGTGGTTCAGCCTCAGACAGATGTTAGGGAGAGGGATGGAGTCAGTGGCTCGGGAACGGAGTTTGTGGCGGGGACCGAAAACAATGGCTTCGGTCTTCCCAATATTTAATTGGAGAAAGTTTTTGCTCATCGACGAACAAGCAGTCTGACAATTTAGACACTGTGGAGGGTTTGAGAGAAGTGGTAAGTGAGGTAGAGCTGGGTGTCATCACTGTACATATGGAAACTGACGCTGTGTTTTCGGATGATGTCGCCGAGGGGCAACGTGTAGATGAGAAATAGGAGGGGGCCAAGGATAGATCCTTGGGGGACACCAGAGGTAACGATGCGGGAGTGGGAAGAGAAGCCATTGCAGGTGATTCTCAGGCTACGATTAGATAAATAAAAATGGAACCAGGCGAGTGCAGTCCCACCCAGCTGGATGACGGTGGAGAGGCGTTGGAGGAGGATGGAGTGGTCAACCGTGTCAAAGGCTGCAGACAAGTCAAGAAGGACGAGGAGGGATAGGTTACTTTTGTCACAGTCACAAAGGATGTCATTTGTGACCTTGAGAGCCATTTCGGTACTGTGGCAAGGGCGGAAACCTGATTGGAGGGATTCAAACATGGAATTGTGGGAAAGATGGGCACGGGTTTGGGAGACGACAACACGTTCAAAGACTTTGGAGAGGAAAGAGAGGTTGGAGATGGGGTGGTGGTTTGCAAGGACGGAGGGGTCAAGGGTTGGTTTTTTGAGGAGAGGGCTGATGATGGCAGATTTGAGGGAGAGGGGAACAGTACCCGAGGAGAGAGAACCGTTAACAATATAAGCTAACATGGGAGCCAGAAAAAGAAGTCAACAAGGATTTATGAAAGGGAAATCGTGTTTGACAAATCTGTTAGAATTTTTTGAGGTTGTAACTAGCAGAACCAGTGGATGTAGTGTATTTGGATTTTGGATTTTCAGAAGGCATTCGATAAGGTGCCACACAAGAGGTTATTAAACAAAATTAGGGCTCATGGGATTGGGGGTAATATACTAGCATGGATTGAGGATTGGTTAACGGACAGAAAACAGAGTGTAGGAATAAATGGATCATTTTCGGGTTGGCAGGCTGTAACTAGCGGGGTACCGCAAGGATCAGTGCTTGGGCCTCAGCTATTCACAATCTACATCAATGATTTGGATGAGGGGACCAAATGTAATATATCTAAGTTTGCTGATGATTGTAAGAAGTCACACAACACCAGGTTATAGTCCAACAGTTTTATTTGAAATCACAAGCTTTCGGAGTGCTGCTCCTTCGTCAGGTGAAGTGGAGAGATGCATAAAGACACAGCTTATATAGTCAGAGAATAATGCCAGATGATTACAGGTAATCTTTCTAACTGCCATTTATCACACCTCGGCAGAGAGATAATCACAGCAATCAAAGGTGTGAATGGTGTCCAAACAGGTTAGTCAGGAAAACATTACATCAAAGAACAATGAGGTGGGGTCACAAGGGGTCAAATGTTGCAGATGCTGGGGTCTGTTTTTTGTTTTTCATACAGACTCCAGCATCTGCAACATTTGACCCCTTGTGACTCCACCTCATTGTTCTTTGATGTAATGTTTTCCTGACTAACCTGTTTGGACACCATTCACACCTTTGATTGCTGTGATTATCTCTCTGCCGAGGTGTGATAAATGGCAGTTAGAAAGATTACCTGTAATGATTTGGCATTATTCTCTGACTATATAAGTTGTGTCTTTATGCATCTCTCCACTTCACCTGACGAAGGAGCAGCACTCCGAAAGCTTGTGATTTCAAATAAAACTGTTGGACTATAACCTGGTGTTGTGTGACTTCTTACATTTATCCACCCCAGTCCAACACCAGCATCTCCACACCTTTGCTGATGATATAAAGCTGGGTGGAAATGTAAGTTGTGAGGAGGATGCAAGGAGGCTTCAAGGGGATATAGACAGGCTAAGTGAGTGGGCAAGAACATGGCAAATGAAATATAATGTGGAGAAATGTGAAGTTATCCACTTTGGTAGGAAAAATAGAAAAGTAGAGTATTTTTTAAATGGTGAGAGACTGGAAAATGTTGGTGCTCAGAGGGACCTGGGTGTCCTTGTATACGAATCACTGAAAGTTAACATGCAGGTACAGCAAGCAATTAGGAAAGCAAATGGTATGTTGGCCTTTATTACAAGAGGATTTGAGTATAAGAGTAAAGATGTCTTACTGCAATTATATAGGGCCCTGGTGAGACCACACCTGGAGTACTGTGTACAGTTTTGGTCTCCTTACCTAAGGAAGGATATACTTGCCATAGAGGGAGTGCAACGAAGGTTCACTAGACTGGTTCCTGGGATGGGGGGATTGTCCTATGAGGAGAGATTGAGTAGACTAGGCCTATATTCTCTAGAGTTTAGAAGAATGAGAGGTGATCTCATTGAAACATACAAAATTCTTACAGGGCTTGACAGGGTAGATACAGGGAGGATGTTTCCCCTGGCTGGGGAGTCTAGAACCAGGGGTCACAGTCTCAGAATAAGGGGTCGGCCATTTAGGACTGAGATGAGGAGAAATTTCTTCACTCAGAGGGTGGTGAATCTTTGGAATTCTCTATCCCAGAGGGCTGTGGAGGCTTAGTCATTGAGTATATTCAAGACAGAGATCGATAGATTTTTGAACATTAAGGGAATCAAGGGATATGGGGATAATGCAGGAAAGTGGAGGTGAGGTAGAAGATCAGCCATGATCTTATTGAGTGGCGGAGCAGGCTCGACGGGCCGAATGGCCAACTCCTGCTCTTATTTCTTATGTTCTTGTGTTCTCTGACAGTGCAGCGCTCCCTTTAGTACTACACTAGGGAGTGTCAGCCTAGATTTTGTGCTCAAGTCTCTGGAGCGGGACTTGAACCCACAACCTTCTGACTTGGAGGTGAGAGAGTGCTGCCCACTGATTCACAGCTCAGCCACTTTAATAAATAACTTTGTTATTTATCAATGTGGAACTTGCTACTAAATTTATTTGAAATTTTAATCGATGGGATTATCAGAGAATAGGCTTGAGCTAGACTGAATAGATTTTCTGGTCAAGCAACAAAGAAATGTAATCTCTCAGCCATGTTTAGCTGATTCCCCCATGGCATGGCTCGAGTGTTGTATGAGTTCACCCTGAGGTCAGTGAGAGGCTAATTGCCGCAGGAAGTTTCTGTAGCATTACGATTGCTGGTAAATCTCCAGCTGCTACCCTCGGAGAGAAGCCGGGCTATGAAAAGTCAGAAAAACCAGCAGTAAATTACTGTCTTACTCTTGACTTTTAACTCTGAAGTGTGGCGGATGCATGCTATATGGACATATAATAAAATGGAATGAATTTCCAAGCCATGAATAGAGTACGTTGGCTTTTATCTACATTGCTACAATATCTTGTATCAGTTGATGAGTTGCTCATTATGGTTCTGGAAAACTCTTTCTATTAAACCATCTGCTCAGTGAGTTAGAACTGGCAACTGGGCAGAGCTTATGGACAAATTAAAATGCCGACGTGCTTCACTCCTGACAATTTGGATCATCTGTATCCAAAATGGAAATATGCTGGCAGTGCCGAAGCTTATCCAAGCCCACTTTGGATCACCATTGGAACTCTCTACTCTGTCCCTCTTTCCCACGATAATACACTCCCTCTGCATTAGACCTGCAAAGGAACTTGGAGAAATGAGCATACAGCACAGAAACAGGCCATTTGGCCCAACTGGTCCGTGCTGGTGTTTATGCTTCACACGAGCCTCCTCCCACCCATCTTCATCTCACCCTATCAGCATATCCTTCTATTCCTTTCTCCCTCGTGTTTATCTAGCTTCCCCTTAAATGCAATTGTTATTCGCCTCAACCACTCCCTGTGGTAGCGAGTTCCACATTCTCACCACTCTCTGGGTAAAGAAGTTTCTCCTGAATTCCCGATTGGATTTATTGGTGGTGAGCACTAGAACGAGAGCAGATGGATATAGTTCCTTCTTTGAACTGAGTTGCAGAGACCCTCGCACTGACGATTAAATAAAATAATTCTCTGCAACGCTGGATGCCGGGAACTATCGGGCGTCCCCCATATACAGCGTCGGAGGTGGGGATGTGGCAGAGCGCATCCCAGCGCTATCGTCTGCCCTCCAAGCAATAACTAGCAGAGGGCAGTCAGTCAATCCTGGCTGTGGTTTGTTGTAACTGGCTGAGAGGGGTTTGAGCGCCACCACTGGAGCAAGTAGGCATAACAGGCGTTATGGTTATCGTGTAACCCATTGACTTCAGTGTGCTGGGGGTGTGTATCGCGGCTCTGTCTAACCACCTGTACATTCGAGAGATGTCTGAAAAGTCCTTATACAAGGCCCCACATACACATTTGACACCAAGCTGTAGCCTGAATGGGGATGCATCTGAGAAGACAAATAATCCTTGCAGCCTTCCAATTCTTTCTCCAATACTCAAAGTAAACAGAATCAATTTTTAGAGGCAACATCCTTTAATTTATAATCATAGAATGATACAGCACAGAAGGAGGCCATTCGGCCCATTGTGACTGTGATGGTTCTTTGAAAGATTTTCTCCGATTAGTCCCACTCCCCTGCTCTTTCCCCATAGCCCGGTAAATTTTTCCTATTTAAGTATTTATCCCCAATTCCCTTTTGAAAGTTACTATTGAATCTGCTTCCACCGCCCTTTCAGGCAGCACATTCCAGATTACAACAACTCGCTGCGTAAAAAAAATCTCCTCATCTCTCCCCTGGTTCTTTTGCCGATTATCTTCAATCTGTGTCCTCTGGTTACCGACCCTCCTGCCACTGGAAACAGTTTCTCCTTATTTACCCTATCAAAATCGCTCTTGATTTTGAACACCTCTGTCAAATCTCCCTTTAACCTTCTCTGCTCTAAGGAGAACAACCCCAGCTTCTCCAGTCCCTCCACATAACTGAAGTCTCTCATCCCTGGAATCATTCTAGTAAATCTCCTCTGCACCCTCTCCAAGGCCTTGACATCCTTCCTAAAGTGTGGTGCCCAGAATTGGACACAATACTCCAGCTGGGGCCGAACCAGTGATTTATAAAGGTTTAGCATAACTTCCTTTCTTTTGTACTCTCTGCCTCTATTTATAAAGCCCAAGATTCCGTATGCTTTTTTTAACAGCCTTCTCAACCTGTCCTGCCACCTTCAAAGATTTGTGCACAAACACCCCCAGGTCTCCTTGTTCCTGCACCCCCTCTAAAATTGTACCATTTAGTATTATAATATATTAATTTTTTTGATTTTATTACTTACAGTTTTCTGTTCCAATACAATAAATCAAACATGCTAAAGGGACTAGTTTTCAGTCGAGAAGTTTATATGTGAAAAAAGGGCACATCATCATTGTTCATTTAATTCCGTGCAGTGTCAGTAATGTTCAAATGAAAGAGTCGACCAATGTCCCTTCATTGAGAATGACTGGGTGATCCCACACTTCCGGTCCCACCATGTCTTATGGGCGTCTGGCCTCGAGTCACCATGTCAAGTGGAAGCAGATATACAAAGGTACGCTGCAATGCAGCAAATGAATCCCCTCAGCGCTCAGTGCTTGGCGTGTTTGATCCAGTTTCTTATTATCCATTTTTGCCCAGAGCATTTCTGCAAAGACAGTCTCAGGCCAAAGTTGGCGTCCTTGGCCATTTCCACTTCCAGGCAGCGACCTGTGTCTCGGTTGATAATTGGCCCATTCTGTAAAAGAAAGTCAACAAGTGTTAACAATTTACGCTCTTTTAACTGTACATGGCACAATGTTTCTGAGGAAGAGGAAATTTAAGTGCTTATCTGTAATAAAAAGAGATTTTTAATGGCCCAGAAATTCGGGTCCCAACGCGTGAGTACGGACGGAGTATTCACGTGTGGACCCGATGGAAGTGCCGTAATCTTGCATGCACCACGCATGCGCGGGAAACCGGCACTTCCGATCCTCTGAACCAAGGGGTTCAGAGGTCGAACGCGTGCGCACGGGAGTCTGCGCGTGTGCGTTGAACTTCCTTTTTTCTTACAGGTTTTAACGTGCGGGTAAGTCTGTACATTTTAGAAATGTAAAAAGCAGCCATAAGGACTTCATTTTCAAAGGTAAGTGGTCAATTATTTAAAATTCAAACATTTTTTCCACAGGTTTTTTACTTTTAAATACTTTAAAGCAAGCTAAGTTTATTTTTAGCCCCGTTTTTTTATAAAATTATTTTTTTCAAAATTAAAATTTTTGTTTAAAATAGTTATTTAATGTCATTTATAGTTTATTTACAAAGTGTGATGTTTAAAAAAAATGTATTTGAAGGTAAAGTACAGTTTTACAGCCTCAGCATTTATAGGTTTTGACAGGTCTATCTGTCAAGACTTATGAATGGAGCATTCCCTGCTCCGATTGGCTGCCTTTTGCTCACGTGATCCCAGGGGACGCTTCGCACTAACTACGCCCCTGGGACACACAAGCACAGCGCGCCGGCCTCTGGGACAGGCCTCGGAGAGGAATTCCACGCAGGCCAAGAGGTCAACTGCCGGCGCGCAGGTAAGTGTAGGCTGGGGGCTTGCACCCGCGGGAAGCCCCCGACCCGAATTTCTGGGCCAATATGTATGGAATGAACTGCCTGAAAGGGTGGTGGAGGCAAATTCAATCATGGCTTTCAAAAGGGAGCTGGATAAATACCTGAAGGAAAATTTTTTTTGCAGGGCTATGGGGAAAGGGCGGGTGAGTGGGACTAGCTGAAGTGCTCTGGCAGAGAGCCGGCACGGGCTCGACGGGCCGAATGGCCTCATTCTGTGCTGTAACCATTCTATGATTCTATAAATATTGTTTTAAGTATCTAAAATGAAGTCCAAGTGCTTCCTTGGAATCTATGTTCATGTCTGCAGACAGAAAAACTCGCATTTATATCATGGCTTTCACAACCCAAGGACATCCCAAAGCACTTTACAGCCAATGAAGTGTAGTCACTGTTGTAAATTGGGAAACACAGCAGCCAATTGGCACACAGCAAGCTCCCACAAACAGCAATGAGATAAATGAGCACATCATCTGTTTTAGTGATAAATATCAGCCAGGATACCAGGGAGAACACCACTGCTCTTTTTTGAAATAGTGCCGTGGGATCTTTTACATCCAGAGAGCAGACGGGGCCTTGGTTTAATGTCTCATTCAAAAGACCGCACCTCCGGCAGTGCAGCACTCCCTCAGTACTGCACTGGGAGTGTCAGCCTAGATTTTTGTGTTCTAATCTCTGGAGCGGGACTTGAACCCACGACCTTCTGACGCAAAGGTGAGAGTGCTGCCCACTGAGCCACGACTGACACTGGGGATGGCCCCAAACTCCAGTCACCTTTGTTCTCAAAAGTAATCAAACATAGGTTCTTTGAAAAATCAAGGGTAGTTCGTATGCCATTTACATTTCAACCAGACAGACTTGTCGGCTAACATTTCTTTTTTGATTACTTATGTTAATTACAGGAAACTTTCAATTAACCGGCCCCTAAATAACCGGAAATGTCGGTTAACCGGCAAAATTCAGGAGTCGGTTTCAGCTAACTTTTATAACTTTTATTACTTGCACAGCAACAAATTGAGGAAGGCAAGGGTTTGGCTGCAGCTGTTGCTAAGCTACAGAGACGCTTGCAACTTGTGGATGTTGTTCTGAAGCTGTGCAACAGGGTTTGTTGCTTCATACGGAGCTCTAAGGTCCGTATCTTTCACTATAGCGTTCGGTTATCCGGAATTGTTGCTGAACCGGCACCACATCGGTCCCGTCCGTGCCGGATACCAGAAAGTTTCCTGTAGTAGACTGTGCAACAGATTAATTTAATGTTGCTGAATGCTGAACCATAAAGGTTAAGAGAAATGGACTCTGTGGGGAATTTGCATCACCAATGTACATTTAAAAATATTAATTCTTGGGATGTGGGCGTCGTTGGCAAGGCCAGCATTTATTGCCCGTCCCTAGTTGCCCTTGAGAAGGTGGTGGTGAGCCACCGCCTTGAACCACTGCAGTCCGTGTGGTGAAGGTGCTGTTAGGGAGGGAGTTCCAGGATTTTGACCCAGCGACGATGAAGGATCGGCGATATATTTCCAAGTCAGGATGGTGTGTGACTTGGAGGGGAACTTGGAGGTGGTGGTGTTCCCATGCGCCTGCTGCCCTTCTCCTTCCCAGAAAAGTGAGATAAACATGAAGATTGGGATTCTAGACTATGTAGAGGTCTTCAAATGATGAAGGGGTTTGATAGGGTAGATGTGGTCGGGTGGTGTTCCCATGCAGCTGCAATATTGCATTATGAAGGTCTACGAAAGACTGTTTCATCCAAAAGACCTGCCACTTATCCCGCTTGTTTAACCACCATTATAATGATTGGCTTTAAAATTATGGGCGCCATACCTGTGAATTTCCGATATGCGCAGCTGCCAGACAAGGCAAGGCTCCAGCCAATAGCGGTCATTCTGAAAATGGACCCACTAACTAATAGAAGTTGCTGAACTTACCAATTAAAACTTGGCATCAGAGAGGTTGGAGAGGGTGCGGAGGAGATTTACTAGAATGGTCCCAGGGATGAGGGACTTCAGTTATGTAGAGAGAGACTGGAGAAGCTGGGGTTGTTCTCCTTGGAGCAGAGAAAGTTTAGGGGAGATTTAATGGACGTGTTCAAAATTATGAAGGGTTTTGATAGAGTAAATAAGGAGAAACTGTTTCCAGTGGCAGGAGGATCGGTAACCAGAGGACACAGATTTAAATTAATGGGCAACGGAACCAGAGGGGAGGTGAGGAGAATTTTTTTTTACGCAGCGAGTTGTGATCTGGAATGCGCTGCCTGAAAGGGCGATGGAAACAGATTCAACAGTAACTTTCAAAAGGGAATTGGATAAATACTTGAAAAGGAAAAATTATGCAGGGCTGCGGGGAAAGGGCAGGGGGCGGGGTGGTCTTCCAAAGAGTGGTCTTTCACAATGTGCCGAATCTCAAATTTGACCCCTCCCCCCAGCAGTCGGTCAAACCTAGCTCCACCACTGGCTGTGCGCGTGGCTAAATATCCGTGTAACAGATCCTTAACTGTCTCGCACTGAGCTCCCCCCCACCCCACCCAGCAATGTTCCCTTTAAGCTACATGGCCGCGTAGATCTCAGGGCCTCCCGCGCAGCCGGCTCACCGGCTTTACAATGAGATAAACCGTGCACGTGCGGTATTTTGAATGGGGCGTGACGTAAGAAAACTACTAGGCACTTGGTCTAAGCGTTAAACAAAGCTTTAATCAACTGTTTTACAACATGGAGGTCTAGTTGTGTCCTTCACTAGTTCCTGTTAAGAATGTCCTGCACAAGCTGGGCCCGTGCCCGAGTATTTATACTCTCCCTGGACAGCGCCCCCCCCGCAGGCCGCTCAGTATTATTTCATAAGTCTTTCTTTCATGAATGACTGATTCATGTCAGGGCGCACTCAAAAAAAAATTCGTGGAACATTGCCCCCGGACCCCCCACCCTCCCCCCCCCACCCCACCCCCGCAGACTCCTCTCTGTTACTCTCCACCTCTGATGACCAGGCAACTTTGATGAAGTGGATTCCATTTATTTTTTTTCCCCTCTGCCCTTCTGATTTGACCTGAAACAATCACAAGACCGTACCTGCGTGAAATCCCAGAGTTTCTGACTCGGTCTGAGGACCTCCTCACATTTCCTCAGACTCGGGGCTTTGATTCTTCTGTCATCGATGAGGCATTTGGTATCTGGTAGAAAGCTCGTTGATCCCATAGGCCCAAGCTGCAGCAGTCCCTCGATGGTGTAGCGGACCAGCTGAAAAAAACATTCCCCCATCCGTTATCCTCAATGCTGCTATTAACTTTAAAGGCAAACTACCAGCTATAGACACTAGTCATCAATGTATGTTATGAATGAAAGTTAAAAGGCAGCCCGTGGCTCAGTGAGTAGCACTTCTTGTCTCTTGGATCAGCAGGGTGTGGGTTCAAGCCCCACTCCGTGAAACTGGAGCATAAAATCTAGGCTGGCACTTGCAGTGCAGTACTGAGGGAGTGCTGCATTGTCGGAGGTGCTGTCTTTCAGATGAGATGTTAAACCGAGGCCCTGTCTACTCTCTCAGGTGGACACAAAGGATCCCACAGCAACTATTTTGATAAACGGCAGTGGCGTTCTTCCCAGTGTCCTGGCCAATGTTTATCCTTCAACCAACATCATTTAAAAAAAACAGATTATCTGGTCATTTATATCACTGCTGTTTGTGGGAGCTTGCTGTGCGCAAATTGGCTGCTGCGTTTCCTACATTACAACAGTGACTACATTTCAAAAAGTACTTCATTGGCTGTAAAGCGCTTTGCGATGTCGTGAAAGGCGCTATAGAAATGCAAGTTTGTTCTTTCTGATAGAAATCGTCAGCTTAGTTCAGTGGCGTGCAGTCTTCTGAAGGTTATGGGTTCAAGTCCCACACCAGGGATCGAACTCATAATCTAGGCTGACACTCCAGTGGCAGCACTGAGGGAGTGCTGCACTGTCGGAGGGGCAGTACTGAGGGAGTGCTGCACTGTCGGAGGGGCAGTACTGAGGGTGTGCTGCACTGTCGGAGGGGCAGTACTGAGGGAGTGCTGCACTGTCGGAGGGGCAGTACTGAGGGAGTGCTGCACTGTCGGAGGGGCAGTACTGAGGGAGTGCTGCACTGTCGGAGGTGCCGTCCTTTGACTGAGGTGTTAAACCCAGGCCCCACCTGCTCGTTTGAGGTGGATGTTAAAGACCCCACTGTTCGAAGAAGAGCTGGGTGTTCCTCCGATGTCCGAGGCAACAGTTCTGCATTAGCCGATTGAGCCAAAAAAACATTTCTTTGGTCATTCATCGTCAGGCTGGTTTGTGGTTTAAGCTGGTGCAGAATAGCTACTGCCTTTTTCCAACATAACATAGGAGGCCATTCAGCCCCTCGAGCCTGTTCCGCCATTCAATTAGATCATGGCTGGTCTGTATCTTAACTCCATTTACCCGCCTTGGTTCCGTAACCCTTAATACCCTCGCCTAACAAAAATCTATCAATCTCAGTTTTGAAATGTTCAATTGACCCCCAGCCTCAACATCTTTTTGAAGGAGGGAGTTCCAGATTTCCACTAACCCTTTGTATGAAGAATTGTTTCCCGACATCACCCCTGAACGGCCTGGCTCTAATTTTAAGGTTCTGCCCCCTTGTTCTGGACTCCCCCCCACCAGAGGAAATAGTTTCTCTCTATCTACCCTATTAAACCCTTTAATCATCTTAAACACCTCAATTAGATAACAGTCACTGTACTTCAGAACAACTCACTGTGTGAAGCACTTTGAGATGTGCAATGTGATAATTATTATTATAAAAGTCATCAGTCATTTCAATTTTACGTTCTTGGACCTGACATTCTTGAACGCACTCAGGCTAATGCAGTCGTTTTTCAGAAAACCAATTCTCAATAATTACTTCCACTCCAGCAAAATGTCAAGGATTTATTATGAATGGTGAGTGCCAAGGACAGCAGGAAGCCAGCTCAGTGACAAGTGCCTGCTGTCCGAAACCTCCAGGGCTAGACTCGAGCTTTGGGCCTGGCATCTAGGGGAGATTAAATCGCCCTGAGTTGAGGGAGGCAGAGTTTGAGTGTTCAACCTGCCAGTGACATGCTGTCAAATGGGCAGAAGCTTGCAAAGTGTTGAGAGTGGTGAAGGACATGGTGATGGGTGGGAAGGACTAATGCTGTTTCTTCGTGAACTCTGAAGCCATCAGTTTCTAATTACTCTGCAGCCAAGAATGAGAATCCCGAAGGGTGTGTTGCCTACCCAGGGTAAGGGATATCTCGAGGCGGCTGGAGAGGAATTTGGAAAGGGAGGGGGTAAATCCAGTTGTCGTGGTCCATGTCGGAACAAACGACTTAGGTAGAAACAGGGAGGAGGTCCTGCTGAAGGATTATCAGGAGTTAGGAGCGAAATTAAAAAGCAGGACCTCGAGGGTAATAATCTCTGGATTATTGCCCGAGCCACGTGCAAATTGGCACAGAAACAGTCAGATCAGGAGAATTAACACGTGGCTAAAGGGCTGGTGTGGGAAAGAGGGGTTCGTTTTCATGGGACACTGGCACCAGTACTAGGACAGGAAGAATCTATACCGATGGGACGGGTTCCACCTGAACTGGGATGGAACCCGAGTCCTAGCGGAAAGGGTAAATAGGGAGGTGGCAAAGGCTTTAAACTAGGAAGATGGGGGGAGGGATCTACAAGAAATGAAACCAGCCTAAATATAAACAAAACAGGAAAGGAGAGCATAGGAAAGAATAAAGTAAGGGAGGACCTTGATGGCCAGGGAATAAATAGACTTATAGAACAGGGCCTAGAAATTGAGTAGCCTTAGCGCCGCATTTGAGGCGCTAGAGGGCCTAGCGCCGGAGTTATGGCCAGTTGGGAAATTGAGTGGGGCCCTTCCGTCGGCGTTAAGCCGGTAGTGCTGCGCCGGCACCGATGACGTCATCGGTGTGCGCAGCGTCCCGGTTGCCATGCCGACGGGCCCCAGCGCCGAAATTCAGTTGCGGCCGCCTCGCCCGTGGCAGCCGCAACTAAGACTCTGGCAACCGAGTCTTCCCCGAGTTAGCGCCGGCGCATTAAGGTCGCGCGGCGGCCGGCCGCTTTCCCGTCGGCTGCCTGCCCGCACCTCCCTCCCCGGACTCCTCCACCCCCCCCCCCGCGGAACAGATGCGTCTGGCCTGCAAGCCCGGCACTTGTCCGAGGTGCCGGGCTCATTTTTTCAATATTTGAACGGACAGCGGGCGGGTGCAGGCAGCTCCTCCTTAACTGAAGGAGGAGGCCTGCACTTCCCCAGCCTGCCGCACCGCATCGGGTGCCGCAGCGCCGGATTAGCGCCGCAATTCGGCACTCAGCGCCCATTGGGAGGCGCTCACGCCCGCCAGTAGCGCCGGCAGCCGTCTGGGCGCGGCGCCACTGAATTTTTGGCGCGCGCAAGGGAATTAGCGCCGGCGCTAAATTTCCGGCGCTAAAGCCCTGGCGCGGCGTCAACTCAATTTCTAGGCCCAGGAGTTTAAAAAGATGGTTAAAAATAAAGTGAGAGGAACTGCTATTAAAAATTAGTTAATCTGTCTGTACAGCAATGCACACAGTGTCCATAATAAAACAGGGGAGCTGGAGGCAATCATGCGTTGCGAGCAACCAGACATAGTAGGGATTACTGAGACATGGCTACAGAAAAATCAGGACTGGGAATTAAACATTGCAGGGTATAACATATTTAGAAAAGATAGAGAGGGGAAAAGGAGAGGCGGAGTAGTTGTACTTATTAGGGATAACATAATGACAGTAAAAAAAAGTGACGCAGCTATCAGCAAGTCAGAAATAGAATCCATGTGGGTAGAGATAAAAGATAATAAAGGACCAATCACACTAATAAGGGTAGTTTATAGACCACCTAATAGTGGCAGGGAAGTGGAGGAAGAAATATGCAGACAAATTAGGGAAATGAGTAAAAAACATAAAATAATAATCATGGGAGATTTCAACTACCCAGATATTAATTGGACAGAAAAGGTAGGTAAAGGGGATAAGGGAATAGAGATCCTGCAATGTGTACAGGACTCCTTTCTAACCCAATATGTAAAAAGCCCAACAAAGGAAGATTCACTATTGGATCTAGTAATGGGGAATTAACCAGAGCAGATAAGAGAAGTAAAAGTAGGGGAACATCTAGGCAATAGTGACCATAATATAATACACTTTAAGATAATAATTGAGAAGAACATAAGTATGATCAAAACCAGGGTAATAGATTGAAGAAAAGCTGATTTTGAGGGGCTGAGAATAGAACTTGGGAAAATAAAATAGAGAACAGTATTGGAAAACAATGATGTAGAACAGCAATGGAAAACATTTAAAACGGTGTTCAACAGAGTCCAGGAACAATATATTCTGCTAAAAGGAAAGAACAAGCTGAACACTAATGAGGCTCCGTGGATAAATAAAGCCCTAAGGGAATAATTGAGGGTAAGGAAAGAGGCATGCATGAAGTACATAGACAGCAGGGGAGAACATGATAAGGGAGAATATGAAGAGATTAGGAGAGAAGTCAAAAAACAATTAGGAAGGCAAAGAGGAACTATGAAATTAAATTACCAAGGAACATAAAGCAAAATAGTAAAATATTTTACAGGCATGTAAATAAAAAGAAGAGGGTTGGGATGGGAATAGGGCCACTAAGGGATGGAGAGGATAATACCACAGGCAGCAATAGAGCGATGGCAGAGATATTAAATAATTACAATAGCAAAATATTGCGGATGCTGGAAATCTGAAATAATAACAGAAAACGCTGGAAATACTCAGCAGGCCAGGCAACATCCATGGAGAGAGAAACAGAGTCAACGTTTCAGGTCGAAGACCCTTCTTCAGAACTGGAAAAGGCTGGAGATGTAACAGGTATTAAGCAGGTGCAGAGACAGGAGGGGTGGGGTGGGTGTGGGAGGAAGGAATTGAAGGAACATTGGGCCAGAAATTCCAGAACGGGGCTTGCAGCGCGTGCAAGCCCCGTATTTGCACTTACCCCGCGCTCCTGCCGATCAGCTCCAGGGACGCCTGCACTTCCAGAAACTGAAGCAAGAATCCCGGGCAGCGTATGACGTCACGCCGCCCAGGAGCGCAGCCAGCGCGGACCCAGGAGCGTGCAGTGTAAGTGAGACACGCCCCTTGAGGTCTCAGTTTCACTGGACACGCCCCCAATGTTTCTGTCAAGCTGCTTTGCTTTTTTACATGCAAAGCAGCAGTTTAAATAGGTTTTTGGAAGTTTTTGGTAACTTTTATAAACTTTTTAAAATGTTTACATTATTTTGAGTAATCTGAAGTAGTTTTAAAGAGAATTAAAGCAATTTAAAGACTTTTAAAAGCCCTAAAAGAATTTTTTTAATTCCATTTATTTATTTAGCAATGTCGTCGTCATACGTGTCTTCACACTGTTCCCTTTGGGGAACTGTATGAAGTGGTGGAAGGATTTATGGCCGTGATTAACGCTCATTCCGTGACCGTAACCATCTTTGAACCAGCCATTAGGGCGGTTAGTCCTATGGCGGGAGGGTTTTACGGGCTCCCACAAGCTATACAAGGAGGGGGGGCCACCCACACCCACGGACGCAAATATCCCACTGGATGTCAACCCAGAATTTAGAGCCGGAGCTCCGACTCCACTTGCCGGGACTGTCTGGAGCGGGGTTCGAAACCCTACCCTGATCTGGCCCAGCGGCAGGGATCCTACCGCTATGACAAAGGCCCAATCCGATTAGCAACGTGAAATGGCAGCATAGGGCTCCAGTCACGGGGAGGGAAAAGGCGCAGGAAACGTATGGGTGTCACCTTTTGTGCGGAGTGGGCCTTTTGCGTAGCAGTAAGCATCCCCGCCGCTGGGCCAGAAGGAGTAGGGTTTTGAACCCCACTCCAGACAGTCCCGGCAAGTGGAGTCGGAGCTCCAACTTTAAATTTTGGGTGGACATCCAGCGGGATACTTGCGTCCGTGGGTGTTGGTGGCCGCCCCCCCCCCCCTCAGATGGGTTGTGGGAGCCCGTAAAACCCTCCCGCCATAGGACTAACCACCCTAATGGCTGGTTCAAAGATGGTTACGGTCACGGAATGAGCGTTAATCACGGCCATAAATCCTTCCACCACTTCATACAGTTCCCCAAAGGGAACAATGTGAGGATACGTACGATGATGACCTCTTGCGCAATGCACCTCCTTGGACCCTCAGTCGCAGGTGCGAGGGGGCAAGTGGTGCAAGTGTTAAATTTTTTATTTTATTGACATGTAAAATGTTGGCCCAATAATTCCCTTCCAAATGCGCTAGTACGGTCGGGGTACTTACGCATCTGGCTGGATGAAATGCCGGTTTTCAGCATGCACAGTGCATGTGGGGAAAACCGGCATTTCCTGTCCTCTGAACGAAGGGGTTCAGAGGCAGAACGCGTGCAACTGCACATGTAGCGCGTGCGCAGTATAATTCGCCGCTTTCATTAATGCTTTCAGTGAGGTCCAGTCATTACAACTTACACATGAAAAAAGCATGGGTACAGTTGCTACAGAGGAAGATATTTCTTATCGTGGAGCTTCTGAAAGTATGTATGTCTGTATATATTCCTTTGCGTGTTATGTATATATTCCTTTACTTATGTGTATGAATGTATTATTTAATTATGACTTTCAGAGAAAGTAACTTATTGGAAAATCATAATTAAAAACATACATTCATAGTAAAGGAATATAAAACATACATACATATACTTAAAGGAATATATGTGGACATACATACATAACTCATTCTCACATTCCATTCACACGGCCACAATTGCTCCTTCTACCTACCGTTCTGAAAACCCTTTAAAAAAAAAAAAAATTTTAACTTTAAAACTTACTTAAAATTTCTTAAAATAACTTCCCTCCCTTTCCCAAACAAAAATATTGCATTTCAAAAGCTCCACGATAAAATATATCTTCCTCCGCAGCCAATGAACCACTTTACACTTGCTTTTTTTCAGTGTAAGTTCTGAGGACTTACCCTCACGGATTTCATGAATGAAATCCACGAAGTTCACTGCGCAAGCGCTGCCTGTGCAGTCGCACGCGCTCGAGGTCTGGAAATGCCGGCGTTCCCCGCATGCGCTGTTCCTGCTGAACGCCGGCATTTCCAACGGCCAGAAGCGTGAGTACCCCGAGCGCACTCACGCTTCTGGCCTGGAATTTCTGGCCCATTCTGTGCTTATGTAAGAGGCAGGAAAGATAAAATGTTGCAAATGGGAATGGCAAAATCATACAGCATGAAAAATGGGGGCAGGGGTTATAGTTTAAATATGTTGAACTCAGTGTTAAGTCCAGAAGGCTGCAAAGTGCCCAATCGAAAGATGAGGTGCTGTTCCTCGAGCTTACGTTGAGCTTCATTGGAACAATGCAATAGGCCGAGGACAGAGAGATCAGAGTGGGAGTGAAGCGGTGAATTAAAGTGACAGGCAACCGGAAGCTCAGGGTCACCCGTACGGACTGAACGGAGGTGTTCCACAAAGTGGTCGCCCAATCTGCGTTTGGTCTCCCCAATGTAGAGGAGACCACATCGTGAGCAGCGAATACAGTATACTAAATTGCAAGAAGTACAAGTAAATCGCTGTTTCACCTGGAAGGGGTGTTTGGGGCCCTGGACAGTGGGAAGGGAGGAGGTAAAAGGGCATGTGTTGCATCTCCTGTGCTTGCATGGGAAGGTGCCAGGTGAAGGGGAAGGGCTGTTAGGGGTGATTGAGGAGTGGACCAGGGTGTCGCGGAGGGAGTGGTCCCTTCGGAATGCTGAAAGGGGAGGTGAGGGGAAGATGCGTTTGGTGGTGCGATCACGTTGGAGGTGGCGGAAATGGCGGAGGATGATCCATTGAATGTGGAGGCTGGTGGGGTGAAAGGTGAGGACAAGGGGAACCCTATCATGGTTCTGGGGGGGAGGGGAAGGGGTGAGTGCAGAAGTATGGGAAATGGAACGGACACGGTCAAGGGCCGTGTCAACCACTGTAGAGGGGAATCCTCGGTTGAGGAAAAAGGAAGACATGTCGGAAGCACTGGTATGGAAGGTGACATCGTCAGAACAGACGCAGTGGAGACGGAGAAACTGGGAGAATTACTTTGTTTCAGTATTTACCAGGGAGATAGAACAGGTGGAGATGACATCGGATGATGAGATTAGTAATGAGTTAACTGCATTTAAAATAAAACGAGGAGATATACTAAATAAACTAATGAAACTCAAAGAGGATAAAACCCCTGGTCCGGACAGATTCCATCCGCGCATTTTAAAAGAATCTAGGGAAGAAATAGCAGAGGCATTACTACACATATTTAATAATTCGTTAGAAAAAGGTGTAGTGCCAGAGGACTGATGGATAGCTAACGCAATACCGATATTTAAGAAAGGAGATAGAACATATCCAGGGAACTATAGGCCAGCCAGCTTAACATCGGTGGTAGGAAAAATAATGGAATCCCTACTAAAGGAGAAAATAGAAGAACATCTAGAAATGAAAAATATAATAATAAATAGTATGGATTTCAAAAGGGGAAGTCTTGATTGACCAACCTCTTTGAATTTTTTGAAGCAGTAACAGAGAGAGTAGACAAGGGTAATGTAGTAGATGTAATTTATCTAGATTTTCAAAAGGCCTTCGATAAGGTACCACATAATAGACTAATGATAAAGGTCAGAGAATGCGGAGTCAGGGGACAAGTAGCAGAATGGATAGCTAGCTGGCTTCGAGACAGAAAGCAGAGAGTGGGAGTAAAGGGTAGCTATTCACAGTGGCAGAAGGTGGGTAGTGGTGTTCCACAAGGATCAGTGCTGGGACCACTGCTGTTCACAATTTATATTAACGATTTAGACTTTGGAATCAAAAACACAATTTCTAAATTTGCGAATGACACCAAATTGGGTGGGGGGGGGGCTGCGGATATAGCCAATACCGAGGAGGACTGCAACAAATGACAAGAAGACATTAATACATTTGCAGAATGGGCATATAATTGGCAAATGAAATTCAACACAGGTGCGGACATGATGGGCCGAAGGGCCTCTTTCTGTGCTGTATAACTCTATGACTATGACTCTATGACACATAAATGTGAGGTATTACATTTTGGTAAGAAAACTAGGGAGGTCACATATTACTTGGAAAATACGAATCTAAATGGGGTAGAGGAACAAAGGGATCTAGGAGTACAAATACACAAATCACTAAAAGTATCGACACAGGTTAACAAGGCCATAAAAAAAGCAAACCGAGCACTAGGGTTTATTTCTAGAGGGATAGAATTGAAAAGTAGGGAAGTTATGCTAAACCTGTATCGAACCTTGGTTAGACCACACTTGGAGCACTGTGTACAGTTCTGGTCTCCATATTATAAAAAGGATATAGAAGCATTGGAGAGGGTGCAGAGAAGATTTACAAGGATGATACCAGAAATGCGAGGGTATACATATCAGGAAAGGATGAACAGGCTGGGTCTCTTTTCTCTTGAAAAGAGAGGGCTGAGGGGTGACCTAATAGAGGTCTATAAAATGATGAAAGGTTTTGATAGAGTGGATAGAGAGAGAATGTTTCCACTTGTGGGGAAGAGCATAACTAGAGGCCATCAATATAAGAGAGTCACCAAGAAATCCAATAGGGAATTCTGAAGAAACTTCTTTCCCCAAAGAGTGGTGAGAATGTGGAACTCGCTACCACAGGGAGTGGTTGAAGCGAATAGTATAGATGCATTTAAGGGGAGGCTAGATAAGCACATGAGGGAGAAGGGAATCGAGGATTATGCTGATAAAGTTAGATGAGGAAAGACAGGAGGAGGCTCGAGTGGAGCATAAACGCTGGCATAGACTGGTTGGGCCGAATGGCCTGTTTCTTTGCTGTACATTCTATGTAATCCTTTGTAAAGATTACACTCTTTATGGACTAGATGTAAACTTCTCCCTCCATTGTCACCCTCCCCCACCTTGCCTTCGCCCTCCCTCCCATTCCGCTTCCCATTTTCCGCCCTCCCCTTCTGATTGTCCCGTCCCCTTCACCTCCTCCCATGCCTGTCTTGCCCCAAAATCTTCCTCCTTTCACTCCTTCTGCCTCTCTCTTCCTCTTTTGCCTCTCCCTCCTTCCCCCCTCTCCTTCCTTCCCCCTCTCCTTCCTTCCCCCCTCTCCTTCCTTCCCCTCTCTCCTTCCTTCCCCCTCTCCTTCCTTCCCCTCTCTCCTTCCTTTCCCTCTCTTTCCTTCTCCCTCTCTGCTTCCTTCCCCTTCTCTCCTTCCTTCCCCCTCTTTTCCCTTCCCCCTCTCTCCTTCCTTTCCCCCTCTCCTTCCTTCCCCTCTCTCCTTCCTTCCCCATCTTTTTCCTTCCCCTCTCTCTTTCCTTCTCCCTCTCTGCTTCCTTCCCCCTCTCCTTCCTTCCCCTCTCTCCTTCTTTCCCCTCTCTTTTTCCTTCCACCCTCTCTCCTTCCCCTGGGTACAGTTCTCTGACCCACTTTGGTGCTTCCCTCTGATAATCCAAATCCCGGCATTATCTTTCCTGGTTTTACGAGCAGCATGGCCTAATTCCGGGAATGGGCTGCCTTGTGACAGTGTATGTGTCTACGGTGAATGATTAACTGGCTTCACAGTTAACGAGGAAATCTGGGTAAATGTGCAAGCTTGTTTTGGAGCAAATGCTAATTAGCGCTCGTTCAATATTCCAGATAGATTGAGCTTCAGTCTGATGGAATGGTTACAAGCAAAGTACACTGAGCTGAGCTAGAGTCCTGCTGTGACTATTTTCTGGTGTGGAGGAGGATAAGGGGAGGAGAGGGGAGGATCTGGCTACAGCTTACTTCAACAGCAAGAATTAACTTGTTGCATTGCTGCATTAATGAGAGTTCGGGGGAGGAGGCTACATTAGCTTTAGCCGCACTATTCCAGCTACCCTGGCCTGTAATCTAAAGCTATTCCGGGCCCCGCACCTCAGGAAGGATATGTTGGCCTCGGAGGGGGAGCAGCGCAGATTCACCAGAATGATACCGGGGTTAGAAGGGTTAAATTACGAGGACAGGTTGCACAGACTGGGCTTGTATTCCCTCGAGTTTAGAAGATTAAGGGTAGCTTTAGGGTAGATAGAGAGAAACTATTTCCTCTGGTGGGGGGAGTCCAGAACAAGGGGGCAGAACCTTAAAATTAGAGCCAGGCCGTTCAGGGGTGATGTCAGGAATCACTTCTTCACACAAAGGGTGGTGGAAATCTGAAACTCTCTCCCCAAAAAGCTGTTGAGGCTGGAGGGGGTCAATTGTAAATTTTCAAAACTGAGATCGATAGATTTTTTGTTGGGTAAGGGTATTAAGGGTTACAGAACCAAGGCAGGTGGAATTTCTTCACCCAGAGAGTGGTGAACCTGTGGAATTCTCTACCACAGAAGGCAGTGGAGGCCAATTCATTAAATATATTCAAGAAGGAGTTAGATATATTTCTTAAGGCTAAAGGGATCAAGGGATATGGGGAGAAGGCAGGGACAGGGTGCTGAATGTGGATGATCAACCATGATCTCATTAAATGGTGGCGCAGGCTCGAGGGGCCGAATGGCCTACTCCTGCTCCTATCTTCTATGTTTCTATGATGGAGCTGAGATACAGATCAGCCACGATCTCATTGAATGGCGGAACAGGCCCGAGGGGCTGAATGGCCTCCTCCTGCTCCTTCCCTCTGAAATCTCTTTGTTCCCTTTTTTCAAATGGTCAGTAGCTTATTTAATAAATATTCACGTGCGCCATTTCCTGTTAAAGGGGGCGTTGCCTCCTGCCATGCGGCTATTTGCTTCGGTTAGAAAGGAACTGAAGTGCTCGGCGGAATGACGAGCTACTGTCGCAATCGGAGCAGAGGGCCAGGGTAAATTTGAGGTTTTACCGCGCCATGGAGCAGAGATCTGGGAGTGACCCAGGGGGGTTCCTGGGCATGGAAGTCAGCGCTTCCCTTTCAAGGCCCACACAAATTTTTCCGTCACTTAATAAAACTCCACTGGTTTGCGAATGGGACGCGTTGACCTGAATTGGACACGTTCCTGGCTGTATCATCACATGACCTCCCACTGCCACCGCCACCCATGTGTTTTTTAATCTTCGTTCACAGGGTGTGGGCATCGCTGGCAAGGCCCAGCATTTATTGCCCATCCCGAACTGCCCTTGAGAAGCTGGTGGTGAGCCGCCTCTATGAGGCACTGCAGTCCGTGTGGTGATACTTCTTTGTTGCAGTTTGGTGCATCTGAGTGGCTCGCTCAGCCATTTCAGGGGGCAGTTACGAGTCAACCACATTGCTGTGGGTCTGGGGTCACCTCAAGGCCAGACCCCAGGTGGGGACAGCAGCTTTCCTTCCACGAAAGAACATTAGTGAACCAGATGGGCTTTTACAACAATCTGATAGTTTCATGGTCACCATTACTGATTTATGTCTTTATTCCAGATTTATTTAATTAACTGAATTTAAATTCCCCAGCTGCCGTGGTGGGATTTGAACTCATTGTTAGTCCAGGATTACTAGACCAGCAACTTAACCACTATGCTACTGTACCCGATTTATTTCCCCATCTCCAATATTTTTATAACTAAATTAATGAAAGTGTTCAAAGAAAATGAGAAAAAAACAACACACACTCTTTTCAAAGTCCTCATGATGTTTCTCCCGGGGTTTTTTTGCTCCCCGCGGTGTCCTGGGGATTAATCTTCGATTCCTGGAGACTCCAGGCCAATCCTGGAGGATTGGCCACCGTAGCGCCCAATGTGCCGCCTCCCCCGTCACGTGAAGCTGTGTGCCAGACGCATCGAGCCAGCACGTTCCGCCCTCAATCGCCAAAGCTCACCTATGGCAACGGTGGATCATGGGGTTCCTTTTGCTAGCCATTTTCTTAAGAGATAGACAGTCATGACTCAATTGAGGGCGAATATACTACTGCCCAGGCACAGTTGGGTAATGTCGAGCGTGGCCATGTTTGAAATAGCAGCCAATGAACAGCAAGCAGTGGATAAGAAAACACGTCTAATTAATTGGCCAAGAAAACAGATGCTGGTTGGAATGATCAATCTCAATAAATCTGCAGGCAGTAAGTTGACAGCATGTATTCATCTTCAGATATCTCGCGTTCTGCTTTCTCGATTTCTCCACTTCACCTTTTATTCCCGGTCGGGGTAGACAAATCTATAATGCTGAACAGAAGCCACCTTGTGTGTTGAAGGCAATCAATTCACTGGTCCTCACCGTGGTGACTGCCTCCTATCTCTGCGCTGTTTCATTGCAACGTTCTCCTATAATATCAGTGCAAAATACATCGACCTCGACCTTTCATATCACAAAAATTATTGGGGGGAAAAATTCTGTTGGTTCGCGCCTCCCGTTCGCGCCTCCGGGGGGCGCTGATGGAGCACGAGGAACTTAGCGCTCGAGCGCGGTGATTTTAGCGCCGCTCGCGAAATTGACCAGTCATTTTGCGGCGGCGCTAAACACTACCGCCATGATCCTCTGCGCCCACAGATCGTGACGTCAGTCGAACACGCAATGCCCCGGTAGCACCCCGGAGCAGATATTGAGTTGCGCCCCCCGCCTTAGCACCTGCCGCTAGGAACAACAGGTAGAGGGGAACGTTTTCAGGTTGGGAAGGGGCTGGCGGCCGCTTCCTGCCTTTTCTTGTCGGCAAAAGGTTTGCTACACGCAGGTTGAGAGGGAGAGTGACGTCTGGAAAGACTTAACACTGCCCTAAGGTTTTGGCCCTCAGCACCACTTTTGAGGTTCCTAAGCGCCGAGCTCTTTCCCTGGGCCTAGCCATTAGTGCTTCCAACACAATTACTTTCGAGGTCTCTCCAGGCCGAGATTCAAGGCTGCATTGAGCAGGGTGTGGCTGGCCAGCAAGTTGGCCCCTCCCCTTTAAGAACTGGGCGGCGCTGAGTCAGAAGGTTGTGGGTTCAAGTCCCGCTCCAGAGACTTGAGCACAAAAATCCAGGCTAATGCGCCAGTGCTGTCTTTCAGATGAGACGTTAAACTGAGGCCCCGTCTGTTCTCTCAGGTGGATGTAAAAGATTCCATTGGCTCCCAATCCGGCAGCACCTCAATTTAAAAATTCCCATCCTTGTTTTCTAATCCCTCCATCGCCCTCGCCCCTCCCTATCACTGTAACCTCCTCCAGCCCCACAACCCTCCGAGATCTCTGCGCTCCTCCAATTCTGGCCTCTTGCGCATCCACGATTTCCATCGCTCCACCATTGGCGGCCGTGCCTTCAGCTGCCTGGAAATTCTGGAATTCCCTCCCTAAACCTCTCCACCTTTAAGACGCTCCTTAAAACCCACCTCTTTGACCAAGCTTTTGGTCACCTGCCCTAATATCTCCTCATGTGGCTCGGTGTCAAATTTTGTTTGATAATCGCTCCTGTGAAGCGCCTTGGGATGTTTTACTACGTTAAAGGCGCTATATAAATACAAGTAGTTGCGTTCCCAGGGCTTCCTCTATCAGGCATTTTAACTTTTAGTGCGGGCTTTAATCCATTTGAATAACGGACAGAGGCATGTCACAGGAGAGCATTGAATGATCATCGATAAACATCAACATACAGGCTGCCATATTTGTTTTTCAGCTGTTTTTTGTTTTAAAAAAATGGAATATCATGCTAACTATTATAGAAGGATAATTAATTCAGATATATCTTCCTTCTGTATTAATTAGAGCACTGATGAATCACCAAACCATTGAAAGCTTTTACAGGTCAGCAGCTCTTTAGAGTTATTAGACTCCAGGTGCAGCCTCCTAGAATTTATAGAGTTAATGTTCTACTGCACAAATCAAGACTGAAGCTTGGCTCTAGTTCATTAAAACCATATCCATTTGAGTTGGCTGGCGCTGAGGTATAAATGTGGCACTGACTCAAGGGCCTAGAAATTCATTATAGCCACTTTTGGGGCGGTAAAGTCGGACGGCCGCTAAAGTTTGCGCCCAGCGCAAAGTCGAGGCCACTTCGCCGGTATTCAGTAGCTTCGCCCTAAGAGTTTGCTCGAGCGCTAAAACTGGCGATGCACGACTATCTTTAGGCGCTAAGCCGGCGGTACTGAGCGATACCGCCGAGGCCGGGCACAGCGCAGGTGCGGTCATTTCTTGATTGACAGCAGACACCCTGGCGCCGGCCAGCTCTTAAGGGGGAAGGGTCGAGTTGGTCTGCTGCCACGCCCTGGACACTGCAGCCCTCCAGCTAGGCCTGAACACTGCTGCTGGACCCAAATAGCGCCTGAAAGGATGGAGAAGGCCCGTGAACGAGCGCAGCGCTTCTCAGAGCATGATCTGAGGGTGCTGGTTGGCGCTGTGGAGAAGAGACGCCATATCTTGTTTCCGGACAATGGGAAGAAGCCGGTGTCTACCGGAAAGCCTGGAGGCATGTCGCCACCAGGGTGACATCCAACAGTGAGGTCCCCAGGAGCTCTGTACAATGCCGCAAAAAGCTAAATGACCTCGCCAGGATTGTCAGGGTGAGTACCCTTTCCAGTGTCCTCCTCATCCTTGCATGTGCACCTCACATTATGGGCAAAGGGACCTGAAAGCCCTAATGGCCAGCCCTCATGCAGCAGCTATGGGACAGTCATGAACATCAATTGCACATTCTGCACTTAACACACTGGCCAAGCTATTCGACCATGGGAGGCAGTGCACACAAGATCAGGGCTACACACTGGCCAGGCTATTCGACCATGGGAGGCAGTGCACACAAGATCAGGGCTACACACTGTACTTAGAGGCCGTCCTTTCTCTTGCAGGCCAAGCTGGCCAATAATAAGAGGAGCCGGACTGAGACCGGGGGAGGCGGACCCCAGATCCAGCAGCTCACCGAGCTGCAACAGCGCGTGGAGCGCATCATGGGTGCCCGGGTGATTGACCCCGTTGCATCTGGAGATGCCGACCCTGTTCTGGGCACCAATGGTAAGGACATCACCTTTTGGACCTCTCTCGTCCCACTTGCGCATCAGATCTACATCCTTTGCCACTGTCCGACCAATGCGCTGAATGCCACCACTCATGCATCCCTCGCTGACGCCCTCGCCTCACTCTAAAGCTACTCTTGTGCCTTCCTGCTTTCAGATGGTGAGGAGGAGGTCCCTGAAGTTGCCAATGACAGCCCCTCAGAAGAGGAGGAGGAGGAGGAGGAAGAGGAAGGCGGCCCATCAGGGGAACCCTCAGCCATGCCAATGTAGGGGACACGTCTTCCCTGGAGGGGAGCCTGGGGGAAGTGTCGGAGGGGAGTGTAGCTCCTGGGACCAGCGGCCTGCAGCAACGCGGGAGGGGGGTGGAAGCTCAGCGGCCTTCTCCCCAGATGGGGGAAGGGTCGGAGGGGAGTCCAATTGCTGGGCCCAGCGGCGTCCAGCAACGCAGGAAGGGTCGGGCAGCTCGGCGGCCTTCTCCCCAGAGGGAGAGTCCGGCCTCCAGTCCGGAGACGGTCACCGCCGAGGAGCTGCGCCTCCTCGAGGACATGTCCGCGGACTCGGAGCACCGACACACGGAGCTCATGGGGGTAGTGGCACGGATGCCTGAGGCCATCGAGTCCCTGTCTCGGAGTGTGACCGAATTCGGGGCCTCACAGGCCACGAGTTTGGCGGAATTCGGGGCAGATCAGGCAGCGAGTCGGGCAGAATTCGGGGCAGCTCAGGCAGCGACTGGCCAGGTGATCAGTGGTGCCGTGCAGTCACTGGCTGCTCTGATGCAGTCACAGAACAGGGCAACACGGGCACTCACTGCTGCCACACTCGCTGCGTCAGCCAGGCATCGCCAGGGCACCCGCCGCGCTGCAGCAGCACAGAGGTCTGTCCCTCGGCAGATTGCTGCGCATGCTGCAGTGCTGGCCCGGGCGAGTGCCAGTGTCTCAGGCGACCAGCGAGCGCCTGCCATCCGCCAGCTTGCCCCCATTCCTCCAGCCGCCACTGCCACTGCCCCAGTGGAGCTGCCACGAGCTGCTGCAGCGACTGATGCTGCCCAGCCACAGCTGCAGCATTCACCAGCCGGCCCCTCGAGGGCCAGACCTCGTCTAGGCCGACCCCCAAGGGCACCTGCCGTCACGACATGTGCCCCTCAGGAGCCTGCCCCCAGCCTTGCAGCAGCCACTGGCCTCACTTTGAGGAGGAGCAGCAGGGCCTGCAGGGGCCGCCAAAGTTTGCAGAAGGCATCGCCCTCGCGGGCCACAAAGTAGAGGGTGTGGCCAAATGTTTTGTTTTTTGGAATGGGTGTTTTGTGAAGGCCGAGGATGAAGGCCATTTTTGTTTACATCTTTTGTTAATCCTCCCCAGGTTGTGGGAGTGAGTCATGTGTGTGAGTGTTTTTTGGGGGTTTCGTGTGTTTTTGGTTTTCATGTGGGAAGGGCCCTGAGTTTGTACAATAAACCATTTTCTTTATTCAGATTGTCCATGTTTGATCTTTGAAGTGTTTGTTGCCTTAACCGGCTGAGGGCTTGCGGAGCGGCTGCAATCATGTTCTTTCATTGGCACAAGCCATTCCCTGACAGGGGGCCTAGAAGTGACGTTCAATAAGCCGCCGACGGGCAGCCCTTGGACCTTCTGCCTCCCTCCTGGGCTGGTACTCCTCCTCCTCCTCCTCCTCCTGCTCCTCCTCCTGAGGTGGTGGTCCAACATGAGGTGGCAGTGCCTGAGTCCTGCGGATAGCCAGGTTGTGCAGCATGCAGCAAACGACGACGAATTGGGAGACTCGCTCCTGCGAATACTGGAGGGCTCCCCCGGAGCGATCCAGACAGCGGAACCATTGCTTCAGGACGCCGATTGTTTGTTCGATGATGTTCCTGGTCGCTTGATGGCTCTCGTTGTATGCCTCTTCAGCAGGGGTCCTGGGCGCGCGGAGCGGGGTCATGAGCCAGGTACACAAATCTGTCACCCCTGATCCTCTCTAACTTCTACCGCTGCACTATAGAGAGCATCCTGAGAAACTGTATCACGGTATGGTATGGCAGCTGTAGCTCCCATGACCGGAAAGCCCTGCAGCGGGTAGTCAAAACCGCCCAACGCATTACCGGCACCCGGCTACTGACCATAGAGCATATATATCAGAAACGCTGCCTACGGAGGGCACGGTCCATCATCAAAGACCCTACCCACCCCAGCCACAGTCTGTTCGCCCTCCTACCATCTGGAAGACGCTACAGATGCATTCGCACCCGTACGACCAGATTTAGGAACAGCTTCTTTCCCAGGGCTGTCATCCTACTGAACTCCACAAATAAACACTAAAGCCTGCACATCTGCCAATGCACTTTATTATGGTCATATTTATGCTAATATACTGCAAGCCAAATGTATAAATGTATGTTGAATGTTTAAGTGTCCTAATCCAAATTGCACACTCTCGGGAGCCGCAAGCCTACATTTCGTTGTACTGCACTTGTGCACCAACAATGACAATAAAAGTTGATTTGATTTGATTGATTTGATTTGATCCTCTTGGGTGAGGCTGTGCCTGGAACATGTCAGCCACAGTTGTCTGTCGCAGGATAAAGGCATCGTGGCTGCTGCCTGGAAAGCGGGCATTGACAGCTAGGATGCGCTGCCTGTGGTCACACACCAGCTGTACGTTGAGGGAATGGTAGCCCTTCCGGTTGCGGTAATCCTCGGCATGCTCCAGAGGTGCCCGCAAAGCCACATGCGTGCAGTCAATGGCGCCCTGCACCATGGGGCAGCCCGCTATTCTTGCAAATCCCATTGCACGCTGCTGCTGCTTGTCCAGGGTCATGGGGAAGGAGATGAATTGACGTCTCCTTCTGAAAAGGGCATTGGTCACCTGGCGGATGCAGCAATGCACGGCGAACTGGGAGATGTTAACGATGTCCCCAGCAGCGGATTGGAAGGAGCCGGTGGCATAGAAGTTGAGAGCCACTGCCACCGACAGAGACGTCCTGCGCCTCAGCTGTGGACGCAGATCTCTGTGAAGCAGCTGGCAGATCTCTGCAACCACCTCCCTCCTGAATCGCAGCCTCCTAACACACTGCGCGGCAGACATGTTGAGATAGGAGAACTGCTGGCGGTATTCCCTGAGTGGGTAAGGCCTCCGTTGCCGACGCCTGTTGCCCCCTCTGCGTCTAGCCAGGGCTGCCACTCTCTCACGGCGTCTGTAAGCCCTTCCGACATAATGCTGAAACTCAGCGTTGGCACCCAATGCAGCCCCCATAATATGCTGGCAAACACTGAGATTTCAATGAAGGCAAAGAGAATTGCAAAGCTCTGGCCTGAAGCCAAAAATACCTGTCCTAGTGTTGGGCCAAAGCAGTAAGCTCTCTTCCTTGGTCTCTCTCCAAAAATCCGTTGCACAAGAGTGAGTGCTGCAAAATGGCTGCCCTTTATAGTTCAGGGTAAGTGCCCTTTAATTTGCGCTCCCCGCGGCCCACCTCGGCTGTGTACCGTTCCACTTCACAGTCGTTCGGGCCGCCAGGCGCACAATGGGGCGGCGCGAGTGAAGTTCCGGTTCCGGGCGCACAAAGGGCGTTGCACGACGAAATGACGTCATGATCTGCGCGCGCAGATGAGCGCGCGCAATGACTTTGCGCCGGCGCTAAATGTCTACTGAAGTTGGGGCGAGGCGCAGATCGCGCTGCGCCCGGGTGCTAAGCGCCTAGCGCTCGAGATCTACTCCTCCTAAGGCGCTAACGGCTGGCGCAGCCAACTGAATTTCTAGGCCAAAGAGTTCAAATGCTGTTACAGGCAGGAATTAAATTTCTAACGGGAAAAATTGGGTGGCGCCCATTTTGGGACTAATTTTAGCGCCCCGAAAAAGTTAGCGCCCCTCCGCCGTAAATTCAGTAGTTGCGCCCCAAGCAGGAGTTGGGGCGCAACTGGAAAACGCTCCCTCTCCTGCTTGGGGCGCGACTACTGAATTTCACGTCGGCACGTAGCGCCGTGTCATTGTAGGCCTCCTCCCCTGATTAAAGGGGAGGGGCCTAGCGCTGCGCACACCGGGGCCCTGCTGGATCACCGGGGAGCGGGGTGCTGGGAAAACAGCCCGGCACTCAAGGGGTGCGCCGGGCTGAGAATTCGCGGCCCGCACCCCGCAAAAAAAAGTGAAAGGGGGCAGGTGCTGGCAGTCGGCCAAAATAAAAATGGCCGCCCGACACCTGCCCTTTAAGTACCGCTGCCACCGCGGTTGCAGAAACACCCCCTGATCCTGTCGGACATATCATCCGGCGATAGGTCAGGGGGCGCAAGGGAAGTTTGTGGCCGGAGTGCCAGCGGGGCGATGACGTCATTGGCTGTACCGTCTACCGGCGTTGCTAACCTCCCGCTGAATTTCACGGGAGGCGTTAGCGCCGCCATGCCCAGGCACTAGGGGATTTGCGCCCTTTAGCGACCCCCGGGGGCGCTAACGAAAGGCACAAACCAACCCAATTTTCCCCCTAATCTCTTCATTGCCCAATGGACAGTTCAATGGGATAAGGAGGGGAAAGTTCAAAAACTCACCTTCACTTGCCCGATCGATGAGACAGTCAGGTTTAACCCTGTGTTGTTGGTGTTTTGTTTCATTTATTCTGTTATGGGGTATTCATTACATAGAATTACAAACAACTTACAGCAAAGAAACAGTCCCACTCCAGAGACTTGTGCAGGTAATCTAGGCTGACACTCCAGTGCAGTACTGAGGGAGTGCTGCACTGTCGGAGGTGCCGTCTTTCAAATGAGACGTTAAACCAAGGCCCCGTCTGCCCTCTCAGGTGGACGTAAAAGATCCCGTGGCACTATTTTGAAGAAGAGCAGGGGAGTTATCCTCGGTGTCCTGGGCCAATATTTATCCCTCAATCAACATCACTTGGAAAAAAAACCTGATTATCTGGTCATTATCACATTGCTGTTTGTGGGAGCTTGCTGTGCGCAAATTGGCTGCAGCGTTTCCTACATTACAACAGTGACTGCACGTCAAAAAGTACTTCATTGGCTGTAAAATATGGGGCCTCATGAGGTCAAGTAAGGCGCTATATAAATGCAAGTATTCTTTCTTTTCAGGACCATTGCGAGAAGTCCCCTACTCTTCGAACAGGCATCTGTTCGTTCAACGTGAGAGAACAGACGGGGACTCAGTTTAATGTCTCATCCAAAAGATGGCACCTCCAACAGTGCAGCACTCCCTCAGTGAAGAAGTGTTTCTTAACTTCTCTCCTGAATGGCCTGTTCTGATTTTAAGGTTATGTCCCCTTGTCCCAGACTCCCCCACCAGCAGAAATAGTTTCTCTCCATCTACCCCATCGATTCCTTTCAAAATCCAAAAAAACCTCAATCAAATCACGTCTTAACCTTCTATATTCCAGGGAATTCAAGCCGAGTTTATGTAATCTCTCCTCATAATTTAACCCTTTTAGCCCAGGTTTCATTCTGGTGAATCCACGATGCTCCCCCTCCAAGGCCAATATATCCTTCCCGAGGTGCGGGGCCCAGAACTGAACGCAGTCACTCCAGATGGGGGTCTAACCAGGTTGGACTCCAGGTTTATACTTGAGTTAAATGCATCTAAAAATGCTGATTATTAAACAAGAATGCAATCCTTTCCTACAACTGTCTAATAACATGACATACAATTGAGACAGTCTGGCTATCTGATTGGATGGTTTAGATATCCAATCAAATAATTCAACCTGCAAACGCAATTTACCGTTTCGATAGTATGAATTTAAAAGGGAGATTGTCTTCTGCCAAGCTAAAGTGCAGTGGGATATATAACCGTGTCACCTGTTACAGTGTTGGTCCGTGGAGCTTGGATCAATCAGATTTCATTGCTGGATAAGGTTTTGATAATGAAATGTGGAGATTGGTTGGGTGAGCAGTACACAGCGGGCTGCCATAGGTATCGACATAAAACCACTTAATTTAACAATGCTCTTGGCAATGCAGTAATAAGTCACTCTACTTGATTCCGGTGACAGATGATTGCTAAAGTGCTTTTAAACTTTCTAATCTGACTAATGGAAATGCAGAAACAGGAGCAGCAGATACTGCGTGACTCGCTGCCCCTCGTAAAACAGCTAAAGATCAAACAAGTGCCATCCAAAGATAATGAGATATCTCATTTGAACTGTCGGCCTTCCAGTTGACACGTACACTTCACGACTGCACCTGATCTCCAGCAGATAATTAACATTTGACCCTACCGAAGGATGCCAAGTTCAGACTGTTCAACGGCTGTTGGATATTTTAATTAAAGGTTAACTATGCGACAACAATCACAAATAAAAATACTTTTTTTTTTTGGAAGTGTAGTCACTGTTGTAATGTAGGAAGCACAACCAATTTGCGCACAGCAAGCTCCCACACAAACATGAAATACACGACCAGATAATCTGATTTTAGTGATGTTAATTGATGAATAAATATCAGCCCCAGGGAAAACTCCCCAGCTCTTTTTTTTCAATAGTGGCCACAGGATCTTTTACATCCACCTGAGATAGCAGACAGGGCCTCAGTTTAACATCTCATCTGAAAGACAGCACCTCTGACAGTGCGGCACTCCCTCAGCACTGCACCGGGAGTGTCAGCCGAGATTTTTGTGCTCAAATCTCTGGAGTGGGACTTGAACCCACGACCTTCTGATTCAGAAGCAAGAGTGCTACCCACTGAGCCACGACTGACACCTCTGGCGGGAAGGGGTGGTGGACTGGACTCCATAGTAAGGTGGTGTACAAATTATTTACACCATTTCAGCAATGGGTTCTGCGCTGAACCTATGAATATGTATTCATATCCAAAATTGCCAACATTATTCCAAGTGTTCAAAGATTTCTTCAGCGCTCATCAAACTAGAGAACATTAGCGACGAGCATTGAAACATGTGCCGGCATCAAGCTCGCCCAGGCTTGGTACTGCACAGAGGAGATACAGCATAGAGCTCCCTCTCCTGGGTCCCAACAATGGGCTTTAAGCCTACTCTCTGAAAGCCATCCCCTCCTGCACTCTATTTGCATTAGAGCAATCCACGTTTCCTAGAGCAAGAGTCCTTCTGACCTGTAAGTTGATGGTTGGGGTTGAGTGCGTGATGAAAACGGAGTTTTCCTCCATTATACTTTAAGAGTAAAGTAATAAATTCACTAATAAATCCAATCGGGAATTCAGGAGAAACTTCTTTACCCAGAGAGTGGTGAGAACGTGAGACTCGGTTCCACAGGGAGTGGTTGAGGTTTTTTTTTATTAGTTCATGGGATGTGGGCGTTGCTGGCAAGGCCCAGCATTTATTGCCCATCCCTAGTTGCCCTCGAGAAGGTGGTGGTGAGCCTCCTTCTTGAACAACTGCAGTCCGTGTGGTGAAGGTGCTCCCACAGTGCTGTTAGGGAGGGAGCTCCAGGATTTTGACCCAGCGACGATGAAGGAACGGCCGATATATTTCCAAGTCAGGATGGTGTGTGACTTGGAGGGGAACTTGGAGGTGGTGGTGTTCCCATGCACCTGCTGCCCTTGTCCTTCTAGGTGGTAGAGGTCGCGGGTTTGGGAGGTGAATAGTATAGATGCATTTAAGGGGAAGCTAGATAAACACATGAGGGAGAAAAGAATTGAAGGATTTGCTGATAGTTTGAGATGAAGTAAATAAGAGTGGGAGTAGGCTCGTGTGGAGCATAAATATCGGCATGGCCTGTTTGTGTGCTGTACATTCTATGTAATTCTGTACAAGTAAGATTGGCAATGAGTGCCGAATTGTGGACATGTGGTGCTGTGGACTCACCCTATTGAATCTAAAATGGAACTAATTCTACACTCATCTGACTAGGGACCAGTCAGCCATTAAAATCATGGTCATACCAATAGCGTGAGTTGGATTCAGCAGACCCCTCCCACTTTATTATTGTCCTTGCTTAAACTGCTTTATGTTGTCACATTTTCCCTCTCTTATATAAAGAATGCGTGCGTATCTCTCTCTCTATCTTCCTTTCCACTGATAACCCCCTCAGACCCCAGCTCCTCGCAGAGCTGTGGAGACGTCAGCGCCAAACACTGCAATCTGAAAAATGACTGAAGATATCAAGAAAGCTGCTGCTCTGATTTCTATTTTAATGGTGAAAAATCCCCATTTTTTAAACATCCTCATGTATGTGAAACATTACCCTGCTCGCTCTCTCTCTGTGTCTCACTCCCTTTCTCTTTCTTTATATCTCCCTCCTCTCTGTCTCTCCCCATCTTGCTGTCTTTTTCTCTTTCTCTGTCACTGTTTCACTCTCTGTCTTGCTCTCTATTTCTGTCTGTCTCTCTGTCTTGCACACTCTCTTGCTCTCTCTCTCTTTGTCTTTCTCTCTCTCTCTCTCTCGCTGTCTTGCTTGCTCTCTCTCATGTGTTCTCTCTCTCTGTCTGTCTGTTTCTCTCTCTCTCTGTCCTGCTCTCTCTCACTCACATTGCCTGCCTTTCCACCACAGTCGGCCAGTCTACACAGCTTTTGGTTAACAATTCGAGAGTTACAGACTGCTCCAATGTTACATTTAGTTTTTAATTACAGGATATCAGCTGATTGTGCGAATGATGCTGAAATCCCATTATGGGAACCAAAGTGTTTTTCAAAGCTGGCAGTATGATGGTCTGAGTTCATTCTCCACCGTACTAATCACAAATATTTAAATCAGCATAGTGTGTGATGTGGGACAAAGAAATCATTCAGAGGCTGATCAATTGAAGCAGTATGATAAGTATGGACAATGAAATATGTTCTGATGTGATAAAAATCTAAGATGCATATTTTCCTTTGAAAATTGTATAGAAGCGGTAGACATGAGTAAAATCGAGTGTAATCCCCAGGTGCACCACTTGCCCGTCTGTAGCCCTGCGCTGAGGGACTCTACCTCCCCAAAAATAGATTCATTACAAATTACATCGAGTCTACGGCACAGAAACAGGCCACTCGACCCAACGGGTCCGTGCCAGCGTTTCTGCTCCATTAACAAACATTAGCAAAAGGTGTAAGGGAAAAGCAGTTCTTTAAAACTTGTTAAGGGCCTCGTTAACACTTATTAATGTGGAGCACGTTGAATTAAAAAGTGATTATTTTGCTCCAATTCTGACCAGTTACAGAGCTTAACAAGCAACGATTTGGAAGGGTTGCTGCAGCAGGACAGAAGTGAAGAGGATTTCTTAAGTCACCGAGCATGGGCAGATCTGTCATTGGAAGGTGTATCAGAGTAAAGCAAGGGGAGGCAGGGTGTGGGACAGCGCTGGTCACCGTGGATTCCTCAGTTCTTTTACTGCTAACAGCGGCTACAGAAACCAACACGAGGGGGAAAACCTACTTGACCTCGTCCTCACCAATCTACCTGTCGCAGATACATCTGTCCATGACAGCATTGGTAGCAGTGACCACCGCACAGTCATTGTGGAGACAAAGTCCCGTCTTCACACTGAGGACACCCTCCATCGTGTCGTGTGGCACAACCATCATGCTAATTGGGATAGATTCAGAACAGATCTAGCAGTTCAAAACTGGGCATCCATGAGGCGCTGTGGGCCATCAGCAGCAGCAGAATTGTATTCCACCACAATCTGTAAACTCATGGCCCGGCATATCCCTCACTCTACCATTACCATCAAACAGGGGACCAACCCTGGCTCAATGAGGAGTGTAGAAGAGCATGCCAGGAGCAGCACCAGGCGTACCTAAAATTGAGGTGCCAACCTGGGGAAGCTGCAACACAGGACTACATGCATGCTAAAAAGTGGAAGCAGCATGCTATAGACAGAGCTAAGCGATCCCACAATCAACGGATCAAATCAAAGCTCTGCAGTCCTGCCACATCCAGTCGTGAATGGTGGTGGATCATTAAACAACTAATGGGAGGAGGAGGCTCCATGAAAATCCCCTTCCTCAATGATGGAGGAGCCCAGCACGTGAGTGCAAAAGACAAAACTAAAGCATTTGCAAACATCTTCAGCCAGAAGTGCCGAGTGGATGATCCATATTGGCCTCCTCCTGAGGTCCCCACCATCACAGAAGCCAGTCTTCAACCAATTTGATTCACTCCATGTGATATCAAGAAACGGCTGAGCGCACTGGATACAGCAAAGGCTATAGGCCCCCCGGCAACATCCCGGCTGTCGTGCTGAAGACTTGTGCTCCAGAACTAGCTGTGCCTCTAGCCAAGCTGTTCCAGTACAGCTATAACACTGGCATCTATCCGACAATGTGGAAAACTGCCTAGTTATGTTCTGTCCACAAAAAGCAGGACAAATCCAACCCGGCCAATTACTGCCCCATCAGTCTACTCTCAATCATCAGCAAAGTGATGGAAGGCGTCATCGACAGTGCTATCAAGCGGCACTTACTCACCAATAACCTGCTCACTGATGCTCAGTTTGGGTTCTGCCAGGACCACTCAGCTCCCGACCTCATTACAGCCTTGGTCCAAACATGGACAAAAGAGCTGAATTCCAGAGGTGAGGTGAGAGTGACTGTCCTTGACATCAAGGCAGCATTTGACCGAGTGTGGCATCAAGGAGCCCTAGTAAAACTGAAGTCAATGGGAATCAGGGGAAAACTCTCCACTGGCTGGAGTCATACCTAACACAAAGGAAGATGGTTGTGGTGGTTGGAGGTCAATCATCACAGCCCCAGGACATCGCTGCAGGAGTTCCTCAGAGCAGTGTCCTAGGCCCAACCATCTTTAGCTGCTTCATCAATGACCTTCCCTCCAACATAAGGTCAGAAATGGGGATGTTCACTGATGACTGCACAGTGTGCAGCACTATTCACAACTCCTCAGATAATGAAGCAGTCCATGCCCTCATGCAACAAGACCTGGACAACGTTCAGGCTTAGGCTGATAAGTGGCAGGTAACATTTGCACCACACAAGTGCCAGGCAATGACTATCTCCAACAAGCGAGAGTCTAACCACCGCCCCTTGACATTCAACGGTATTACCATCACCGAATCCCCCACCATCAACATCCTGGGGGTCACCATTGACCAGAAACTTAACTGGACCAGCTACTTAAATCTTCTTCTGCTTAGGCAGTCCCTCGGAACTGAGGATGACTTGCTTCCACATTAAAAATGAGTTTGCAGGTGACTGATGAGTCCAATGCAGGACCTACAGTCTCTGTCACAGGTGCGGCAGACGGTGGTTGAAGGGGCGGGTGGGTGGGGTGCTTGGGTTGACGTGCGCACCTTGCGCTGCCTGTGCTTGGCTTCCGCTTGCTCCTGGCGAAGAGACTCGAGGTGTTCGGCGCCTTCCCGGATGCTTCTCCTCCACTTTGTGCGGTCTTGGGCCAGGGATTCCCAGGTGTCGATGGGGATGTTACACTTTTTCAAGGAGGCTTTGAGGGTGTCCTTGAAGCGTTTCCTCTGCCCACCTGGGGCTCTCTTGCCATGTCGGAGCTCTGAGTAGAGCGCTTGTTTTGGGAGTCTCGTATCGGGCATGTGGACAATGTGACCCGTCCATCGGAGCTGATCGAGCGTGGTCAAAGCTTCGATGCTGGGGATGTTGGCCTGAGCAAGAACACTGACGTTGGTGTGCCTATCCTGCCAATGGATTTGCAGGATCTTGTGGAGGCAGCGTTGGTGGTACCACTCTTTGAGGTGCCTGCTGTACATGGTCCATGTCTCTGAGGCATACAGCATGGCGGGTATTACTGCGGGTATCCCCCACCATCAACATCCCGGGAGTCACCATTGACCAGAAACTTAACTGGACCAGCCACATAAATACTGTGGCAACAAGAGCAGGTCAGAGGCTGGGTATTCCACGGCAAGTGCCTCACCTCCTGACTCCCCAAAGCCTTTCCGCCATCTACAAGGCTCAAGTCAGGAGTGTGATGGAATACTCTCCACTTGCCTGGATGAGTGCAGCTCGAACAACACTCAAGAAGCTCGACACCATCCAAGACAAAGCAGCCCACTTGATTGGCACCCCATCCACCACCTTAAACATTCACTCCCTCCACCACCGTTGCACTGTGGCTGCCGTGTGTACCATCTACAAGATGCACTGCAGCAACTCGCCAAGGCTTCTTCGGCAGCACCTCCCAAACCCGCGACCTCTTCCACCTAGAAATACAAGGGCAACAGGCACATGGAAACACCACCACCTCCAAGTTCCCCTCCAAGTCACACACCATCCTGACTTGGAAATATACCGCCATTCCTTCATCGTCGCTGGGTCGAAATCCTGGAACTCCCTCCCTAACAGCACTGTGGGAGCACCTTCACCACATGGACTGCAGCGGTTCAAGAAGGTGGCTCACCACCACCTTCTCGAGGGTGATTAGGGATGGGGAATAAATGCTGGCCTTGCCAGCGACGCCCACATCCCAGGAACGGATTTAAAAAGAAGAAATAAAGGAAGAAGCTTGCATTATCTCATCGACGGCCAGTCAAGCACTTTTTGGAAGTGTAGTCCTGTCGTTACAGAGGCAAACGCGGCTGCCCATTTACGCACAGCAAGGTCCCACAAACAGGCTTTAGCGAATCGGCAGCCTGTATTTGCATGTCAGCTGATTATCTTTTCTGAACCGGCTGCCAATTCGCTATCGCCCGTTCTGTGCTAACGCCCAAGACCCCTTTGTCTGGTCATTCATTCATTGATTGGTTGTTTGAGGGACCTTGCTGTGCACAAATCGGCTGCTGTCTTTGCCGAGATAACAACAAATGAGTACGTTTCAATCAGTGGCACCCCAATGTGTTTTTGGTGGAGGTAGTGAGGGAGGAATATTGACCAGGACACTGAAAGAAACTCCCTGCTCTCCTTCAAACAGTGCCGTGTCGGCCTTTTTTCCTTTCGGAGCTGGCGGACGGGGGCCTTGAATTAAGGTCTCATCTGAAAGTGGGCACCCCAGACAATGCAGCACCCCTCAGTAAGCCTGGATTGTCCATAGTGGGCCTTTAACTCAAAACTGTCTGATTCAGAGGAAAAAGTATCGCCAATTCAGTTGAGCTCACGTCCTGAAAAAACACAAGAGAACTGAAAGGGCGGGGGATCCTCTTTAACAAAAGAAAAATTATCCTATTATTGTTCCAACTGGTCTTTGAACAGCGGTGTTGAATCCTAGGTATTATTGATGGACCATTTCCTCAAAGTTAACTGTTGGAAGTATCTTGTGCATCTAGTTGGATACGACAGAAGTCTGGGAGCAGTTGAGAATGAAAGAAACTGAGAAGAATGGGAACTGGGCTGGAGACGAGTGGAGCAAATAATCTTCATAGAATCTTACAGCACAGAAGGGGGCCATTCGGCCCATCATGCCTGTGCTGGCTCTCCGAAAGAGCGATCCAATTAAGTCCCACGCTCCGTTCTCGCTCCCCATCGCCCTGCAATTGTTTTTCCTTTTTTAAGGGCTGGATTTTGTCAATGGGGACGTGATGGAGGCGGAACTCCCACTTTTTGGGTTGTAGTCCCGCCTCCATTGACTTGTGGCCAACCCACGCTACTTTCCCTTGATTGACCTTGTTAATCCCGCCCAGCGGGCTCAGCAGGCCAATTAAGGGACACCTGGTTACTGGTGACATCAGTGATTGACATTTCATCTGTCAAGAGCTTTTGACAGATGAAAAATCAGCGTTTGACAGCTCTGTGAAGCTATCAAACACTGACAATCTGTCTCCTAACTTGAGTCCTTCTACTCAGACTCAGTTAGAGATCTCTCCAGACCAGAAAGCAGAGGCTGCAGCTTTTGACAGTTCAGCAGCCATTCTGCTTTCTGTGCCGGTGAACTGAGGGACTCCCAAGACCTGAAGGAAGGAAGCCTGCAGGAGAAAGTAAAGGTAAATAAAACTTATTAAAACACTTTACACTTACCTCACACACTTACCTCTGCACTCATACACCCATCACTCACCTGCACAACGGACATCTCGACCCCTCCAACCCCTGCAGACCGACGGCCCGCCTCGCTAACTTGCCGTGGTTCGGAGTCGTCGGACAGTCCACACTTCAGGTTTAAAAATAGGGATTAGGCAAAAAACTGCCTGTTAACTACCTGTTAACAGGCAGTTAATTGGAACTAATCCCCTTCCTGCCTCGGGAAGGCGGCTCCCAGCACAGGTCGGGTACCCGCCTCCTGGGACATTGGCACGGAGGCGGGTTGGGGGCGGGAAGGGTTCCTGTCCTCCGATTCTGCAATTTTCCCACCACTCCCGCCTCCAAATCCGCCTCCACGGGGCTTGGAAACTCGAGCCCTAAGTCTCTATCCAATTCCTTTTTAAGCATAGATCCAATGCTGAGGTAAATCCACCAAGGCTGGAGGAAAAAGGAAGGCAAAGGTTAGACCAAAAAGAACGGAGTCAGGGACGGCACAACAGGAGCAACGAGAGAAAAGGAATCGGAGGAATTTAATGAACGCAAAGCCTTGCAAAGAACCGAAGCCTGGGGGAATAGTGAGCACCACAGTCACTGAGGGGGAAGAAACACTCAGAATGGGAAGAAATAGAGTGATTTCAACTGAAACCAACTTCAAATGGGGAATGTGGATTATTTCCCTGCTACACGGTCACACTCGAACTGACATCTAACCGGGTACTTGGATTCCCCGCATCTTTCGCGGTTACAGTTATTACAGAAATAACTAACGTTATCGAGATTGACACATTTCATTTCGGTCTGTAATTGCGGAGTGCTCTCACCTTACTGCACGACCCCAGGAGCCCGCGCGCCTGTTAGTATTCTGTGCACCGCACGAGTGGGGTGGAAGCATTGGCTGTACACTGTCAATCAGAGCAGACTGACGGAGCTGGAAATGAATAATATCAGCAAATGGCAGTGTTCGAAACTGGTCTGTTTACTGACAGCTCATCACTATGTTCTCGATTCCCACTGTTCATTAAAATGATGGCAATTTATTTTTATTATTTTTATTTTATACATTTGGTAATTTTATGGGTTTCTTTTGGTTTAAAATTGCTTTTTTTTTTAAAGAAAGACAAATTAATCATTTACCGCCTGAAAGGGCAGTGGAAGCTGATTCAATAGTAACTTTCAAAAGGGAATTGGATAAATACTTTCAAAAGGAGGAATTTGCAGGGCTCTGGGGAAAGAGCAGGGGGGAGCGGGGCTAATTGGAGAGAATCTTTCAAGAGCCGGCACAGGCATGATGGGCCGAATGGCCTCCTCCTGTGCTGTGCGATTCTATGATTTGAATGCAGTGGTGGTTACTGCACTCATTCATCTATTAGGTTTGGATTTTTCTGTCTCTGCCACGTACAGTTTTTCAAATCTAACCTTCAGCAGGTTTACTGTCCACCCCGCTCTGGGTACAATTGTCACAGATCCTTGAATATTCAGTCGCCTTGTCCTGTTGGTCCTGCTGTCCTTCATATAACTTGGCAAGTCACAACAGGGAAATCATTTCCTCCGCCTAATCGTTATACTTACCCAGTGGGCCCACTCAGAATATTGTGCTATTTTATTGTGTAAATACTTTGAGAGAGTAGATAGGGAGAAACTGTTTCCATTGGCCGGAGGGCCGGGCACAGATTTAAGTTAAGCCGCAAACATAGAAACATAGAAACATAGAAGATAGGAGCAGGAGTAGGCCATTCGGCCCCTCGAGCCTGCTCCGCCATTCAACGAGATCATGGCTGATCATCGAAATTCAGTACCCTGTCCCTGCTTTCTCCCCATATCCCTTGATCCCTTTAGCCTTAAGAAATATATCCAACTCCTTCTTGAATATATTTAATGAATTGGCCTCTACTGCCTTCTGTGGTAGAGAATTCCACAGGTTCACCACTCTCTAGGTGAAGAAATTCCTCCTCATTTCTGTCCTAAGTGGCCTACCCCTTATCCTTAGACTGTGACCCCTGGTTCTGGACTCCCCGACCATCGGGAACATCCTTCCTGCATCTAGTCTGTCCAGTCCTGTCAGAATTTTATAAGTTTCAATGAGATCCCCTCTCATTCTTCTAAACTCCAGTGAGTATAAGCCCAATCGACCCAATCTCTCCTCATACGTCATTCCTGCCATCCCAGGTATCAGCCTGGTGAATCTTTGCTGAACTCCCTCCATGGCAAGAACATCCTTCCTCGGTTAAGGTGACCAAAACTGCACACAATACTCCAGATGTGGTCTCACCAAGGCCCTGTACAACTGCAGCAACCCTTGTCCTCACCTTTCACCCCACCAGCCTCCACATTCAACGGATCATCCTCCGCCATTTCCGCCACCTCCAACGTGATCCCACCACCAAACACATCTTCCCCTCACCTCCCCTTTCAGCATTCCGAAGGGACCGCTCCCTCCGCGACGCCCTGGTCCACTCCTCAATCACCCCCAACAGCCCTTCTCCTTCACCTGGCACCTTCCCGTGCAAGCGCAGGAGATGCAACACCTGCCCTTTTACCTCCTCCCTTCCCACTGTCCAGGGCCCCAAACACCCCTTCCAGGCGAAACAGCAATTTACTTGTACTTCTTGCAATTTAATATACTGTATTCGCTGCTCACGATGTGGTCTCCTCTACATTGGGGAGACCAAACGCAGATTGGGCGACCGCTTTGCGGAACACCTCCGTTCAGTCCGTACGGGTGACCCTGAGCTTCCGGTCGCCTGTCACTTTAATTCACCGCTTCACTCCCACTCTGATCTCTCTGTCCTCGGGCTATTGCATTGTTCCAATGAAGCTCAACGTAAGCTCGAGGAACAGCACCTCATCTTTCGATTAGGCACTTTGCAGCCTGCCGGACTCAACATTGAGTTCAACAATTTCAGATAATTATCCCTGCCCCCATTTTTCATGCAGTATGATTTTTGCCACTCCCATTTGCAACATTTTATCTTTCCTGCCTCTTACAAAAGTACAGGATGTTCTTTCTATTTCTTCCTCCCCTCCTAACCACCCCCCCCCCACCCCTGTCTCTGCACCTGCTTAATATCTGTTACATCTCCAGCTTTTTCCAGTTCTGATGAAGGGTCCCAGACCTGAAACGTTAACTCTGTTTCTCTCTCCACGGATGCTGCCTGGCCTGCTGAGTATTTCCAGCATTTTCTGTTGTTATTGCAGCAAGACATCCTTGTTCCTGTACTCAAACCCTCTCGCTACGAAGGCCAACATATCATTTGCCTTCTTAACCGCCTGCTGCACCTGCATGCTTACCTTCAGCGACTGGTGCACAAGGACACCCAGGTCTCGTTGCACTTCCCCTTCTCCCAATCTATTGCCATTCAGATAATAATCTGCCTTCCTGTTTTTGACACCAAAGTGGATAACCTCGCATTTATCCACGTTATATTGCATCTGCCATGCTTCTGTCCAATCACCCAACCTGTCCAAATCATACTGGAGTTTCTCGGCATCCTCCTCACAGCACACACGCCCACCCAGCTTTGTGTCATCTGCAAACTTGGAGCTAGTTCCCTCGTCTACATCATTAATATATGGGCCAGTAATTCCGGGCCCAACGCGTGAGTACAGACGGGGTACTCACGCGTGGGCCCGTTGGAAGTGCCGGATTTCAGCATGCACAGCGCATGCGCGGGAAACCGGCATTTCCTCCAAGGGGTTCAGAGGTACTCTGTGCGCACGCGTTGAACTTCCTTCTCTTTGACAGGTTTGCCCATGTGTAAGGGCCTCAACTTTTTAGAAATGTAAAAAGGAGACATAAGGACTTGATTCTTTAAGGTAAGTGGTCTATTATTTAAAATTATAACATTTTTTCCACAGCTTTATTGTTTTTAAGGACTTTACAGTAAGGTAAGTGTATTTTTAGACCCGATTTAAAAAAAAAAAAATTTTTTCAAAAATTTGATTAATTGTTTAAAATAGTTTTTTTTAAAGTTATTTATAGTTCATTTAATTAGTGGGATGTTTTTTTAAAATTTTATTTAAAGTTTAAGTAGTGTTTTTGGCCCACGTAGTTTTCATGAGTTTGACAGCTCTTACTATCAAACTCATGAATGAAGTTTTCCCTCCCCTGATTGGCTGCCCAGTGCTCACCTGATCCCAGCCGGCACATCGCACTAACTACGCCGCTGGATCAGGCAAGCACAGCGCGCTGACAGCTGAACCGGGCCAATGACAGGAATTCCAAGCAGGCCCAGGCTTCAGCTGTTGGCGCGCCGGGTAAGTGCACATCGGGGGCTTGCACGCGCGGCAAGCCCCCGAACCTAATTTCTGGGCCATTGTGAATAGCTGGGGTCCAAGGACCGATCCCTGCGGTACCCCACTAGTCACTGCCTGCCACTCGGAAAAAGACCCGTTTATTCCACTTCTTTGCTTTCTGTTTGCCAACCAGTTCTCTATCCAAGACAGTACCTTGCCCCCATGCAAAAGAACCAGAGGCAAGACATTTTTTTTACGCAGCGAGTTGTTGTGATCTGGAACGCGCTGCCTGAAAGGGCGGTGGAAGCAGATTCAATAGTAACTTTCAAAAGGGAATTGGATAAATACTTGAAGGGAAAAAATACAGGGCTGTGGGGAAAGAACAGGGGGGAGTGGGACTAATTGGTGAGAATCCTTCAAAGAGCCGGCACAGACACGATGGGCCGAATGGCCTCCTTCTGTGCTGTATCATTCTATGATAAAGGTTCCATAAACTATACTTTCTACAACGTGGCAGATAAAAATCCATCAAGACCCATCAGACTCCGTCAATGTGCTGTGTGCAGCTTTTAATAACTAATTCTGCCCAATGGTGAATAAATAATTCCAGTAAGATTGGCTTCAGTCTGTCAATGTTGTTGAAACCTATTCCCAGCTTAACTTCTGTAGTAGAGGTGGAACGTGAACTAATTGGGATATGCAATGTGACTAAAGTTAATTGGATTCTCACCAATAATTGGCTCCAATGGTATTTTTAGTTCTAAGTTTAAAATATTCACTGAAGCATTAAATCTAAATTTGAATTTGTGAAATGACGTTAGCTTTTAGACTGCTGGCGAATCCAGGGAAATTTCTGACTCTTTGGGACAGACAGTTTTGTATATTTCTGGCCTGCGACTCTGGAACAAGCACTAACGTTACAGTAATGACATGCTGCAATATTAGGCCACGGAGAGATTTGAACACGAGGGTGAGAATTTTAAAATCGAGTCATTGCTGGACTGGGAACCAATGTAGGTCAACGAGCACAGGGGGGATGGGTGAACAGGACTGGGTGTGGGTTAGGACACGGGGGGTGATGGGTGAACGGGACTCGGTGCGAGTTAGGACACGGGGGGGCGATGGGTGAACGGGACTTGGTGTGAGTTAGGACACGGGGGGTGATGGGTGAACGGGACTCGGTGCGAGTTAGGACACGGGGGGCGATGGGTGAACGGGACTTACATAGATACATAGATAGATACATAGAAGATAGGAGCAGGAGTAGGCCATTCGGCCCTTCGTGCCTGCTCCGCCATTCGATGAGATCATGGCTGATCCTTTAATTCAGTATCCCGTCCCCGCCTTCTCTCCGTAACCCTTAACCCCTTTTGCCCGTAGAAATATATCTAATTCCCTCTTAAATATATTTAATGAGCTGGCGTACACTGCCCTCTGTGGCAATGAGTTCCACAGGTTCACCACTCTCTGAGTGAAGAAATTCCCCCTCATCTCTGTCCTAAATGGTTTAGCCCTTATCCTTAAATTATGTCCTCTAGTTCTGTTCTCACCCGCCAAGGGAAACATTCCTTCTGCATCCAGTCTGTCTAGACCTGTCAGAATTTTATACACTTCTATGAGGTCCCCTCTCAATCTTCTAAACTCCAGTGTGTACATCCCTAAACTACATAGTCTCTCCTCATAGGTCATTCCCGCCATTCCTGGTATCAGCCTGGTGAATCGCCGCTGCACCCCCTCCATGGCAAGAACATCCTTCCTCAGATGAGGCGACCAAAACTGTACACAGTACTCGAGGTGTGGTCTCACCAGTGCCCTGTACAGCTGCAGCAAGGTATCCCTGTTCCTGTATTCTAACCCTTTTGCTATGAAGGCCAGCATACCGTTTGCCTTCTTGACCGCCTGTTGCACCTGCATGCTCGCCTTCAGTGACTGGTGTACAAGAACACCCAGGTCTCTCTGTACTTCCCCCTCTCCCAATCTATTGCCATTTAAATAATAATTTGCCCTCCCGTTCCTGCACCCAAGGTGGATAACTTCGCACTTGTCCACATTATAGTGCATCTGCCATTTATCCGCCCAATCGCCCAGTCTGTCCAAATCGCTCTGGAGCTTCCTGGTCTCTTCCTCTGAGCCCACCCCCCCTCCTAGTTTAGTGTCGTCTGCAAATTTGGAAATGCTGCATCCGACTCCCTGATCCAGGTCATTAATGTAAATTGTGAACAGCTGGGGGCCCAGGACAGATCCCTGTGGTACCCCACTTGTTACTGCCTGCCATTCAGAAAATGAGCCGTTTATTCCAACTCTCTGTTTTCTATCTGACAGCCAGTTCCCTATCCACGCCAAAACTTTCCCCTTTATCCCATGAGCCTCAATTTTCCATGCTAATCTTTTATGTGGGACCTTATCGAAGGCCTTTTGGAAGTCCAGGTACACCACATCTACTGGCTCTCCCCCATCTATTCTACCAGTTACTCCCTCAAAAAATTCCAATAGATTAGTCAAGCACGATTTACCCTTTGTAAATCCATGTTGACTCTGTCCTATCCTGTCCCCATTTGCTAAGTGCTCCGCTATTTCATCCTTAATGATGGACTCCAGCATTTTGCCCACAACTGATGTAAGGCTTACAGGTCTGTAATTACCTGCTTTTTCCCTACCCCCCTTGGTGCGAGTTAGGACACGGGGGGCGATGGGTGAACGGGACTCGGTGCGAGTTAGGACACGGGGGGAGATGGGTGAACGGGACTCGGTGCGAGTTAGGACACGGGGGGTTGATGGGTGAACGGGACTCGGTGCGAGTTAGGACACGGGGGGTGATGGGTGAACGGGACTCGGTGCGAGTTAGGACACGGGGGGTGATGGGTGAACGGGACTCGGTGCGAGTTAGGACGCGGGGGGGTGATGGGTGAACGGGACTCGGTGCGAGTTAGGACACGGGGGGTGATGGGTGAACGGGACTCGGTGCGAGTTAGGACACGGGGGGTGATGGGTGAACAGGACTCGGTGCAAGTTAGGACACGGGGAGTGATGGGTGAACGGGACTCGGTGCGAGTTAGGACACGGGGGGTGATGGGTGAACGGGACTCGGTGCGAGTTAGGACACGGGGGGTGATGGGTGAACGGGACTCGGTGCGAGTTAGGACACGGGGGGTGATGGGTGAACGGGACTCGGTGCGAGTTAGGACACGGGGGGCTGATGGGTGAACAGGACTCGGTGCGAGTTAGGACATGGGGGGTGATGGGTGAACGGGACTCGGTGCGAGTTAGGACACGGGGGGTGATGGGTGAACGGGACTCGGTGCGAGTTAGGACACGGGGGGTGATGGGTGAACGGGACTCGGTGCGAGTTAGGACACGGGGGGTGATGGGTGAACAGGACTCGGTGCGAGTTAGGACACGGGGTAGCAGAGTTTTGGACGAGCTGAAGTTTATGGAAGGTGGAAGATGGGAAGCTGGCCAGGAGAGCATTGGAACAGTCGAGTCTGGGGGTAACAAAAGCATGGATGAGGGTTTCAGCAGCAGATAGGCTGAGGCGGGGCAGAGACGGGCGATAATACAGAGGTGGAAGTAGGTGGTCTTGGTGATGGAGAGGAGATGGTGTCAGAAGCTCGGCTCGGGGTCAAATAGGACGCTGAGGTTGCAAACAGTCTGGTTCAGCCTCAGACAGTGGCCAGGAGGGGGATGGAATCGATGGTGAGGGAATGGGGGTTGTGGCGGGGGCCTGTGAATCCCATCCATGGAGCTTTAAGGGTTAACACTGTAAGGATATCAGCAAATAGTGATGATATTTGTCTGTGTTTGATTACTTATGCCTTACAGCATATTTGTCTGTGTTTTTGATTGCTTGTGCCTTAGCAGCACAGGTCATGTGACCAGACAAGCAGGCTGGCAGTTTTACTTTCAGTTTGATTCTAGATGCGTCACAGCATAGTGTGTTCTGTAAAAAGCTGTAGAAAGTTTTGAACAAGACTTTAGAATAAACAACATTCTCTTTCAGAAATGAGTCTTTATTGAACCCAAAAAGAAAACAAAACATGATATCAGAAGTGGCTGAAAGAGAAAAAATCTGAAGTTAGCAACTTGATGGGACAGTGAAAGCAGTTGTGGCAAGTAAGCGAAATCAGCTCTCCACAGATTAGCAAGCCAGAAGAGAACATCGTTGCTTACCATTAGAGAATAGCTAACGAAGTGAAAGAATGGAAGGTTTACACCCACCGGCGACGCTTCAATTGTCAGGTAATGTGGCTGCAAATTGGAGAAGGTTCAAACAACGCTTAGAGTTGTATTTATCAGCAATCGGAGCTGACGATAAAAGTAATAAACAGAAATCGTCACTGTTCTTACATGTCGTGGGTGATGCAGCGCTGGAGGTATATAATAATTTCACATTTGCTGTTGATGGAGACAAAATGAAGCTAGATAAAATAATGGAACAGTTTGAGGCCTACTGCATACCTAAACGCAACGTGACCTTTGAGAGGCACAAATTTTTCACGTGTACAGAAAATCGGTGAGACTATTGATCAATATGTGACTGAACTGAGAAACTGGAGCAAATCGTGTGAATTTGGGGGACTCACAGACTCGCTCATAAAAGACAGACTGGTGTGTGGAATTCCAGATAATGGTCTAAGGGAAAGACTGCTAAGAGAGCAAGATCTAGACCTGGGAAAAGCCATAGCACTGTGTAGGGTTACAGAGACTGTGAAGTTGCAGGCAAAGGAGCTGTTTAGTGACAGTAGCTGCAACGTGGATGCAGTGAGAAAGAACGGATACAAACCGTTTAACAAAGAGAGCGCCAATGTGAAAAAAGAGACGTGGCCAGCAAACGAAAATGAAAGAGACTATCGGAAGTCATGTAGTCGATGCGGTACACAGCATCCACCAAGAAAGTGTCCAGCATATGGTAAAACTTGCAATAAATGCAACAAAAACAACCATTATGCCCGTTGCTGTAAGAACCAAGCGCAACAAAGCAAGGTCCATACAGTAGATGAAAGCGAGATAGAGGAATTCAATGTAGATGTTGTGTCTGAAAACAAAAAAGAAGAAAGAGACTGGATATTGACACTAAAAGTGAATGACGTACACATTCCATTTAAATTGGATACTGGAGCACAAGTTAATGTGATATCAGAGACCGATTTTAAGAGAATTAGACCCAGACCAAAGTTACATGGAATACAAGTGAAAGTGACCGGATACTCAGGTACTGATATACCAGTGAAAGGAAAATGCATTGTCAAAGTAACACACAAGGACAGAGAGCACACGCTAGCATTAATCGTGGTGCCAAAGGATGTGCAAGCCATACTAGGTTTAAAAGCCTGTGAGAGACTGAACCTGGTAAAGAGAGTCCTCGTTGTGGAAAGTGAAAGAGAGACAGTCTATGATGAACTGAATGTTGCGTACACACCGGGTAAGCTGATGTATACAGCAGACACGTTGTCCAGAGCTGTTGACCCAGGAGAGCCCGCAAACACTGTGAAAAGACTGAAGTACAAGGCAAAAGACAGTGGAACTGACTTCGACCAGAGCATGCTTGTATACCGCACAACGCCGCTCGAGTGTGGTATGTCACCAGCCCAACTCCTGATGGGACGTCGGCTAAGGTCAAACCTACCCATCCCGGAGAAACTCCTGAAAACAAAAGAGGGGGAGAAAGTGAGGAAGTTCAAAGAACAACCAGATCACACAGCTGAGAACCAATCATCTGAGGCAACAACTCAGATTCAAGGACAATTAATCAGAAAATCCTCAAGACACGTGAAGCCTCCTGAGAGACTCATTGAGCAAATTTAAGGACTATTGTTAAAGAAGGAAGTAATGTTATCTTATTCTTTCTTCAAGTTCTAGTGTATTGACATATTTCATGTGAACACACAAAGCAAGGGTAAAAAACCTTGATCATGATAATGATGATGTAAGTTCATTAAATGTTGTTAGTTAAAAGTAAAATACTTTTTGTAGTGTATGTACCCGTCTACCTTTAAGGGAACTATTGAATGTAACCGTTCACCTTTAAGAGAACTACTTTAGGTGTGGCACTATTTGTTTGGCTTCTGTATACTGTAATACCGATAGTGACCACACCAGTATACAAGTGTTGTGGCAGGATTGCTGGGGCAGATTCGCCCGGACCCTCGAATAGTAAAGACCTGTTTGTTTGTTACTTCTGAAGTCTGTGTATTTATTAACTGCACAACCCACAGACTTTACAGTGGCGACGAGTCCGATCGTACCCTGCGGCAAGACTACCAAAGCAACGAAGAGCGTCGAAGAGAGGCAACCACCCTCGTCGTGCTGCTGAAAGAAAACACGAGGCTGCAGCAGGAGGAAGGAGGAAGACTTTAGCAACAAAAGCTTCCATCAGCAACAGGCACTACCCTTCTACCACGGTGCGGAGTGAGCCGATCAGCTGGAAACAAGGCGGCCGCGGAGACTGTGAGTAGGGGAAGGTGTAGAGAATATCCGGAGGATAAGGGCTGTGCACTCGACCACGGTCGAGGGGGGAACGGAGCCGGTCAGAAAGTCGGGTCCAACGGCGTCGTGAGACAGTCAGACCTCGATCGGCTGGAAAACCGGGCAGCGACCGCAGCCACGAAGCGCTGAGACTGTGAGTAGGCGCGGGAAGAGAAACCCAGCCGCAGCCGGGGAGGGAAACACCGGTCTGCGAGAGGGCTGGGAGGCGAACAGGAACCGTGCGGGTGGGAGAGAGAGACAGAGCCGAGCAAGGGGAGAGAGACTGCGCGAGAGCCAGTCCAGCGGCTGAACTGTCCTCCACCAACGGGGTACCCAGAGCCGGTAGAACCGAACGTGCGGGAGAGGGAGAGACAGAGCCGAGCAAGGGGAGAGAGACTGTGCGAGAGCCAGTCCAGCGGCTGAACTGTTCTCCACCAACGGGGTACCCAGGGCCGGTAGCACCGAACGTGCGGGAGAGCGACAGAGCCGGGTACGGAGAGAGAGACTGCGCGAGAGCCAGTCCAGCGGCTGAACTGTCCTCCGTTAACGGGGTGTACCCAACGCCGGTAGAGCCGTGCGGGCGGGAGGAAAAGACAGAGCCGAGTAAGGGGAGCTGTGCGGAAGCCAGCCAGCGGCTGAACCTGTCCGCTGTGGGGGAAGCGTACCCCTTCCACCGGGAAGAAACGCGGGAAGCCGCCATTAGGCGGAGAAGACGTCAGAAGCGGGAAACCGCCATTTTCGCGGGAAACCCGCCATCTTAACTGACATACCGCCATTGAAGTGGGCGGGGAGAGAAGGAAAGAGCGGGAAACCGCCGATTTCGCGGGAAAACCGCCATCTTAGAAATAAACAAATAAATAAGAATACTTAAAGAAATACTGGTGCTGCTGCCAAGGGAAGAAAGATGCCTAAGCGAGGGAATATTAACGACTTTAATTCTGAAATAGAAGACTGGGCCACGTACGTGGAATGCATAGAGATCTATTGCGAAGCCAACAAAATAGAGGAAGACGACAAGGCGATAACATTGCTAAACTCGATGGGGGCAAAAACATACGGGCTCTTGAAGCATCTAATAGCACCAAATAAACCAGCGGATCAGACCTTCGAAGAGATTGTGGCTGTGCTGAAGGACCACTTGAACCCCACACCGTTGATGCTGGCTGAACGATTCAAATTCTACGCAAGAACGCAGAGGAAAGACGAAAGCAATGCGGAATACTTGGTCGAACTGCGTAGGCTAGCGAAATACTGCCAGTTCGGAGGGAATCTGACAGAAGCGCTGCGGGACAAGTTCGTATGCGGATTGTCCAAAGAAGGGACGCAGAAACGACTACTGGAAGAGAACGACCTCACACTGGACAGGGCTGCCCTTATAGCTGCATCGCACGAAGCCGCAGCGAAAGGAACGGCGGAAATGCAACTGAAGGCGGCGGCACTCGGGGTGGACCAAATTACTTCAAGCACAACAAAATGCTACCGTTGTGGGAAGACAACGCATGACCAGAATCAATGCTGGTTTAAGAACCAAGAGTGTAGGAAATGTGGCAAACTGGGTCACATCGCGAAGGTATGCCGGTCCGGGAAAAAGACCAACAATCAAAGGAAGCCACCACAAGAAAAGTACAACAAGGTACACAAGGTGGCTGAGAAGAGTTCAGACGAACAGAATTCAGACTCAGACCCAAACAACCAGGAGCTGGGTAGTCTGAGAATCCACAATGTGGGTAAAGAAACGGATCTACAGACCATCTGGGTCATACTAAAAATAGCTGGAGTCCAAGTAAGAATGGAGCTGGACACTGGATCAGCTCTATCAGTCATCAACCGAAGGGACTACCACCGGCTATTCTCTCACATACCTTTAAGAAATACCAAGTTCGTATTACAGACATACACGGGGCATAACGTATACCCCGTGGGGAAAATAAGAGTCAAGGTGAGAGATAGGGGTAAAGAACACCCAAGAATGAACTTGTACGTATTACCTGAGGGAGGACCACCACTTCTAGGACGGGAGTGGATTAAGAAAATAGACATGGAAGGGCATTACCTCAAAGCCATAATGAGGGAGGACTTGGTGCAAGCTATGAGCTCAGATTCTGAAATGGATGATGATAAGACCAAGTCGAATATGGAAGACAAGGCTAAAAGGGACTTGTCGACGATGGGGAAGAAAACGAAGACATGCCGAAGGACTTATGGTACCAAGAAGAATAAAGCTGCAGAGCAGAACTCCAGGTTGACAGAGAATTCTGAGCCTGTTCAAGCAAAGGATTCATCCACGACGGAAGAACACCGAGCTCGGACGCAAACTTATGTCAAAGTACGACAACAATTAGAACAGTTGAGTGACCGTCTTGTACAAGAGATGAAAAATATGGAAAAGTTCTGGGACACCGAATGGGAGAACCTGGAAAGACAACAGAGACAGCTAGCTCAAGCAGAGAGCGACCATAGAGCCATCGTGGTCAAATACCAATCACATTCCCCTGATGCTGTTCAGGAACTAGAATATTTACAGAACGAACCAAAGGAAGAGGAATCTTCAGGAAGCCAGGATTTTATTCCAGTTCTTCTCTACGACTCCTTACAAGCAGAGTGTGAGAAGTTGAAAGAACAGTATGAACAGGCCCAGGCTACAATTCTGGAGGGGGTTAACTCGGCAGCCTCCGAAAAGCTAGTTTCAGTAGAAGCATATGAACAACTAAAGGTTGAACATGAGCAAGAAGTCCAAAGGCTGCAGGAAATTCTTGATGAGCTCAAGGCCAAGACAGACTCATCGGTAGAAGTTCCATCCATAGATGAGAAATTAGAGGTGAAAAATATGGCAGAGCATGAAAGACAGATGTCCAAGAACTCATAAAAACATTGAAGGACACACAAGACAAATATGAGGCGGCAATGACCGAGGTTCAACAACTTGAAGAACAGATTCAACTGGGAATCCTTTCAGTGGAAGAAAAGGAAACTGTAAGAAACTCAGAGACTGTAAGAATGGTCCCTGAACATGAACTAGAGAGCATAAGGGCGCAACTTTTCCGAGCGCTGAAAGCCAAAGTTCAAGAGGAACGTAAGGTGGAAGTATTGGAGAAGGAGGTGGATGAAATGGAGAAGACTCTGATCCACCGTGTTCCCAGGGAAGAGTTAACGGTCAGCCAACTCCTTCATATGCTGAAGGACAAGACTCTGCAAGGGGAACAATCTGAACACGAGCTTCAATCTTCAGGGGGAACGAGTTCGGAGCTCTCAAAAGTCACGGAGATAGCTGAGGTGGCAACACAAATTTTACAAGGATGCCAAAAGTACGTTGAATCACGTCAAGGTGAACAGAAGAATGTGGAAACCGTTACTTCAGTAGAAGGTTTAAATAGCCTGAGAACGCAATTCCCGATGGAAGGGAAGGTATTGAACTCACAAATGAGGTCCGTCGTGAAGGAATGGCAGATAACCCAGGAAGAGCGGGATGAATATGAATGCATGAAGAAGGCTTTTCAAGAAAGATGTCTAGGGAAGGAACCACCGTCAGCTAACGTCCAGACGGGTGAGGAGGAAGAAGAAGGCTCTCTCGCTGGCCTAACTCAGGACGAACCCGAATATTACCATGACCTGTTGAGTGACACTGAATATTACGAGGATGTGGTCTGCCCAGCTTGTGATGAAAACTCCCAAAGTGCTGAAATCCGGATGAAGCACTTAAGGTCTAAGGAACATAGAGAGTTGGTGGCGCTACAGCTGGCAGCCGAGAAAGGAGCTCCGAGAGTTTCAAAAAGGCAGAAAAGAAAAAGAAGAAGCAGAAGATAATAACTGTCTAAAATATTAGCACTTCTACCATCCCAGGCGGGACATTATGAAAGGAGCTAAATTAGTTGAAAAACTGGAAAATGTCAAGACAGCCAGTTGGTTGTAAAAGTTCGCACTGCTGGTTCAACAGGACGAAAGTTCAAGCTGTTACGTCAAGAAAAAGGCTATGGAGGAGTCACGCTAGCCAGGTGAACTGGCTACACCAAAGAAATGTTGTTCGGAACGAGTCAAGATCAGAGACTGAATCTATGAACTGTTTCCGCAGAGACTGAATCTGTAAATTGTTTTATATGACATTGACTCCACTGAGATTATATCTGTAATTTGTTTTATAGGAAGTTGAAGATATGTATGTTTAACGGGGACTCTGTAAGTAATAAGCTAAAAAGGGAGGATTGTAGTGTATGTACCCGTCTACCTTAAAGGTGAACGGTTACATTCAATAGTTCCCTTAAAGAGAACTACTTTAGGTGTGGCACTATTTGTTTGGCTTCTGTATACTGTAATACCGATAGTGACCACACCAGTATATAAGTGTTGTGGCAGGATTGCTGGGGCAGATTCGCCCGGACCTTCGAATAGTAAAGACCTGTTTGTTTGTTACTTCTGAAGTCTGTGTATTTATTAACTGCACAACCCACAGACTTTACACTTTTGTTTTAAGAAAGGGAGATGTAAGGATATCAGCAAATAGTGATGATATTTGTCTGTGTTTGATTACTTATGCCTTACAGCATATTTGTCTGTGTTTTTGATTGCTTGTGCCTTAGCAGCAGAGGTCATGTGACCAGACAAGCAGGTTGGCAGTTTTACTTTCAGTTTGATTCTAGCTGCATCACAGCATAGTGTGTTCTGTAAGAAGCTGTAGAAAGTCTTGAACAAGACTTTAGAATAAACAACATTCTCTTTCAGAAATGAGTCTTTATTGAACCCAAAAAGAAAACAAAACAAACACTGTAAAAAAAAGTTGCATTGAGATTTAGACCACCATTTTTTACACATCATAAATGGCCTTGACAGTTACCAATATCAACCATGCCATTGAAACGTTCACGATTAAAGAGTGGAGATTCTCAGCTCTCAGAGCCAGAGCCTCCCACTGCACTTAGGCTTAGCTTCCTTCCTGAAACTCTGTATACCCTTGACTGCTAATGTCAAACGCATCAATAATCCATTAGTATAGACTAGGCACCATTATCTTCTGGCAAGTATTTTATCTTGAGTGACCAAATATTCCATTATTTGGCATTCTCAATCTACATTACTTACATTAAAATATACATTGCAAAGTAGTTCCTCTTTTAATAGCACGGTGGGTGGGGTTCTGTCCCAATTCAATACTTTTTTTGGGGGTGTACGGGAATGAAATGGCAATGTATCACCAGTTCCACTTCTAGCAGAGCGATGTGAGGTACGAGACTGGGGGGGCTTCAATCAGAAACAGACAGAAAGTTACATCAACGTTTACAGAGTGAAGGAACGCTGCAGGTGAAAGCACATCGGTAGCACTAAGTGTTGCCGAGGTCGAACGAATGAGCTGTCCTCCGAGTATTGATAAAGCGGTGGTAGGAACAAAAACTCACAGCGCGAAGGTCTCAAAAAACCAGGCCGGGAGAAAAGATGGGTTACTGAGGGAACGCTCAGTGAGTTTCTAAAATAGAATTCCAAAGCCCAATTCTGATCCTAATAAAGAAAGTGTCAGCTGTGGCTCAGTGGGTCACACTCTCGCCTCTGAGTCAGAAGGTTGTGGGTTCAAAGTCCCCAGTCCAGGGACTTGAGCACAAAAATCCAGGCTGGCAGTGCTGAGGGAGTGCTGCACTGTCAGTAAGTGTCGTCTTTTGGATGAGACGTTAAATGGAGGCCCCGTCTGCTTGCTCAAGTGGACGTAAAAGATCCCATGGCACTATTTCGAAGAAGAGCAGGGGGAGTTCTCCCTGGTGTCCTGGGCATTATTTATCCCTCAATCAACATCACTAAAAAAAACCTGATGTGATCATTATCACATTGCTGTTTGTGGGAGCTTGCTGTGCGCAAATTGTCTGCTGCGTTTCCTACATTACAACAGTGACTACACTTCAAAAAGTACTTCATTGGCTGTAAAGCCCTTTGAGACGTCCGGTGGTCGTGAAAGGCGCTGGAGAAACGCCAGTCTTTCTTTCTAAGGGTATTCCAGCAAATCTCTGCTGCCCTTTCAAGCGGAATATTATTTCATGTCAGTTTCAAGGCAAACTGTGATGTGTAATATGTGTGAATGTGGAGTAGTGTTGATGCAAATTGTGCAGTTTAACTTGGGTATGAAGTCAAATTGAATCCTGTCATGCAGTGTGAGAGCATGTTGAGGACATAAAAGACCAATAGAGCTTGCATTTATATAGCGGCTTCTGCAATCTCAGGATATCCCAGTGAGTTTTACAGCCAATGAATTGCTTTTGAAGCACAGTCACTGTAATGCAGCCAATTGCGGCAGCCAATTGCGCCCAGCAAGCGCCCACGAACAACGATTGAGATGCATGACCAGATGGCCTGTTTCTGGTGGTGCTGGTTGAGAAATAAAGGTTGGCCGGGACACCGGGAGTGTTGTGTCTGATAAACACTCAAGTTGGTGTGCTAATGTAATGGCTGCTTTTATTTCAGACTCTCTGAAACATTCCCTATAGATAACAGACAGCAGAAGAGGAAACCCGGGAGTGTAATTGCTGCAGTGCGCTTGCTCCCAGAAGAGGGCCCTCTAGTGTTCCGTTACCAATATGAAAGGACAATGCAGTACATATCACTCGCTGCTCCTCAAAGAGAAATTGTCCTAGGATCTTTTACGTGCACTTGAACAGGTAGATGGTCCTGGATTTAACAAGTCATCAGAGAGTTGTCACCTCCAACAACATAGTGCTCCCTCAGTACTGCACAGGGCTGTCAGTAAATACTCAAGTCCTGCCGGCAGAGGTAAGAGAGCTGCCGACTGAGCCAAGCTGACGTTCTAGTTCATCAACGTTTGAGGCATTAATCCGGCTTCAATACAACGGCAAACGCTTCAAAAAAGAAAGGTTCCCTCCTCCCCATCCCTTGCCTTCTACATTCTTCACCCCACCCTACAGCCTCACACCCCAGACCCTGCCCTCTGGTCCTCCAACTCTTGTCTCCTGTGCACTCCTCTCTCTCTGGTCCTCTAATAATGCAAAAGATTTTAACTGCCTCAGCCCCTCTTCTCCAGAATCTGCTCCTTCAACCCCTTCCCCTTGCTACTTTTTTTTCTATATTTCATTCTCGGGATGTGGGCGTCGCTGGCAAGGCCAGCATTTATTGACCATCCCTAATTGCCCTTGAGAAGGTGGTGGTGAACCACTTTCTTGAACCGCTGCAGTCCGTGTGGTGAAGGTGCTCCCACAGTGCTGTTAGGGAGGGAGTTCCAGGATTTTGACCCAGCGACGATGAAGGAACGGCCGATATATTTCCAAGTCAGGATGGTGTGTGACTTGGAGGAGAACTTGGAGGTGGTGGTGTTCCCATGTACCTGCTGCCCTTGTCCTTCTAGCTGGAAGAGGTCGCGGGTTTGGGAGGTGCTGCCGAAGAAACCTTGGCGAGTTGCTGCAGTGCATCTTGTAGATGGTACACACTGCAGCCACGGTACGCTGGTGGTGGAGGGAGTGAATGTTTGAGGTGGTGGATGGGGTGAATGTTTAAGGTGGTGGATGGGGTGAATGTTTGAGTTGGTGGATGGGGTGAATGAGGTGGTGGATGGGGTGAGTGTTTAATGTGGTGGATGGGGTGAATGTTTAAGGTGGTGGATGGGGTGAGTGTTTAATGTGGTGGATGGGGTGAATGTTTGAGGTGGATGGGGTGAATGTTTAAGGTGGTGGATGGGGTGAGTGTTTAATGTGGTGGATGGGGTGAATGTTTGAGGTGGTGGATGGGGTGAATGTTTAATGTGGTGGATGGGGTGAATGTTTGAGGTGGTGGATGGGGTGAATGTTTAATGTGGTGGATGGGGTGAATGTTTAATGTGGTGGATGGGGTGAGTGTTTAATGTGGTGGATGGGGTGAATGTTTAAGGGTTCACACTGCTACTTCTCTCGCGGCTTTTAGAAGCCTCCTTAAAACATAACCTTTGACCCTACTTTTGATCATTTGTCTTAACTCTTCTGGCATGTGTGTTTTTCCAGTATGAAGCACCTAGGGGACATTTTCTGTACTAAAGGTACTGGATACATGCAACTCGTTCATGCATTTTGAGTCCTTCTGGAGCAGTAATTTAATGAAATAGTCTAGAAGGAAATATCAAATGAGACACATTACTTAAATTCTCTCTATTCTATCCCGACTTTAAACAGCCTGTTTACTATTAATGGCTTGTTTGCAGAAAATGGAAAGAGGATAATATATTTGCAATTTTCTGGTGAAATGTATATCACATCAGCATAGTTTTTACATTGAATTAACAGCACAGAAACAGGCCATTCGGCCCAGCTGGTCCATGCTGGTGTTTCTGCTCCGCATGAGGCTCCTCCCACCCCTCTTCATCTCACCCCATCAGCATAACCTTCTGTTCCTTTCTCCCTCCTGTGTTTATCGAGCTTCCCCTAGAGCCAGTTTGAAGATTATGGGGGTGATTTTAAACCCGACTCCACCCAGCGGGTTTCAGGCAGGGAGGAGATATCGGGAGGGAAGGGGGTTGGGGGGCAGGGGAGAGTCGGGGGGGGAGGGCAGGGGAGGCAGTGACATCTCTTGCGGGGCCCAGAGGAGCACTCTTGTACCGCTGACAACAACAACTTGCATTTATATAACGTCTTTAATGTAGGGTGGGCGGTTAAAAAGCAGCAGGTTGTTGACCTGCTCGGGGCCCGAACGTAAGTGACCGTTTCCGGTGTTGTCCTGCAGGGTTTGGGCGGGCGGAAGAGGCAGCCTCCTAAAGCAGGCGGGAGCCTCGTAAACTGATGCAACTCGAGGCCCTTTTACCTCAATGGGACCCTGATGAAACTTGAACCTGGGATTTCCCACTGGGGACAGAAGCTGCTCAGCAGACGCAAGAGGAGTTCTGAGAAGTTCAATATGTTGCTTTGTGGGGCTGGGAGGACAAGAGTGCTCCTCTGGGCCCCGCAAGAGATGTCACTGCCTCCCCTGCCCCCCGACTCGCCCCTGCTCACTGACATGAATCTTGTCATTCATGTGGGAATTACTTATGAAATGATACTGGGCAGCCTGCTGGTGGCGCTGTCCAGGGAGAGTATAAATACTCGGGCACGGGCCCAGCTTGCTCAGGACATTCTTTAACAGGAACTAGTGAAGGACACAACTAGACCTCCATGTAGTAAAACAGTTGATTAAAGCTTTGTTTAACGCTCAGACCAAGTTCCTAGTAGTTTTCTAACGTCACTCCTCACCCCACCCCCCCGTCCCTCCCGAAATCCCCTCCCTGCCTGGAACCCGCTGGGCTACCACTGACATCAGCAACAACTTGCATTTATATAACATCTTTAATGTAGTAAAGCATCCAAAGGTGCTTCACAGAGTGTCAGCTGTGGCTCAGTTGGTAGCACTCTTACCTATCTGAGTCAGGAGGTTGTGAGGTTCATAGTCCCACTCCAGCAGATCTGAGTGCAAAAAATCCAGGCTGACACTCCCGGTGCAGTGCTGAGGGAGTGCCGCACTGTCGGAGGTGCCGTCTTTCTGACTGAAACGTTAAACTGTGAGGACCTGTCTCAGGTGGACATAAAAGATCCCGTGGCACTATTTTGAAGAAGAGCAGGGGAGTTCTCCCTGTTGTCTTGGGCCAATATTTATCCCTCAATCAACATCACTTATAAAAAAAAACAGATTATCACATTGCTGTTTGTGGGAGCTTGCTGTATGCAAATTGGCTGCTGCGTTTCCTACATTACAACAGTGACTACACTTCAAAAAGTACTTCATTGGCTGTAAAGCGCTTTGGGACATCCTGAAGTCATGAAAGACACTATAGAAATGCAAGTCTTTCTTTCTTTAAAATTTGACACTGAGCCACATAAGGAGATATTAGGACAGGTGACCAAAAGCTTGGTCAAAGAGGGAAGTTTTAAGGAGCGTCTTAAAGGAGGAGAGAGAGGCGGAGAGGTTTAGGCAGGGAATTCCAGAGCTTAGGACCCAGGCAGCTGAAGGCACGGCCGCCAATGGTGGAGCGATTAAAATCGGGGATGTACAAGAGGCCAGAATTGGAGGAGCGCAGAGATCTCGGAGGGTTGTGGGGCTGAAGGAGATTACAGAGATAGGGAGGGGTGAGGGCCATGGAGGGATTTGAAAACATGGACGAAAATTTTGAAATCGAGGCGTTACCGGACTGGGAGCCAACGTAGGTCAGTGAGCACAGGGGGTGACGGGTGAACGGGACTCGTTGCGAATTCGGATTCGGGACAGCAGAGTTTTGGATGAGCTGAACTTTGCATCCCCAACCCCCCACCACCACCTTTGCCCACCCGTTCGGGGAGGAAGTGAACTGGCGGGATTTGGATGGCGTCCGGAGAGCTTCCCACTGCAAAGTGGGAAATCAACTCACCGTCGAAATCCTGCTCCGGCTTAAAATCTGCCCCTACTTCAGGGTCAAACTCCACTACTCTGGCTCTTGTATATTGGGAGACGCTAACAATGCATATCTAAGGGAGGCTTGGCCTCGATCGGAGAAAATACTGCCACAGAATTTGAAACGTTTCTAATGGCGGTGCTCAATATTATTAATGATCAACCCTAAATTATTTAGGAAGAAGCACTGTCAACTAAGCGGTAGGAGGTTAATAATTTACTGAGCTTCCATTTTTACATTTTAAGATTAATCAATTATCCATTAACTAATTTAGGAACTAAATCTGGCAGTGGATCCTGAGCAATCTGTAGAAATCTCAGGGTCTAAGAGGGGCCTTTCAAAGGGCCACCACACAGTGACAATCTCGCTGCAAGCTCACACTGGCAGTTTGTGAATTAGATTACAAGCAACGTGAATGAATGCAGCCCCCCCACCCCCAGATCCCTAACCTCATGTATAATATATTAAACACAAAAAAAAAACCACTACGACTTTCTAATGATCGTTCTGGCAGGATACGGTCTTTCTTTATTGGAATAATTGAAACGGGAGACTTAATGAGATTAGTTTTGTTATTTTTTTTGGCATCTTGCAGTGAACTAAACCTCGAGGTAATGCATTAAAATATAAAGGACAGGCATTTCACACAGGTAATCATAATTTAATAGATTCTCTACTGAATTCCTTTATTAAAGGTGGGGGAGGGGGGGAATACAGTACGTAAGGGAATGGGAAGGACTGGTATTCACACAGTGTCTTTCATGACCTCAGGACGTCCCAAAGTGCTTTACAGCCAATGAAGTACTGTTTGAAGTGTGGTCACTGTTGTAATGTGGGAAATGCAGCAGCCAATTTGCGCACAGCAAGCTCCCACAAACAGCAATGTGACAATGACCAGATCATCTGCTTTAGTGATGTTGGTTCAGGGATAAATATTGGCCCCAGGACACCGGGGAGAACTCTCCTGCTCTTCTATGAAATAGTGCCGTGGGATCTTTTACGTCCACCCGAGAGGGCAGACGGGGCCTCGGTTGAACATCTTATCTGAGAGACGGCACCTCCGACAGTGCAGCACTCCCTCAGCACTGGCACTGGGAGTGTCAGCTTAGACCATGTGCTGAAGTCTCTGGAGTGGGGCTTGAACCCACGACTGACTCCGAGGTGAGAGTGGGACCCACTGAGCCAAGGCAATTTATGGAGATGAAAATCTGCCCACAAACATGACCTAACCCGAGGCAAGGGGATTAATTATTGTGCCCAAACTCCCATTACAACTGAAATTAGCCATCTCAGTACAAAGAGGATTGAATATGAAACTTTCCTGATCAGTATGGCTCAGGATTTGGGGAGTGCGGCTTCTGATCAATTCTTTGGTCATGCACAATACTGAAGGATAAATCCAACAGGGAAATAAGGAGAAAATTCTTTACTCAGAGAGTGATTAGAATGCGGAACTTGCTACCACAGGAAGTGGTTGAGGCGAACAGCTTAAAGAGGAAACTAGACGAGTATATGAGAGAAAAGGGAATTGAGAGATATGCTGAGAGGCTGAGATGAGGCAGATGGAATGGGAGGAGCCTCGTGTGGAGTATAAACACCCGCACAGACCAGTTGGGCCAAATGGCCTGTTTCTGTGCTGAATATTCTATGCAATTAATGGGGGGGGGGCGGTGGTCATAGTTTGAAATAAAGGACAATGAAAGAAAATGGGAAATTTGGACATGATTTTTATTTCAGTGAATGGGTGATAGAACTATGAGATGGACTACCAGCTGCATTGGGGGAATAAAAAACTATAGAAGATTCAAATAGGGACTTGACAAGTTCTATTGCCAAATGGCATTCAGGGTTATTGCGTATGGGAATGGATGACAATGATTGTGCGCGGCAATGAACTGGTAGGACAGATTGATCAATGGTCTGCTCCACCCTGAAAATTGTTGCTGGGCTAAAAGCGGGGATGTGGGACTGAGCACGACGGCTCTTTCAAAGAGCCGGCACCGGCTCGACGGGCCGAATGGCCTCCTCCTGTGCTGTGAGTTTCTACGGTTCTATTGCTACTATCGAGCCAATCTGCGCATTCTTACTGTGTTACTCATAGGATCTTACAGCACAGAAGGAGGCCATTCGGCCCATCGTATCCATGCCGGCCGACAAAGAGCTATCCAGCCTAATCCCACTTTCCAGCACTTGGTCCGTAGCCCTGCAGGCTACGGCACTTCAAGTGCTTATCCAAGTACTTTTTAAATGTGATGAGGGTCTCTGCCTCTACCACCCTTTCAGGCAGTGAGTTCCACCAGCCTCTGGGTGAAAAAATAGCCCTGCAAAATGTTTTTCCTTTTCAAATATTTATCCAATTCCTTTTTGAAAGTTACTACTAAATCTGCTTCCACCGCCCTTTCAGGCAGTGTGTACCAGATCACAACAACTCGCCAATCTGTGCACTGCTGCTATGTTACTATCATATCACTCTGTCCATTTACCTGCGGGCCAACAGGAGATTATATTTTTAACATTGTAAGAACATAAGAATTAGGAGCTGGAGTCGGCCATTCAGCCCCTCGAGCCTGCTCCGCCATTTAATCATGGCTGATCTTCGAACTCAACTCCACTTTCCTGCCCGATCCCCATATCCCTTGATTCACTTGGAGTCCAAAAATCTATCGATCTCAGCCTTGAATATACTCAATGACTGAACCTCCACAGCCCTCTGGGGCAGAGAATTCCAAAGATTCACCACCCTCTGAGTGAAGAAATTCATCTTCATTTCAGTCCTAAATGGCTGACTCCTTAACCTGAGACTGTGACCCCTGGTTCTAGACTCTCCTTTCCTTTTAAATAAGTTATGAAGAGCAGACTTTAGATCATAGCCAAAAATGGGCTTTGTGTCTACAATGACCATTGGTTGCATAGAAACATAGAAGATAGGAGCAGGAGTAGGCCATTCGGCCCCTCGAGCCTGCTCCGCCATTCAATGCGATCATGGCTGATCATCCAAATTCAGTACCCTGTCCCTGCCTTCTCCCCATATCCCTTGATCCCTTTAGCCTTAAGAAATATATCCAACTCCTTCCTGAATATATTTAATGAATTGGCCTCTACTGCCTTCTGTGGTAGAGAATTCCACAGGTTCACCACTCTCTGGGTGAAGAAATTCCTCCTCATTTCTGTCCTAAGTGGCCTACCCCTTATCCTTAGACTGTGACCCCTGGTTCTGGACTCCCCGACCATCGGGAACATCCTTCCTGCATCTAGTCTGTCCAGTCCTGTCAGAATTTTATAAGTTTCAATGAGATCCCCTCTCATTCTTCTAAACTCCAGCGAGTACAAGCCCAATCGTCCCAATCTCTCCTCATACGTCATTCCTGTCATCCCAGGTATCAGCCTGGTGAATCTTCGCTGAACTCCTTCCATGGCAAGAACATCCTTCCTCAGATAAGGCGACCAAAACTGCACACACTACTCAAGATGTGGTCTCACCAAGGCCCTGTACAACTGCAGCAAGACATCTTTGTTCCTGTACTCAAACCCTCTGCACCAGCTCTGGACTGAGTGCTTAGAGATGGACAGAAGACAACATTAAACAGTCTGAGTAAAAGCATCCTCACCAAGAATGCCAGAGGCTTGCAAGTAATAATAGTGTCATATAGATCTAATCTTCGAGATACATAGGCAATTGCACTATTGTTGGGCTATCTGTATCACTCTGCTTCCTGATAGCAAGGAAAACAAAATCAAACCCAGCAGTTCTTCAACAGCAGCATCAGCAACTAACGAGTCTGGGATTGGTCAGATGGGTACCAGTGGTCTTATGGCCCCGCAACCTATTAAAACGAATGGCAAGCATCTGCAAGTTTACGGAAGTCATGGATTGTTGGGCGATCGCCAAAGAGTTCAGACTGAGAGAAAGCTTTTTTTTAATGCAACAGACAACAGATCCAATTCCAATTCAAGCAATGGGAAGAGTGGGAGCAGAATTTCACAACGGTCTGACGGTGTTGGTGGCGTAATATCCACACCCCCATAACTAAAATGGTGGCTCGCTCCTCTGAAGGATATAAGGAAGGACTTGCATTGATTTGTTGTCTTTCGCGTCCCCGGGACATCCCGAAACACTTCACGTCCAATGAGTAACTATTCGAAGTGCGGTTTACTGTTGTTGGGTAGACAATCACAGTAATCAGTTTGGGGACTGCATCGGTTCACAAACAGCAAGTGACCAGTTCCATCGAAATACATCAAGTGTGCGGCACAGAAACAGGCTATTCCACCCAACTGGTCCATGTCGGTGTTTCTGCTCCACACGAGCCTCCTCCCACCTTGCTTCATCTCACCCTATCAGCATCTCCTTCTATTCCTTTCTCCTTCATGCGTTTATCTAGCTTCCCCTTAAATGTATCTAAACTATTCGCCTCAACTACTCCTTGTGGTAGCGAGTTCCACATTCTCACCACTCTATGGGTAAAGATGTTTCTTCTGAATTCCTTATTGGATTTCTTGGTGACTATCTTATATTGATGGCCTCTAGTTCTGGAAACATCTTCTCTAAGTCAACTCTATTGAACCCTTTCATAATTTTGAAGCATTTTATTAGGGGTCACCCCACAGCCTTCTCTTTTCTAGAGAAAAGAGCCCCAGCCTATCAGCCCAATTAATCTGTTTTTGGTGAAGGTCGATTCAAGGAGAACCTTATTTTACATAAGAACATAAGAAATAGGAGCAGGAGTCGGCCACACGGCCCCTCGAGCCTGCTCCGCCATTCAATAAGATCATGGTTGATCTTTGACCTCACCTCCACTAACCTGCCCGATTCCCATATCACTTGATTCCCCTAGAGTCCAAAAATCTATTGATCTCAGCCTTGAATATACTCTGATGTGGAGATGCCGGTGTTGGACTGGGGTGGACAAATGTCGGAAGTCACACAACACCAGGTTATAGTCCAACAGCTTTATTTGAAATCACAAGCTTTCAGAGCGCTGCTCCTTCGTCAGGTGAAGTGAAGAGAAGCATATAGGCACAGCATATATAGTCACAGAACACTGCCAGATGATTACAGGTAATCTTTCTAACTGCCCTTTATCACACCTCGGCAGAGAGATAATCACAACAATCAAAGGTGTGAATGGTGTCCAAACAGGTCAGTCAGGAAAACATTACATCAAACAACAATGAGGTGGGGTCACAAGGGGTCAAATGTTGCAGATGCTGGGATCTGTATGAAAAACAGAAAAAACCCAAAACACTTTGCTGGAAATCACAGCAGGTCCGGCCGCATCTGTGCAGAGAGAACAAGCCAACGACGACTCGAGTCTGGATGACTCTACGTCAGGTGGGGTTACATGTAGCCTGACATGAACCCAAGATCCCGGTTGAGGCCGTCCTCATGAGTGCGGAACTTGGCTATCAATTTCTGCTCGCCGATTTTGTGTTGTCGTGTGTCTCGAAGGCCGCCTTGGAGAATGCTTACCCGAAGATCAGAGGCTGAATGTCCTTGACTACTGAAGTGTTCCCCGACTGGGAGGGAACACTCCTGCCTGGTGATTGTTGTGCAGTGTCCGTTCATCCATTCTCGCAGTGTCTGCATGGTCTCGCCGATGTACCATGCTCCGGGGCATCCTTTCCTGCAACGTATGAGGTAGACAACGTTGGCCGAGTCACATGAGTATGTACCATATACCTGGTGGGTGGTGTCCTCACGTGTGATGATGGTATCTGTGTTGATGATCTGGCATGTCTTGCAGAGGTTGCCATGGCAGGGTTGTGTGGTCGCGTGGTCGCTGTTCTCCTGAAAGCTGGGTAATTTGCTGCGAACGATGGTCTGTTTGAGGTTAGGCGGCTGTTTGAAGGCGAGTAGTGGAGGCGTGGGGATGGCCTTAGTGAGGTGTTCGTCGTCGTCGATGACATGTTGAAGGCTGCGGAGAACACGGCGTAGTTTCTCCGCTCCGGGGAAGTACTGGACGACGAAGGGTACTCTGTTGGTTGTGTCCCGTGTTTGTCTTCTGAGGAGGTCTATGCGATTTTTCGCTGTGGCCCGTCGGAACTGTCGATCGACGAGTCGAGCGTCATATCCCATTCTTATGAGGGCGTCTTTCAGCGTCTGTAGGTGTCCATCGCGTTCCTCCTCGTCTGAGCAGATCCTGTGTATTTGCAGGGCTTGTCCATCGGGGATGGCTTCTTTAATGTGGTTAGGGTGGAAGCTGGAGAAGTGGAGCATCGTGAGGTTGTCCGTGGGCTTGCGGTAGAGTGAAGTGCTGAGGTGTCCGTCTTTGATGGAGATTCGTGTGTCCAAGAATGAAACCGATTCTGAGGAGTAGTCCATGGTGAGTTTGATGGTGGGATGGAACTTGTTGATGTCATCGTAAGACTACACGATGACATCAACAAGTTCCGACGGGCCACAGCGAAAAATCGCATAGACCTCCTCAGAAGACAAACACGGGGCACAACCAACAGAGTACCCTTCATCGTCCAGTACTTACCCGGAGCGGAGAAACTACGCCATGTTCTCCGCAGCCTTCAACATGTCATCGACGACGACGAACACCTCGCTAAGGCCATCCCCATGCCTCCACTACTCGCCTTCAAACAGCCGCCTAACCTCAAACAGACCATCGTTCGCAGCAATTACCCAGCTTTCAGGAGAACAGCGACCACGCCACCACACAACCCTGCCACGGCAACCTCTGCAAGACATGCCAGATCATCAACACAGATACCATCATTGCACGTGAGGACACCACCCACCAGGTACATGGTACATACTCATGTGACTCGGCCAACATTGTCTACTTCATACGTTGCAGGAAAGGATGCCCCGGAGCATAGTACATCGGCGAGACCATGCAGACACTGCGACAACGGATGAATGGACACCGCACAACAATCGCCAGGCAGGAGTGTTCCCTCCCAGTCAGGGAACACTTCAGCAGTCAAGGACATTCAGCCTCCGATCTTCGGGTAAGCATTCTCCAAGGCGGCCTTCGAAACACACGACAACGCAAAATCGTTGAGCAGAAACTGATAGCCAAGTTCCGCACTCATGAGGACGGCCTCAACTGGGATCTTGGGTTCATGTCACGCTACATGTAACCCCACCTGACGTAGAGTCATCCAGACTCGAGTCGTCGTTGGCTTGTTCTCTCTGCACAGATGTGGCCGGACCTGCTGTGATTTCCAGCAAAGTTTTTTGGTTTTTTTCTGTTTTTCATACAGACCCCAGCATCTGCAACATTTGACCCCTTGTGACCCCACCTCATTGTTCTTTGATGTAATGGTATTCTGACTGACCTGTTTGGACACCATTCACACCTTTAATTACTGTGATTATCTCTCTGCCGAGGTGTGATAAAGGGCAGTTAGTAAGATTACCTGTAATCATCTGGCAGTTTTCTCTGACTATATATGCTGTGCCTATATGCTTCTCTTCACTTCACCTGATGAAGGAGCAGCGCTCCGAAAGCTTGTGATTTCAAATAAAGCTGTTGGACTATAACTTGGTGTTGTGTGACTTCCTACATTTGAATATACTCAATGACATAAGCATCCACAGCCTTCTGGGGTAGAGAATTCCAAAGATTCACAACCCTCTGAGTGAAGAAATTCCTCCTCATCTCAGTCTTAAATGGCCGACCCCTTATCCTGAGACTGTGACCCCTGGTTCTAGACTCTCCAGCCGGGGGAAACAGCCTCTCAGCATCTACCCTGTCAATCCCCCTCAGAATCTGATGTTTCAATGAGATCATCTCTCATTCTCCTAAACTCCAGAGAGTATAGGCCCAATCTACTCAATTTTATTAGATTTACAATATGGAGAATCTGAAGTCTGTCCAACTCTGCAAACATCATTTATCGCTCTTGTATAGATTCACTGCAGAACTCTGCAAACTATTAAGAACATTACACATCGGTTCAATGTTGCAATATTCTTTAAGCCATCAGTTTTCCCACCGGAGGAGCATTTTTCTAATAGTCTTTGACACCAAATTTTCACAAACCTGTGAAATTGGCCATAAACTTTTCTTCATCTTAAAATGTCTTAATTTGCAGCAACAACAGCAACAAGCCATATCGTGAGGGTTCGCTCCACAGAAACCTTTGTTAATTCTATAAAGTCTCTTGTGAATTCTCACGATGTGTGTCATGGACTTCAGTTTGATTTCAACACAAACAGGGCTTCAGGCTGCTCTCTGTCACCTTGTCTCTGCTGATAATGCAGGAATGGCATAATTCACTAGTGGATTCGTCTCGCTCAGTAGCAATGCCCGGGGAAAAAAATGACTGCTTGTTAGTTTTATTTTATTGTTTGATAGGGTAAACGTGGAGAAAATGTTTCCCAAACTGGGGCTCATAAATATAAGAGAGTCACTAAATATAGGGAAGCTTTACAAGAGCGATAAATGAAGGTTGAAGTGTTGGGCCGACAGGTCTTCAGATCTTCCATATTGTAAATCTAATAAAATAAAGTTCTCCTTGAATCGACCTTCAACAAAAACAGATTAATTGGGCTGATAGGCCGGGGCTCCTTTCTCTAGAAAAGAGAAGGCTGAGGGGTGACCTGGTCGAGGTCCTCAAGATAATGAAGGGGTTTGATAGGGTAGACATAGAGAAGATGTTTCCACTTGTGGGGGAGACCAGAACTAGGGGCCATCAATATACGATAGTCACTAATAAATCCAATAGGGAATTCAGGAGAAACTTCTTTACCCAGAGAGTGGCGAGAATGTGGAACTCGCTACCACAGGGAGTGGTTGAGGCGAATAGCAGGGATACATTTAAGGGAAAGCTATATAAACACATGAGGGGAAAAAGGAATAGAAGATTATGGTGATCGAGTTAGTTGAAGTTAGGGTGGAAGGAGCCTCCTGTGGAGCATAAACACTGGCAGCCAAGGCTTCTTTGGCAGCACCTCCCAAACCCACGACTTCTTCCACCTAGAAGGACAAGGGCAGCAGGCGCATGGGAACACCACTACCTCCAAGTTCCCCTCCAAGTCACACACCATCCTGACTTGGACACATATCGGCCGTAACTTCAGCGTCACTGGGTCAGAATCCTGGAACTCCCTCCCTAACAGCGCCGTGGGAGCACCTTCACCACACGGACTGCAGCGGTTCAAGAAGGTGGCTCACCACCACCTTCTCAAGGGGCGACTAGGGATGGGCAATGAATGCCGACCTTGCCAGTGATGCCCAAATCCCAGGAACGAATAAATAAAAAGAAACAGACCAGTTGGGCGGAATGGCCTGTTTCTATGCTGTAAATTTGATGTATTTCGATGGAACTGGTCATTTGCTGTTCCTGGTACTTATTTATTAGTTCAATGTTCCATTGTTTTATTCCTGATACCAATCTACAAGCTGGATTTTCCTGGGCATGGTATGACTACGGACCTATCTTTTTGACAGTATTACTGCCCATCAGGTGCATACATTTGCCCAACGGTATCCACACTAGGCTTGCCACCATTTTGAGTGGAATATGGCACTTGGGGCACAGAAATGCAAATATTCATCTCTTCCCCTTTTTTGCCCCGTGTACTGACGATATCCTGTCCCTCGCTTAGTTCCCCTCACCCCTTCTTCCCCCCTCTTCCTCACTGATCTCCACTGGCTCCCTGAAGCCCAACGTGTTGCCTTGAAAATCCTTGTCCCGGTCTTCAAACCCTCCACAGCCAGACGGGACCCTCTTCCTGCAGCAGCTTTCCTCTTTTTCTCAAGGAGTAAAGCTTTACCTCACCAACATCTGTTGAGCATGGTTTGGTAGAAGCCTCACAGAGTGTGTCTGACATTGAAATAAATCTACCACTGAGATTCTGAACTGATGCCCTGTGTGATGATATAGACGGAACATTACTTCAGTCTATGTACTGGGTGTGATGACATTTGATCATACTGTTCATTCCTGTCAAAGCTGCAATTTCCTGAAGTCACATGAAAGACACCAGATACGGACGATTATTTCCACATCTGTTTTGTCTTCAATAACCTAACGACAGTCTTTCTGTAAAATCCAAGCTTGTATTGAATTACCCGAACGTGTATCCATATTTTTCCATGATGGTATTTGCCAGTAGTCCCCGAAGGCGGCAATCAAAGCTGTCACTCCGGCTACACGACAGGCTTGATGCACAGGAGCATACTGCGTGAGTGATTTGCCAGAATCTTGAGTAAAACAACAACAACTTGCATTTATACAGCGCCATTAACTTAGTAAAACGTCCCAAGGCACTTCACAGGAGCGATTATCAAACAATATTTGACCACGAGCCAAATCAGGAGATATTAGGACAGGTGACAAAAAGCTTGGTCAAAGAGGTAGGTTTTAAGGAGAATCTTAAAGGGGAGAGGCGGAGAGGTTTAGGGGGGGAATTCCAGAGCTGAGGGCCTCGGCAACTGTAGGCACGGCCACCAATGGTGGGGCGATGGGAATCAGGGATGCGCAAGAGGTTAGAATCAGAGGAGCGCCGAGATCTCGGAGGGTTGTAGGGCTGGAGGAGATTACAGAGATAGGGAGGGGGTGAGGGCCATGGAGGGATTTGAAAACAGAGGGGAGGGGGCTTTTGAGGTCAAACCACAGATTTTATGGAGAAACTCTCCGTGACTTGACAAACGTGGAAAGAGAATTCCATGAGGGTGGGGGGGGGGGAAGTGTACTCATTGCAGCAAGTACTTGAAGAGTGATCGCGCAAAGGAAACCAAGATTTAACTCATCATCTTTCTGACAGAAATAAATTGCTTTATGAATAAAGATTAAAATAATTAAAATACATGCTGTATATTATAATAACCCAAGAATTCTATCCATGTGAGGGTTGAAATGAAAACTAGTTTTGGGTTCTCTGAGTCAGTTTGGCTGAGTCGGTCGAGGCAATTGAGCTGCTTTCGAGGACTTGAGTGCGTCATCGAGCCTGACACTTCAGTGCGGTGCTGAGGGAGCGCTGGTTACAGACAGGATACGGCCAGCTGACTGTCCAACGAATCGACGTTTGTGGAAGGTGCAGCTAGGGAAGTTGGCTAGGAGAGTAATGCAATAGGTCAGTCTGAGCTGACAAAGGCAAGAAAGGACTTGCATTTCTATAGCGCCTTTCACGACCTCGGGACGTCCCAAAGTGCTTTACAGCAAATTAAGTACTTTTTGAAGTGTAGTCACTGTTGTAATGTGGGAAACTCGGCAGCCAATTTGCGCACAGCAAGCTCCCACAAACAGCAATGTGAGAATGACCAGATAATCTGTTTTTAGTGATGTTGGTTGAGGGAGAAGTATTGGCCCAGGACACCCCGGTTCTTCTTGCGCCATGGGATCTTTTACGTCCACCTGAGAGAACAGACGGGGCCTCGATTTAACATCTCATCTGAAAGACGGCACCTCCGACAGTGCGGCGCTCCCTCAGTACTGCCCCTCCGTCAGTGCAGCGATCCCTCAGTACTGCCCCTCCGACAGTGCGGCGCTCCCTCAGTACTGCCCCTCCGACAGTGCAGCGCTCCCTCAGTACTGCCCCTCCGACAGTGCAGCGCTCCCTCAGTACTGCCACTCTGACAGTGCGGTGCTCCCTCAGAACTGCCCCTCCAAGAGTGCGGCGCTCCCTCAGTACTGCCCCTCCGACAGTGCAGCGATCCCTCAGTACTGCCCCTCCGACAGTGCAGCACTCCCTCAGCACTGCCCCTCCGACAGTGCAGCGCTCCCTCAGTACTGCCCCTCCGACAGTGCAGCACTCCCTCAGCACTGCCCCTCCGACAGTGCAGCGCTCCCTCAGTACTGACCCTCTAACAGTGCAGTGCTCCCTCAGTACTGCCCCTCCGACAGCACAGCACTCCCTCAGTACTGTCCCTCCGACAGTGCAGTGCTTCCCTCAGTACTGACCCTCCGACAGTGCAGCGCTCCCTCAGTACTGCCCCTCTGACAGTGCAGCACTCCCTCAGTACTGCCCCTCCGACAGTGCAGAGCTCCCACCGTACCGCCCCTCCGACAGTGCAGCGCTCCCTCAGAACTGCCCCTCTGACAGTGCAACGCTCCCTCAGTACTGCCCCTCCGACAGTGAGGCGCTCCCTCAGTACTGCCCCTCCAACAGTGCAGCGCACCCTCAGTACTGCCCCTCCGACAGTGCGGCGCTCCCTCAGTACTGACCCGCTGACAGTGCAGCGCTCCCTCAGTACTGCCCCTCCGACAGTGCAGCACTCCCTCAGTACTGTCCCTCCGACAGTGCAGTGCTTCCCTCAGTACTGACCCTCCGACAGTGCGGCGCTCCCTCAGTACTGCTCCTCTGACAGTGCAGCGCTCACTCAGTACTGCCCCTCTGGCAGTGCAGCACTCCTGCAGTACTGACCCTCCGACAATGCGGCGCTCCCTCAGTACTGACCCTCCGAAGGTGCAGCGCTCCCTCAGTACTGCCCCTCTGACAGTGCGGTGCTCCCTCAGAACTGCCCCTCCAAGAGTGCGGCGCTCCCTCAGTACTGCCCCTCCCACAGTGCCGCGTTCCCTCAGTACTGCCCCTCCGACAGTGCAGCACTCCCTCAGCACTGCCCCTCCGACAGTGCAGCGCTCCCTCAGTACTGACCCTCTAACAGTGCAGCGCTCCCTCAGTACTGTCCCTCCAACAGTACAGCACTCCCTCAGTACTGTCCCTCCGACAGTGCAGTGCTTCCCTCAGTACTGACCCTCCGACAGTGCGGCGCTCCCTCAATAATGCTCCTCCGACAGTGCAGCGCTCACTCAGTACTGCCCCCCTGACAGTGCAGCGCTCCCTCAGTACTGCCCCTCTGACAGTGCAGCACTCCCTCAGTACTGCCCCTCTGGCAGTGCAGCACTCCCTCAGTACTGACCCTCCAACAGTGCGGCGCTCCCTCAGTACTGACCCTCCAAGAGTGCGGCGCTCCCTCAGTACTGCGCCTCCGACAGTGCAGCGCTCCCTCAGTACTGCCCCTCCGACAGTGCAGCGATCCCTCAGTACTGATCCTCTAACAGTGCAGCGCTCCCTCAGTACTGCCCCTCCGACAGTGCAGCGATTCCTTAGTACTGATCCTCCGACAGTGCAGCACTCCCTCAGTACTGTCCCTCCGACAGTGCAGTGCTTCCCTCAGTACTGACCCTCCGACAGTGCGGCGCTCCCTCAATACTGCTCCTCCGACAGTGCAGCGCTCCCTCAGTACTGCCCCCCTGACAGTGCAGCGCTCCCTCAGTACTGCCCCTCTGGCAGTGCAGCACTCCCTCAGTACTGACCCTCTGACAGTGCGGCGCTCCCTCAGTACTGCCCCTCCAACAGTGCAGCGCTCCCTCAGTACTGACCCTCCGACAGTGCAGTGCTCCCTCAGTACTGCCCCTCCGACAGTGCAACACTCCCTCAGCACTGCCCCTCCGACAGTGTGGTGCTCCCTCAGTACTGCCCCTCCGACACTGCGGCGCTCCCTCAGTACCGCTCCTCCGACAGTGCAGCACTCCCTCAGTACTGTCCCTCCGACAGTGCAGCGCTCCCTCAGTACTGCCCCTCCGACAGTGCAGCACTCCCTCAGCACTGCACTGGCTCATCAGCCTGGATTAAGATGCTCAAGGCTTGGAATGGGGTCCGAGCCCAACGACCTTCTGACCCGAGACGGGAGGAGTGTTTACCAACTGAGCTGGACGTGGTGTGGGTCTCGCACTCAACTCATTTTGGGCAACATACGGAATTCGCGGGCAGGAAGAGACCAGCTGGTCCATCAAGCCTGCCCCGTGCACTGTGATGGCTGGAGCACCGTGACTAGGCACTTCCCGCCCCGCCCCGCCCTGCAGACATGTAGGGCTCGATTTTGTCAACGGAGGCGACTTGGTCAGGCGAGGCTGGAGGCGGGACATTGACACGACAAGCAGCAGTCCCGCCTCCATCCTCGCCTGACCATTCAGAGGGATTTTCCCCTGATTGAGCTTGTTAAGCCCGCCCTGCGGGCTCAGCAGGCCAATTAGGGAAGAAGTCACTGACAGATCACGTCAACGTCAGACGTGCTGTCTGTCAAGACTTCTTGAAAGAAGAAATGACAGCGTTTGACAGCTCGGTGAAGCTGTCAAACACTGACATTCTCTTTAGTTTGATGAGTCTTTGTGGTGAGGACTCAGCAAACATTGAAAATTTGTAAATTTCAGATGTCAGATGGATCGGAGGGTCCATCAGCCATTACCTGAAATTGACAAGGTGGATGTCCGCTCTCCCCATCCAGCACGGCTAAAGGCTATGGAAGTAAAAAAAGGTAAGTGAACACTTTTTTAAACTTATCACTCAACTTGCATACTTACCACTCCACACTTGCACCCATCACTCACCTCTACACCTTACGTCCAGGTGCCTCCGACTGCCGCAGACCTCCTCCACGTCTCCTCCAACCCGGCGGGGTTCTCCGAGGTCAGGAAGCCTTCACCTGTGAAGGTAAAATGGCACGAATCCCTTTTTCTGCCTGTTAACTACCTGTTAACAGGCAGTTAAAAGGATTAAAAGCCTTTCCCGCCTCCAGGAGACGGGACCCGAAGCTACACATCCTCCCGCCTCTTGGCAAAAGGGCACGGAGGCGGGATGGGGGCGGGTGGCACACCTGCCCCCAATTTCTCCGATTTTACGTGCTGTCCTGCCTCCATGCCCACCTCCTCGGGGCTTGGAAAATCCAGCCCATAATCTCCTGAGAGAGGCAAAAAAAAACCAGAGAAATAACCCAGGGCCCATTAAGGGAAAAAATACTCTGGGAAAAATTCCTCTCCAACTCCCTCGGGCGACCACAAGCTGTCCAGCAGATCACAAGGTTCAGCATCATATAGCTCAGTGTTCTCTTCGCTTTGCTGATTATACATCCAAGTGTTGTTCTTAGATTAGGAATGCACAGAACTTGCATTTCTATAGCGCCTTTCACAACCTCCGGACGTCCCAAAATGCTTTACAGCCAATGAAGTACATTTCTCCATTCCCAACACCAGCGAATCCCAATCTAATCCCTACTAGGTCCTGGTTATAGGGAGTTTGTTCCCATACACAAGTGGCCCACTTAGAACTAGATTTAGAGGATTTCAAAACCATAACGAAAAAGAAAGACTTGCATTTCTCCAGCGCCTTTCATGACCTCAAGATGTCCCAAAGCGCTTTACAGCCAATGAAGTACTTTTTGAAGTGTAGTCACTGTTGTAATGTAGGAAAACACGGCAGCCAATTTGTGCACAGCAAGCTCCCACAAACAAGTGCTATAGAATTTGACCGATCGGCAGTGTATTGGACACCTGTGCACAGAATACTTTGGGGGAAAAATTCAGTATCGCCCCTATTGCATCTTGACCGAACAGTAATGAATAGAGGAGACGGAATGAACCTTTTACTATTTACTGAGTAAGTGGGTGGACATTACAGCACATTGTCTGCATGGCAGAACCCGAAACTGAAAGTGAAAGACAAAGTAAAACCGAGCCCCCCAGCGCCCCCTTCAGGTAACACCCGGGAACTGGGACAAACTTCATTGAAGCAAAACTCAAAACACAACACTCCTTTCCCCCAGATAAAACCCCTTAGTCCTCCAGGCGTCTGGGACGGAATCTAACCCGACTGGAGCGCCGCTGGACAGGCATAGTCGGGGTGCCACTGCTAGCTGCAGGAAAACCTTCCTCCGTGGCTGATGACTCCGTGACACCTTCTGTCGATGTGGCTTCCGTCGTTGTTGCAGGAAGCAGGCCGTCACTGCCTGGCAGAGGTGGCGGAGACAATGGCCTAGCCTGTGACGTCTCTGTTACTCTCACTGGAGTACGGCCCCGTAGCTGGTCTACGTGGCGTCTGTGTAGCTGGCCATCAGGTGTACAGACGCTGTACGACAGGGGACCCGTGGCCTGCTCCACCACGGCAGGCATCCATTTGTCTCCTCCTGCATAGCAACGGGCAAACACAGTCTCTGACGGCTCAAACTGCCTGGCGGTGCCCTGGTGCTTCTTAGCCAGCTCCTCTTGCTTTGTGTGCATCTCATCCCTGTAGTCCGGGTGTAGCCGGTCCAGTGCAGTCGCCAGCCGGCGACCCATCAGCATCTCGGCAGGACTCTTCCCCGTTGCTGAGTTTGGTGTGGTATGCTGTGATCACAGGAACCTGGCCAATCTGGTTTGCCAGTCCCCCACCGATATCCTTACCAGTGCCTCTTTTGTGGTTTGCACCATCCTCTCTGCCTGCCCATCAGAGGAGGGGTGATAGGGCGCTGTGGTCACGTGGCGGATACAGTTTCTGCCTGCAAAAGCCTTGAACTCCGCTGACGTGAAGGCTGCTCCATTGTCCGAAACCAGCACGTCGGGGACCCCATGTGTGGCAAACAGCAAACGCAACGCGTTGATCACTGCACTGGATGTCATGGAGCTCATGATAGCCACCTCCAGCCATTTTGAATGAGAATCCACCACTATCAAAAAGACCTTCCCCTGAAATGGCCCTGCAAAGTCAATGTGGAGTCTTGACCATTTACGAGTGGTCCACTCCCAGGGGTGAAGGGGAGCCTTGGATGGGCTATGGCGAGTCAGCTGACATGTCTCACAGCTCTTTACCACCTCCTCCACGTCTCGGTCCAACCCCGGCCACCAGACGTAGCTTCTTGCCAACGCCTTCATGTGCACAATCCCAGGCTGTGAGTCATGCAGCATTTTCAGCACCTCCTCTCTTGCGGCGGCAGGAACCACCACATGGCTTCCCCAGAGCACGCAGTTCTTGTGTGCAGACATTTCATGGCGCCTCTGAACGAAGGGCTTGAAATGCTCCTCCTGGACCTCGGAGGGCCAGCCATGCAGCAGCCAGCATAGCACCCGTGATAAGACTGGATCTTTCTGTGTGAAGCTGCCAATCCGCTGGGCATGGAGTGGGGCCTCCGGAACTTCCTCCAGTAGCAGCACCTCCAGGGGTGGTGGCGTCTCAGCCATCGGCCGGTTCAAAGGCAAGCGACTCAGAGCATCAGCATTAGCCAGCATCTTCCCAGGCCTGTAGCAAAGTTCATAACTGTAGGCCCCCAACATCAGACTCCACCGAAGCATACGCGGTGATATGATCTGGGGCATGGGCTTGGAGTGATGCAGGAGCCCCAAGAGTGGCTTGTGGTCTGTGTAGATGACAAACTGTCTCCCTAACAGGTACTGGCTGACCTTCTTTACCCCAAATATGATGGCTAGGGCCTCCTTGTCAATCTGGGCGTAATTACGTTCTGTTGTTGAGAGTGTTCTTGAGGCAAAACTGATAGGCGCTTCCCGGCCATCTGGCTCTATGTGACCCAACAGAGCTCCCAGCCCGTATGGTGAGGCATCACACACCAACACCAATGGCTTGTTTTCATCATAGTGTGCCAGAACCTTATCTGCTTGTAGCAGTTCCTTTGCCTGTCTGTCGGCTGTTTCATGAGCTGAGGTCCAGTTCCACACTGTTGCTTGGTCTAACAGCCTGTGCAGTGGCTCTAAGATTGTGGCTTTGCCCTTGAGAAAACAACTGTAGAAGTTTAACAGTCCGAGGAATACCTGCAGTTCGGTCTTGTTCTTGGGGGTGGGAGCGCTCCTGATAGCCTCCATCTTCTCCGTAGTCGGATGCACACCGTCTTTGTCCACTCGGAATCCCAAGAACTCCACCCCATTGGCAGCGAACACACATTTCTCCTTCTGAAGGCGTAGTCCTACCTCAGCCAGCCGGCGTAGTACTTCCTGCAGCCGCTCATCATGGGCTTCCTGTGTCTTGCCTGTAATCAGTATGTCATCCAAGTAAGGCTGAACTCCCGGAACACCAGCCAACAGGGTGTCCATGAACCTCTGAAAGATTGCCACAGCCATAGACACCCCAAACTTCAGCCTTGTGGCTCGGAAAAGTCCTCTGTGGGTGTTGATTGTCAACAGCTCAGCTGACTCTTCATCCAGGACCAGTTGCTGGTATGCTTGCTTGAGATCCAGCTTGGTGAACAGAGTGCCTCCAGCCAGTGTTGAAAACAGCTCTGTAACTATTGGTAAGTGATACACATCTGGTAACACAGCAGTATTAACCGTACATCTGTAATCTCCACAGATTCGCAGGCCCCCATCCTTCTTTGCAATGGGCACGATAGGGGTGGCCCAACGGGAGTTCTTCACTGGCAAGAGAACCCCTTGGTTCACCAGCTTATCCAGGACCTCATCCACCTTCTTGCGCAACGCAAAAGGAACTGGTCACACCTTGAAGAACTTAGACGCTACCCCTGGGTCCACTTCGATTGAGACTGGCGGTCCCCGACAGGCCCCGAACTCACCAAAAACCTCTTCATAGTTCTCCAACATAGGCATTATGGGCTGTCGCTGTACTGTGTGTACTCCTGTCACTTCAATACCGAGGGGCTCAAACCAATCTCTGCCCAACAGGCTTGTGCCCTGCCCCGCCACCACATAAAGTGGAAGTGTGTCCTTGACTGCCTGATACCTAACTTCCACATGAATCATACCCAGCACCTGGAGTTGAGCTTGGGACCACTGCCGTAGCACGCCACTGACCTGAGCCATCGCCGGGGGTTCACTTGGCCACAGCCTATTGTAAGTCTCTTCACTTATCAACGAACACGCTGAGCCTGAATCCACCTCCATGCAGAGTGGTGCCCCATTCATGATCACATTTGCCGTGTATCCCCACCATCTGTGGGGTAGCTGCTCAGCTTCCGTGGTATACACTGTGTACTCATCGTTGTCCTCCAGTGTCAGGGTGTGTGTCTGCGATGCTTGTGTTGGCTCTGCTGCAGCAGCCTGAGCTTTCTTCATGCAGACACGAGCTATGTGTCCTCTGTTCTTACAGAAATGACATACCGCTGACACAAATTTGCATGTAGTGGAACCATGGAGAGCCCCACAGCGGAAACATTTTCTTCCTGTCTCTTTAGTTGCCTCCATGTCTCTCGCAGCAGCAGCTGCGTGTGTGGTCTTGTGCACCTCCTCGGCGGCCTGAGATGGTGCTGCCTCTGTACGGAGCATACGTGTGTTCATCGATGCAGCCTCTGCTGCTAAAGCCTTCTCCTCGGCCAGTCGGAACGTCAGGGCCTTCTCCGCTAACAGCTGTCTCTGCAATGCCGAGTCCAGCACTCCACACACAATCCGATCACGGAGCATATTGTCTAAATGGTCACCAAAATTACAATGTAATGAGCGTTTCCTCAACTCAGCAATGTAACTTGAAATAGATTGTCCAGGCTGTTGTTTACAATTGTGAAAATGGAAACGCTGCACAATCTCTGAGGGTTTTGGGTTAAAATGTTTCTGCAGCTTCTCAATCAAATCAGCATAATCCACCTCACGAGGTTTACGAGGAGCCACCAATGAACGCAGGACGGAGTAAGTAGCAGCTCCGCATACACTTAGCAACACTGAGCGCTTCTTCTCTTCTTTGTCAATATTATTGGCCTCAAAGAAACACCCAGTCTGTCTGCGTATTCCTCCCATGAACTGTCCTTATCCCCAGAGAACTCTTCAATACGTCCCAAGGTCGTCATAGTTTTAATGTGCACTGTCCCTTTAAGATCCACGGACTTTTTTCTTTTTTTTTGCAAATTCTTTTTCTCCTCTGGCCAGAGTTACGGTAGCTACACTCACGGTAGTTGCCTGGCCCGCACAATACTCTGTCCGCCGTCTACGTCGCAGCTAGCCAACTATCAAAATGCCGTTGATGTTGCTAGCTGAGTGGCCCGCTCGTCGCAATTTCCAATATCACGGCTGTAGGTTCGCATGTCTATCTCCATCCTTCTAGAGAGTTCAACAGCCGTCTCGTCGCCAGTATTGCATCTTGACCGAACAGTAATGAATAGAGGAGACGGAATGAACCTTTTACTATTTACTGAGTAAGTGGGTGGACATTGCAGCACATTGTCTGCATGGCAGAACCCGAAACTGAAAGTGAAAGACAAAGTAAAACCGAGCCCCCAGCACCCCCTTCAGGTAACACCCGGGAACTGGGACAAACTTCATTGAAGCAAAACTCAAAACACAACAGCCCCGTTTGGGGCACCATTATCGGCCGTGCGCAAAGTTTAGCGCCTGGCGCTAATTATCGCCTCCGATGGCAAACTTGTCTTTTATTGCCCCTGGAGGTGATTAGAGCGCTAAATCAGGCGCTTCACACCTCTCTTAAGGTGCTAACACCGAGGAGCGAGGCGCTACCTCAGAGCGCTGGCGAAGCTCATGTGATGTCAGTCAGCAATGGAACACAGACACACTGGCGCCGGCCAATTCTTAAAGGGGAGTTCTGACGAAAGGTCATTGACCTGAAACATTAACTCTGTTTCTCTCTTCACAGATGCTGCCTGACCTGCTGAGTTTCTCCAGCATTTTCCGTTTTTATCTTAAAGGGTGATACGCTTATCAATTACTTCATAAAAGGTGATGAGTCGAAGAAGAGATGATGAGTCGAAAGAAGAGATGAATAAGGCTTTTATTAGCTAAGAAGAGACCATGCTTCTTCGTGAGTGACTGAACAAGTCTGAACGAAACCCACACAGTGGTGGGTGGAGTCAGCTGAGGCATGCCTCCATACACAGCGCCACCCAGAGGTGGCAATATACAATACAGCGGTTTACCACATTCACCCCTTGTTTAATGTGAAGTCCGGCGGGGTGAAGGGTACTACAAGTTAAGTCTATCAGGAGGCCTTGTCTGACGTCCTGATCGTCGTGGTGGCGGCGGTGGTGTTGCAGCATCCGACGTCGGGTCTGGTGTCTGGGTGGTTGGCGAAGATTCCTGGGGCTTTGGCATGCCGTCTGCAGGGGTTGGGTTGGGAGGGGTGGTGGGGGATAACAGTGGTAAGGGGGATAACGGTGGTAAGGGGGATAACGGTGGTAATTCAGGGGTACCCGAGGGTGCGAGATCTCGTATGGAGACCGTGTCCTCCCGCCCGTCTGGGTATGTCACCCAGGCATACTGGGGGTTGGCGTGTAGGAGGTGCACCCGCTCGACCAGGGGGTCCGTTTTATGCGTCCTCACGTGCCTCCGCAGTAGGACGGGCCCAGGAGAAGTCAACCATGCCGGTAGCGAGGTTCCCGATGTAGACTTCCGGGGGAAAACGAACATTTTCTCATGAGGGGTCGCATTAGTGGCAGTACAAAGCAGTGACCGAATGGAGTGAAGCGCTGCAGGGAGGACCTCCTGCCAGCGGGAGGTCGGAAGGCCCTTAGATTTTAGTGCTAAGAGGACTGCCTTCCAAACCGTCGCGTTCTCCCTTTCCACCTGGCCGTTCCCCCGGGGGTTGTAACTGGTGGTCCTGCTCGTGGCGATACCTCTTGTTAGCAGGTACTGCCGAAGTTCGTCGCTCATGAACGATGAGCCCCTGTCGCTATGTATATAGCTGGGGAACCCGAACAGAGCGAAGATGTCATTCAGACACTTGATGACCGTGGTACTGGTCATGTCTGGGCAAGGGATGGCAAAGGGGAAACGGGAGTACTCATCAACTATGTTGAGGAAGTACACATTGCGGTCAGCGGAGGGGAGGGGCCCTTTAAAATCGACGCTCAGGCGTTCGAAGGGGCGGGTGGCCTTGATCAGGCTTGCTCTGTCCGGCCTATAGAAGTGCGGTTTGCACTCGGCGCAGATTTGGCAGCTCTTGGTCATGGTCCTGACCTCCTCGATGGAGTAGGGCAGGTTACGGGATTTGATAAAATGGAAAAACCTGGTGACCCCCGGGTGGCAGAGGTCATTGTGGAGGGACTGCAGCCTATCACTCTGCGCGTTGGCGCATGTACCACGTGATAGGGCATCTGGGGGCTCATTGAGTTTCCCTGGCCGATACAAGATATCATAATTGTAGGTGGAGAGTTCGATTCTCCACCTCAAGATCTTGTCGTTCTTGATTTTACCCCTCTGCTTATTATTAAACATAAAAGCTACTGAACGCTGGTCAGTGAGCAGGGTAAATCGTTTCCCGGCCAGGTAATGCCTCCAGTGACGCACCGCTTCTACAATAGCCTGGGCCTCCTTTTCGACGGAGGAGTGTCTCGTCTCGGGGCCCTGGAGGGTCCTTGAGAAAAAGGCCACGGGTCTGCCCGCCTGGTTAAGGGTCGCGGCTAGGGCGAAGTCGGAGGCATCGCTCTCCACTTGGAAGGGGATGGACTCATCCACCGCGTGCATTGCGGCCTTCGCGATATCGTTCTTGATAAGAGTGAAGGCTGCACACGCCTCTGGTGTCAGGGGGAAGGAGGTGGCTTTGATGAGGGGCCTGGCTTTGTCTGCATAGAGGGGCACCCACTGGGCGTAGTAGGAGAAAAACCCCAGGCATCTCTTCAGTGCTTTTTGGCAGTGGGGAAGGGGTAGCTCCATTAGGGGGCGCATTCTGTCGGGGTCGGGCCCGATGACTCCGTTCTCCACCACGCAGCCGAGGATGGCCAGGCGCTTGGTGTGAAACATACATTTTTCCTTATTGTACGTTAGGTTCAGCCGTTGGGCCGTACGGAGGAAATTTGCTAGATTAACGTTGTGGTCCTGCTGGTCGTGGCCGCAGATGGTGACGTTATCCAAATAGGGGAAGGTTGCCCGCAGCGCGTTCTGGTCAACCATTCGGTCCATCTCCCTTTGGAAGACCGAAACCCCGTTGGTGACGCCGAAGGGGACCCTAAGGAAGTGGTAGAGGCGGCCGTTTGCCTCGAAGGCAGTATACTGGCGGTCCTCATGGCGGATGGGCAGCTGGTGGTACGCTGACTTAAGGTCGATGGTGGAGAATACTTTGTATTGCGCAATCTGATTGACCATATCAGATATGCGAGGGAGGGGGTACGCGTCCAGCTGGGTGTACCGGTTTATGGTTTGGCTGTAGTCGATTACCATGCGGCGTTTTGCAGTGGTTTTAACGACTACAACCTGGGCTCGCCAGGGGCTAGTGCTACCTTCGATAATGCCCTCCTTCAAGAGCCGCTCCACCTCAGAGCTGATAAAAGCTCTGTCCCCGGCACTGTACCGCCTGCTTTTGGTAGCGATGGGTTTACAGTCGCGGGTGAGGTTAGCGAACAGGGGAGGGGGGGGGACTTTTAATGTGGAAAGGCTGCAGGTGGTTTGCAGCGGGCGATTTAAAAGTTGTTGGTTGCAGACTGTGAGTGGGGGGAGGGGTCCACCGTATGCTAGTGTGACACTCTTAAGGTGGCACTGAAAATCCAACCCTAGCAGGACGGCAGCGCAAAGACGGGGCAGGACTAGCAGTTTAAATTTTTGATATTCAGTGCCCCCTACTGACAGGGTCACCACACAGTAGCCGCTGATGTCCATTGACTGGGACTTGGACGCCATAGAAATGCGATGGTGCGTTGGCAGAATCGTGAGGGAGTGGCTACGTACCGTGTCGGGGTGGACGAAACTCTCTGTGCTCCCGCTGTCGATCAGGCAACTGGTGGCGCGGCCGTTTACCGCGATATCCATCATGGAGCTGGATAGATGGTGAGGGTGGCCTTGATCCAGCGTCACGGAGGCCAGTATGTGGCTTAGTGAGTCACTATAGTCATCCGCCGAGACGGTGGTCGGTTCCGGTGACGAAATGGCGGTTGAGTGCGTTGGATACGATGGCGGCGGATGCCATGCGGCCAGGGGTACACAAAATGGCGGATAAGATGGCTGCTCCCACGGCCCGCACGCTGCGCTGTTGGCTGGCTTCCCCTTGCAGGCGTTAGCGTAATGGCCTTTCTTCCCGCAGCCCGAGCAGGTAGCTGTCTTAGCTGGGCAGTGCGCTCTGGGATGTTTTAACTGGCCACAGAAATAGCATTTTTGGGCCTGGTTACTGGGCATCGAAGCAGTTCTTACCGGAGGCTGCTGTCTCGGTTGGGTCGCTGCAGCGGTTGGTGCCGGGGGCGGCGGTCCCGTGTCCCACGGTTTCGATTGCCATGTCTCGGCGCCGTTACGGGGGTATGCCTCGAGGTTTCGGTGGGCCTCCTCTAACGAGAGCGCAAGGGCAATGGCCGTCTTCAGGTCGGGTTCCTTGCTTTCTAGCAGTCTCTGCCGGGTGTGGTCTGACTGGAGGCCCCTGACGAAGGCATCACAGGCGAGTCCCTGCGCGTGCTCCACAGCCGTTACCGCTTTACAATCGCAGTCTCTGCAGAGTGCCAGTAGCGCCCGTGCAAATGCCCCTACCGATTCTCCCGGTTGCTGCCTGCGGGATCCCAAGAGGTGTCGGGCGTAAATTGTGTTCACTGGGCGCGTATATTGCCCTTTTAGTAGCTCGAGGGCCGCCACGTACGTATTAGAGTCCCGGATTAGCATATATACTTGATGGCTCACCTGGGCGGTCAAAATTTTCAGTTTGTGATCCTCCTCTGTAACCTGTGAGATTGCGAGGAAGGATTCAAAGCAGCTCAGCCAGTGTTCAAACTTGGCTGATGCACCCACATCTTGAGGGTCGAGGTCCAGGCGTGGTGGTCTGAGGGCTCTCAGCAATGTCTGCTGTATCCGTTGCTGTTGTTGCTCCTCAGGTGTCGCCATTTAACTTTTAGCTAATAAAATTGATACGCTTATCAATTACTTCATAAAAGGTGATGAGTCGAAGAAGAGATGATGAGTCGAAAGAAGAGATGAATAAGGCTTTTATTAGCTAAGAAGAGACCATGCTTCTTCGTGAGTGACTGAACAAGTCTGAACGAAACCCACACAGTGGTGGGTGGAGTCAGCTGAGGCATGCCTCCATACACAGCGCCACCCAGAGGTGGCAATATACAATACAGTGGTTTACCACAAAGGGGAGGGTTGATTTTGCTCTCCATCCACATCCTGCTCATTGCAGCCTTGAATCTCGGCCTGGAGAGACCTGTACATCAAATCTGCTGGAAAGAACAATGGAGAGACCCAGGGAAAGAGCTCAGAGTGCAGCCCCCAATGTCTCTTCTAAATCAATACAAGGAAGGGCAAATCAAAATAAACCTGCAAAGTGCCGCTCAGTACCCAAAACTCCTTCACACAGCGTTGAATCTCTCCAGAAGTCTCTCTCTCTCTCTCTCTCAGAATGCGTGGTGCAAAAATGTCACCGACAAAAAAAGGCAGGAAGCGGTCGCCTTTAAATAGCGCTCCCCCAGTCCCTTCCTGACTGCAAAACGCTCCCCTCAACCTGTCGTTGCTAGCGGCAGGCGGTAAGGCAGGGGGCGCCACTCAATATCCGGTCCGGGGCGCTACTGGGGCGTTGCTCACTCGACTGACGTCACGATCTGCCGGCACAGGAGATCGTGGCGGTAGTGTTTAGCGCCGCCGCAAAATGTCTAGTTAATTTCGTGAGCGGCGCAAACATCGCCGTGCCCGGCGCTAGTTGCTTTGCGCCCCATTAACGCCCTCTTAAGGCGCTAACGGGAGGCGCAAACAACTGAATTTCTCCTCCATTGTGTTTATTTGTTGTGGATTATATTATAAAGTCATGTCCGAGGTGAGCAGGGTTCAGTGTCCTGCTTCTGTTAGCTTACACTTACACTGTATGTGCCCAATCTAAATGGGTTTAATTGGATTAAAGATAGGACATGCTTATCATATATTAATATTTCAATATGACAGCACAGCTGCTGAACAATCAGCTTCTCTCCCTGCACTTACACTCCATTTCCATTAACCAATTTTGCTGTCAAACCTTTATTGCCAGTTGCTGCCAATCCAGTGTTTTAATATTTCAGTGTTCGGAAATATTTCACAAGATTCCCTAAGCCCTCATTAAACTTCAAATCAGAAAAGCCACAGGCAATTTTTTAAAGCATTTTTACCTCATTTGCCCCGGAATGCTATGTATATAATGATGTATCGGTTACATCATGCTTTTTTAAAACTCCAGACTTGATTGTTCCAACGCACTCCTGGCCGGCCTCCCACATTCCACCCTCCGTAAACTTGAGCTCATCCCAAACTCCACTGCCCCGTGGCCTAACTCGCACCGAGTCCCGTTCACCCATTAACCCCTGTGCTCACTGCCCCATGTCCTAACTCGCACCGAGTCCCGTTCACCCATCACGCCCTGTGCTCACTGCCCCGTGTCCTAACTCACACCCAGTCCCGTTCAACCATCACCCCCTGTGCTCACTGCCCCGTGTCCTAACTCACACCAAGTCCCGTTCACCCATCACCCCCTGTGCTCACTGCCCCGTGTCCTAACTCACACCCAGTCCCGTTCATCCATCACCCCCTGTGCTCACTGCCCCGTGTCCTAACTCGCACTGAGTCCCGTTCACCCATCACCCCCTGTGCTCACTGCCCCGTGTCCTAACTCACACCCAGTCCCGTTCACCCATCACCCCCTGTGCTCACTGCCCCGTGTCCTACCTCACACCAAGTCCCGTTCACCCATCACCCCCTGTGCTCACTGCCCCGTGTCCTAACTCACACCCAGTCCCGTTCACCCATCACCCCCTGTGCTCACTGCCCCGTGTCCTAACTCGCACCGAGTCCCGTTCACCCATCACCCCCTGTGCTCACTGCCCCATGTCCTAACTCACACCGAGTCCCGTTCACCCATCACCCCCTGTGCTCACTGCCCCGTGTCCTAACTCGCACCGAGTCCCGTTCACCCATCACCTCTGTGCTCGCTGCCCCGTGTCCTAACTCACACCGAGTCCCGTTCACCCATCACCCCCTGTGCTCACTGCCCCGTGTCCTAACTCACACCCAGTCCCGTTCACCTATCACCCCTATGCTCGCTGCCCCGTGTCCTAACTCACACCCAGTCCCGTTCACCCATCACCCCCTGTGCTCGCTGCCCCATGTCCTAACTCACACCGAGTCCCGTTCACCCATCACCCCTGTGCTCGCTGCCCCGTGTCCTAACTCACACCCAGTCCCGTTCACCCATCACCCCCTGTGCTCGCTGCCCCGTGTCCTAACTCGCACCGAGTCCCGTTCACCCATCACCCCTGTGCTCGCTGCCCCGTGTCCTAACTCACACCCAGTCCCGTTCACCCATCACCCCCTGTGCTCGCTGCCCCGTGTCCTAACTCGCACCGAGTCCCATTCACCCATCACCCCTGTGCTCGCTGCCCCGTGTCCTAACTCACACCGAGTCCCGTTCACCCATCACCCCTGTGCTCGCTGCCCCGTGCCCTAACTCACACCGAGTCCCGTTCACCCATCACCCGTGCTCGCTGACCTACACTGGATCCCGGTCTGGCAACACCTCGATTTTAAAATTCTCATCCTTGTGTTCAAACCCCTCCATGACCTCACTCCTCCCTATCTCTGTAATCTCCTCCAGCTCTACAACCCTCCGAGATCTCTGCGCTCCTCCAATTCTGGCCTCTTGCGCATCCCCGATTTCCATCGCTCCACCATTGGCGGCCGTGCCTTCAGCTGCCTGGGCCCTAAGCTCTGGAATTCTCTCCCTAAACCTCTCCGCCTCTCTCTCCTCCTTTAAGACGCTCCTTAAAACCTGCCTCTTTGACCAAGCTTTTGGTCGCCTGTACCAGTATCTCCTCATGTGGCTCGGTGTCAAATTTTGTCTGGATTACACTCCTGTGAAGCGCCTTGCGACGTTTTATTACATTAAAGATGCAAGTAGTTGTTGTTTTAATAGGGGTAGACTTTGTGAATCAGTGCCCTCAAAGTAGACGTCTAATATTAAAATGGATAAATTACATAGAATTACACATAATGTACAGCACAGAAACAGGCCATTCGGCCCAACTGGTCTGTGCCGGTGTTTATGCTCCACACGAGCCTCCTCCCACCCCTCTTCATCTCACCCCATCAACATATCCTTCTATTCCTTTCTCCCTCATGTGTTTATCCAGCTTCCTCTTTAAATGTATCTCTGCTCTTCGCCTCAACCACTCCCTGTGGCAGCGAGTTCCACATTCTCACCACTCTCTGGGGGAAGAAGTTCCTCCTGAATTCCCTATTGGGTTTATTAGTGACGATCTTATACTGATGGTCCCTAGTTCTGGTCTCCCCCACAAGTGGAAACTCTCTCTCTCTGTCTACCCTGTCGAACCCTTTCACAATCTTAAAGACCTCGATTAGGTCACCCCCTCAGCCTTCTCTTTTCTAGAGAAAGGAAGCCCCAATTGCAGCCTGTAACTAGCCTTCTGATGAGTGGGAATCTGAAAAAGGTTTAAACAAAAGCTGAAAAGATATCGGAGCAGATGAGAAGGTGAGGTGATGAATCCATCTATTTCTCCACATTACTGGGAGCAAAAGCTCTGGAGAGTTAAATGTCAACTCGGAGAAACACAGAATACTGGTACTGGTGGCAATAATTAACACATTTGAGCATTACTACAATCCTGACCAAAGCCTGATCCGTGCAATGTTCAAACTTTTCACGTGTTAAAACAGGAGACAGCCTGGATTAATAACTTTGAGCCGACTCATGTGTCAGCCGTGACTCAGTGGGTAGCACGCTCGCCTCTCAGTCAGAAGGTTGTGGGTTCAAATCCCACTCCAGAGACTTCAGCCCATAAAACCAGGCTGACACTCCCAGAGCAGTGCTGAGGGAGTGCTGCATTGTCGGAGGTGCCGTCTTTCGGATGAGATATTAAACTGAGGCCCCGTCTGCTCTCTCAGGTGGAGGTAAAAGATCCCACGGCACTATTTTGAAGAAGAGCAGGGGGTTTCGTCCTGGTCAATATTTATCCCTCAATCAACATCACTGAAAAACAGATGATCTGGTCATTTATCACATTGCTGTTTGTGGGAGCTTGCTGTGCACAATTTGACTGTAGCGTTTCCCACATTACAACAGTGACTACACTTCAAAAGTACTTTATGGACTGTAAAGCGCTTTGAAATGTCCTGAGGTCGTGAAAGGAGTTATATTAATGCAAGTCTTTTTTTCTTTTTCTTCATCATTTTGAAATCCTCCAAATCTTGTTCTGAGCGGGACACTTGTGTATGGGACCAAACTCCCTATGACCAGGGCCTAATTGGGATTCGCTGAGGCTATCATGGGATGGCTGGTGTCGGGAATGGAGCAATGCCACACTGGTGCGACGAGGAGTGATCTTCTCTGGCGTAAGTTGAGACGTACTGTGGGGGCAGAGCAGTGGGAGCTGTACCCTGCACCTTAACTGTGCGTTATCTGATGTGGAAGCGCTTGGTGCTGATACTGGGGCGCCTGAAATGGCAGGTATTCCATCCACCTCACTTAGACGAGCACAAATACACACACACACACACACACACACACACACAAAAAGAGCAACCCTGGGTTGTTAACATTCTGTAAACGGTGCTGAGCTGCGAGGCCAGGACCGCTATTGATGCATCATTACTCGCATGGCAGACGTCTCATTCTGGGGGTGGCGTTGCAGAGGCTTTAGCGTTTCTCTATTTGCAAATCGTCGCACTCCAATGCAAGCAATTGCTTTGCAGATGGCAGCGGTTGACAGTGGGAGAGCGCGAGCATCTGACAGCAGAAAAGGCACCAACAAAAAAATATCATTACTGGAATGGGAAAGGCCACAGCACTGATGAACGAACTCCAGTTGCAAGCCTACATAAGGTTAAATTCAAGTTCATACATTTTGATGTCCTCCTCTTTCTACGGCAGATATTCTTGCTGTGCGACTGTGTGTAGTTGTGTAGAATTTGAAGTAACAGCGAAAAGGAAGCAGCTTAACTGTAAGAATTAACGGCATTTCCTGCTGGTTTTGAGTCCTGTTAGTGAGTGTCTGGAACTAAGGTTTCGCCTGTAGCTTTCCAACGGAAGAGAAGGGTTTTTATAATATCTCAATGACCTACACCTTGCATCACCTTGTGTCTCTTTTCCCCCAAGGGGTACTTTCTCCGTGATCACATCAGCACCCATTTGTTTGACCAGATGTTGACCGAGCAGAGAGTAAGCAGATGTCAAACTCTATAATCAGCACTTCAAGGAATGAATCCCCAAAGGTGGACCATAAACAATAGGACCATAAACTGCGACATACATCACAATCGAAAGGCTACCTGCTTTGTGTGATTTATTATCGCGGCGACGTACCGCTTATTTATTTCCGCACCATGATGAGCTGGGCCCACATCTGGATAACGTTGTCTGCAGATGTTCAAAGTCTACCACAGATCAGAAAAGCAGGCCGTGAAATGAGTCCAAGGACACGCTGAAGATCAAACGCTGCAGCTCTCTTTACCTGATGCGGAGACAAGTTTATCTTTAATGGGGAGGGGCCCATCCTGCTGCTGGTGGACCCCGAGCTCTCCTAATCCAGTCCAGGCAGCTGTTGGTGCTAATATTCCTCAGTTGCTGTTTGTTTTGCTGCCTGAATTTCTGAAGGTTTGGACAGGGCTGCTCCTGGTGCTATTGCATCAACGATGGGTAAATCCTGAATCGCAACACCACCCGTTACTGTCAGCAGCCTGGGATTGGTGCAAATTCATGGGGGCAGGGGTTTATGGGGCCGAGATCCCTGATTGGGATTTATGGAGCTGTGACTCCACATTCCAGAGTACCTGGGATTACATAAATCGGACAGGCACCCACAACATTATAGGCACATCTTGGGCATTAGTGCAATGAGGGAGGGGGAAAAGAGGCCCAATTTCATCTAGTACGATAGCAAAATACTGCAGATGCTGGAAATCCGAAATAACAACAGAAAATGCTGGAAAAACTCAGCAGGCCAGGCAACATCCGTGGAGAGAAAATAGAGTCGACGTTTCGGGTCTAACCCTTTTTCAAACTGGAAAGGAAATACAATAGATCGAAGGCAGGGCTGCGATAGAACAAAAGAAGTAAAAGAGACATTAAGAGGTATTCAAAACCAGACGAGATGGTAATAGGACAGTGGAGACAAAAGACGGCAAGATTAGGTGTGAAGTGTACTGGCAGGATGGGAGACAGCTGCCGTGTGGGAGAGAGAGAAAAAGGAAAGGGGGGGGGGGGGAGAAGGGAAGATCCAAAACAAAGGGGTGGAAAAAAATATAAGTAAAAATGTAATGGGGCCGAGGTTATGATCTGAAATTGTTGAACTCGATATTGAGTCCGGAAAGCTGCAAAGTGCCTAATCGGAAGATGAGGTGCTGTCCCTATTACCATGGTCCTAGTACCATCTCGTCTGGTTTTGAATACCTCTTAATGTCTCTTTTACTTCTTTTGTTCTATCGCAGCCCTGCCTTCGATCTATTTTATTTCCTTTCCAGTTTGAAAAAGGGTTCGACCCGAAACGTTGACTCTAATTTCTCTCCACGGATGTCGCCTGGCCTGCTGAGTTTTTCTAGCATTTTCTGTTGTTATTCCCAATTTCATCTAGGCTGACACTCCAGTGCGGTACCGAGGGAGTGCTGCACTGTCGGAGGTGACGTCTTTCGGATGAGATGTTAAACCGAGGCTCTGTCTGCTCTGTTGTGTATGTACCTTTAAGGGAATAACTGGTCTCAGACTGCAGTACCGGCAGTGACCACCCCTGTATAAAAGGCCCTAGCAGGCTTCTGTAGTTTCAGTTTCCAGGTTGTCTCCATTCAGTAAAGACTTGTTATAATCAACTCCTGCAGTCCGTGTCTCAATTATACACGGACATAATATGCTCTCTCAGGTGGGCGTTGAAGATCCCGTGGCACTATTTTGAAGAAGAGCAGGGGAGTTCTCCCCGGTGTCCTGGGGCCAATATTTATCCCTCAACCAACATCACTAAAACAGATTATCTGGTCATTATCACATTGCTGTTTGTGGGACCTTGCTGTGCGCAAATTGGCTGCCGCGTTTCCTACATTACAACAGTGACTACACTTCAAAAAGTACCTCATTGGCTGTAAAGCGCTTTGGGACGTCCGGTGGTTGTGAAAGGCGCTGGAGAAATGCAAGTTCCTCCTTTCTCTAGGCAAGAGAGCTCACACCTATTTTAGGCGGCCACCTGTGATGCTCCCCTTTTCCTGACCCACTCCCACCATTGTTGAGCCAGGAACGCAGCTCAGGCCACAAGGAAATTTGCAACCGATTATGTAGCTTTAAAGACTACAGGCGCATCATTCTGACTCCTGGCTTGGATACTCTTGTTTCAGAGTACCTTAAGTCTCACTGCTGGCAGTGGTGTTGGGAAGCACGGAATAGAGTTAATCCAGACTGAGCAGTAATGAATTTGATTAGGTGGGCCTAAAGCAATTGTAGATGATAAAATATGGTTGGTTATTCTGCGAAAGTGGTGCCATTTATCAACTGCTTTTTAAAATAACTAGAGAACCCCCTGTGGCGTTTTTCAAAGTAAGTTCAAGGATCTGCTGTTCATAGAATCATACAATGATACAGCACAGAAGGAGGCCATTCAGCCCATCGTGCCGGTGTCGGCTCTTTGAAAGATTCCCTCCAATTAGTCCCACTCCCCCCTGCTCTTTCCCCAGAGACCTGCAAATTATTTCCTTTTCAAGTATTTATCCAATTCCCTTTTGAAAGTTATTATTGAATCTGCTTCCACCACCCTTTCAGGCAGCGCGTTCCAGATCACAACTCGCTGCTTAAAAATATTCTCATCATCTCCCCTCTGGTTCTTTTGCCAATTACTTTAAACTTATATTTAAGAACATAAGAAATAGGAGCAGGAGTAGGCCAATCGGCCCCTCGAGCCTGCTCCGCCATTCAATAAGATCATGGCTGATCTGATCCTAACCGCCAATCCACTATCACAGAACCATCTCCTGAATCTAACAGAATTAGACACACGAAATAGAAGCAGGATCAGGCTACACGGCCCCTGGGCCCGCTCCGCTACACACAGGGCCATGACCGATCCGAACCTAGACTCATGTCCAAATTCCTGCCCGCTCCCCATAACCCTTTATGGCCCCTAGTTTTGGATTCCCCACAAGTGGAAACATCCCTACATCTACCCTAGCAAACCCCTTCATAACTTAAAGACCTCTATATAGTTTATAATCCCAATTTTGACCTTACTTTTTCTTGGAAGAACAAGGGCAGCAGTCGCATGGGAACACCACCACCTCCAAGTTCCCCTCCAAGTCACACACCATCCTGACTTAGAAGTATATCGGCCATTCCTTCATCATCGCTGGGTAAAATCCTGGAACTCCCTCCCTAGCAGCACTGTGGGAGTACCTTCACCACACGGACTGCAGTGGTTCAAGAAGGCGGCTCACCACCACCTTCTCAAGGGGCAACTAGGGATGGGCAATAAATGCCGGCCTTGCCAGCGACGCCCAGATCCCGAGAGCGGATAAGAAAAATGATTGCACCCAGCTCTCAAGTCCTTTTAAAAAAAACCTTTAACAAGATCCCCACTTTGTAACTGTCTTCAATCCAATAAAGAATGGAGCGATGGATTCTGAGGTCACTTGTTTAGTATTCTTACTGTATGTGATATTTTACTGCAAATCATGGACACAACTGCTTGGGATTCTCCCCACAGAAAGTAATCAGGCTGGGCAATAATGATAAATGTATAGCTTCCAATGTCTCGAGTACAAAGGCTTGGTATTCACTGAACTGTATGAAATTGATTTAACAAATCAAGGATAAAGTTCAAAGTATATTTGAAGGCAGACGGCGCATTTGGAAATTGATTTTGTCACGGTGTCATTATTTTAATTTTGTATCGCTTAAATGTTTCTTGCCTCCAGATCTGCATCTGAATTACCAATGTGAGGGCTACCTTCACATAGTCTTTAGACTGAGGTGGAGATTTCCTTGGGATTCGTTATAAGTGAGCGTCTCTGCATGGACCCCATTTAAAGGGGAGGTCTCTCTGTGAGGACCCCTTTTAAAGGGGTCACTCTATGAGGACCTCTGAGGGGGAGGCAGGTGGGTGGAGGGGTGTGAGGGGGTGGAGGGGGGGACAGGATGGAGGGGATGGGATGTAGCAGGGTGATGGGGGGATGGACGGGGCAGAGAGGGTGGGGTGGAGGGGGTGTAGGAGGTTTGTTGTGTGGAGGTGGCTGTGTGGAGGGGGGTGGAGGGGGAGGAGAGGGTGGGGTGGAGGGGGCTGGGTGGAGGGGGAGGAGAGGGTGGGGTGGAGGGGGTGGAGGAGGCTGGGTGGAGGGGGGTGGAGAGGGTGGGGTGGAGGTGGTGGAGGAGGCTGGGTGGAGGGGGGTGGAGGGGGAGGAGAGGGTGGGGTGGAGGGTGCTGTGTGGAGGGGGAGGAGAGGGTGGGGTGGAGGGGGCTGTGTGGAGGGGGAGGAGAGGGTGGGGTGGAGGGGGCTGTGTGGAGGGGGAGGAGAGGGTGGGGTGGAGGGGGCTGGGTGGAGGGGGAGGAGAGGGTGGGTGGAGGGGGGCTGGGTGGAGGGGGAGGAGAGGGTAGGGTGGAGGGGGTGGAGGAGGCTGGGTGGAGGGGGGTGGAGGGGGAGGAGAGGGTGGGGTGGAGGGTGCTGTGTGGAGGGGGAGGAGAGGGTGGGGTGGAGGGGGCTGGGTGGAGGGGCAGGAGAGGGTGGGGTGGAGGGGGCTGGGTGGAGGGGGAGGAGAGGGTGGGGTGGAGGGGGCTGGGTGGAGGGTGAGGAGAGGGTGGGGTGGAGGGGCTGGGTGGAGGGGGAGGAGAGGGTGGGGTGGAGGGGGCTGGGTGGAGGGGGAGGAGAGGGTGGGGTGGAGGGGGCTGGGTGGAGGGGGAGGAGAGGGTGGGGTGGAGGGGGCTGGGTGGAAGGGGAGGAGAGGGTGGGGTGGAGGGGGCTGGGTGGAGGGGGAGGAGAGGGTGGGGTGGAGGGGGCTGGGTGGAGGGGGAGGAGAGGGTGGGGTGGAGGGGGCTGGGTGGAGGGGGAAGAGAGGGTGGGGTGGAGGGGGCTGGGTGGAGGGGGAGGAGAGGGTGGGGTGGAGGGGGAGGAGAGGGAGGAGTGGGTGGGGTGAGGGGGAGGAGAGGGAGGAGTGGGTGGGGTGGAGGGGGCTGGGTGGAGGGGGAGGAGAGGGAGGAGTGGGTGGGGTGGAGGGGGCTGGGTGGAGGGGGAGGAGAGGGTGGGGTGGAGGGGGAGGAGAGGGAGGAGTGGGTGGGGTGGAGGGGGAGGAGAGGGTGGGGTGGAGGGGGCTGGGTGGAGGGGGAGGAGAGGGTGGGGTGGAGGGGGCTGGGTGGAGGGGAGGAGAGGGTGGGGTGGAGGGGGCTGGGTGGAGGGGGAGGAGAGGGTGGGGTGGAGGGGGCTGGGTGGAGGGGGAGGAGAGGGTGGGGTGGAGGGGGCTGGGTGGAGGGGGAGGAGAGGGTGGGGTGGAGGGGGCTGGGTGGAGGGGGAGGAGAGGGTGGGGTGGAGGGGGCTGGGTGGAGGGGGAGGAGAGGGTGGGGTGGAGGGGGCTGGGTGGAGGGGGAAGGAGAGGGTGGGGTGGAGGGGGCTGGGTGGAGGGGGAGGAGAGGGTGGGGTGGAGGGGGAGGAGAGGGAGGAGTGGGTGGGGTGGAGGGGGAGGAGAGGGAGGAGTGGGTGGGGTGGAGGGGGCTGGGTGGAGGGGAGGAGAGGGTGGGGTGGAGGGGGTGGAGGAGGTTGGTGGGTGGAGGGGGCTGTGTGGAGGGGGGTGGAGGGGGGGAGAGAGGGTGGGGTGGAGGGGGAGGAGAGGGAGGAGTGGGTGGGGTGGAGGGGGTGAGGAGGGTGGGAGGTGGGTGGGTGGAGGGGGCTGGGTGGAGGGGAGGAGAGGGTGGGGTGGAGGGGGCTGGGTGGAGGGGGCTGTGTGGAGGGGGGTGGAGGGGGAGGAGAGGGTGGGGTGGAGGGGGCTGGGTGGAGGGGGAGGAGGGGGGTGGAGGAGGTTTGGTGGGTGGAGGGGGTGGAGGGGGTGGAGGGGGTGGAGGAGGTTTGGGGTCTGGCGGTCCCAATGGTCTTGGTGCCCAGGGCTCCGAGAATGCTTAAGCTGTCTGTGGCTCTCTATGAACGCTTTATTAAAAAACAGTCCTAGTTAGAAAGCCCTGTTATTAATGGTATCCTGCACTCCAAAACTTAGGGTAGAAATGTTGATTTAATCTTTGAAGAGCAAAGATGTATTTTCAGTATAAAATGACTCTCAAGCTGAACAGCTAGTCTCACCAAACCTTTTATTCCCCCCTGAATTTTGTGCTCATTAAGTGCACAGGGACTGTACACCCAGTGTTGGTATTAATAGAGTAAATGGTAGCCCCTGTGTCAGCTTGGCTTAGTGGTAGTACAATGGTAGAGGGTTGTGGGCTCAAGCCCACTCCCAGTGCAGTACTGAGGGAGTGCTGCACTGCCAGAGGTGCCGCCTTTCAGCTGAAACGTTAAACCGAGGCCCCCTCTGCATGCAAATGATCCCATGGCACTATTTTGAAGAAGAACAGGGGAGTTTTCCCCAGTGTCCGACAGTGCAGCACTCCCTCAGTACTGCACTGGGAGTGTCAGCCTGGATTTTCTGGAGTGGGACTTGAACCCACAACCTTCTGACTCAGAGGTGAGAGTGCTGCCCACTGAGCCACGGCTGACACCTAGAATGAACTCGACAGGTTTGTCAAGAAATGAGAGTCAGGTATTAGAAAAACACCAAGGGAATACTAGGGATAGGTGGGTGAGATGGAGCAAAGGTCTCCTCTTGCCTGAAACTGCTACTGTGTAACCAATTTTGCAATAAACAGATAGGGGGGAAAATTCGGTTGTTTTGCGCCTCCCGTTAACACCCTAAGAAGGCGCTAACGGGGCACAAAGCAACTAGCGCCCAGGCGCGGCACCGCCAACGCCTCCCGCAAAATTCAGCGGGAGGTTAGCGTCGGCGGTAACCGTTAGCGCCCCACGGCACTGCACTGCCGGCGATGACGTCATCGTCGTGCGCAGCGCCCCGCTTGCACCCCGGCCACGATCTGCGGTAGTGCCTCCTGACTTACCACCGGACGCCATGTCTGATGGGGTCAGGGGGGCCTACCTGCGGCTGGGGCGGCGCTAATTAAAGGCGAGGTGCCGGGCGGCCATTTCTGTTGCTGGCCGCTTGCCAGCAGCCCCCCCCCCCCGACCCCCCGCAGAAGTGCCGGGCTCTTTTGCCGGCACTCCCGATCCCTGGTGGCCCAGCTGGGCCCCGGGTTGCGCTGCGCTAGGCCCCTCCCCTTTAAGAAGGGGAGGAAGGCCTACAGTACCGCGGCGCGACGTGCCGGCGTGCATCGCGCTGCGGCACGTAGCACCGCGATATTCCCTCGCCCTGCTTCCCTCTTGGCGCGCTACCATTCAGTTTCAGCCGTGGGGTGCTAATTTTTTCGGGCACTAAGAGTCGCGCCCCCGCGAAGTTCGCACCCCAAAGGGGTCGTGACTCAATTTTTACCCCCTTAACTTTTAATTTATCTCATTGCAGTTTGTGGGACCTTGCTGCATACAAATTGGCTGCCATGTTTGTCTACTTAAAATCAGTGACCGCAACTCAAAATGTCAATCAATGACTGTGAAACGCTTTGGGACGCCCTGAGGTTGTGGTTGGTGCATCACCAGAATGGTACCAGGGCTCCAAGGGTTAGATTATGAGGAGAGGTTACAGAAACTCGGCTTGTATTGCCTGGAATAGAGAAGGTTAAGGGGTGATTTGATTGAGGTCTTTAGGATTTTGAAAGGAATTGATAAGATAGATAGAGAGAAACCTTTTCCACCAGTGGGGGAGTCTAGGACAAGGGGACATCACCTTACAATCAGAGCCAGACCACTCAGGAGAGGAGTTAGGAAAGACTTCACACAAAGGGTGGTAGAAGTGTGGAACTCTCTCCCACACAAAACAGTAGATGCTAGCTCAATTAATCATTTTAAATCTGAGAGCGATAGATTTTTGTCAGCCAAAGGTATTAAGGGATATGGAGCCAAGGTAGGTGGGTGGAATTAGGATACAGATCAGCCATGGCCTCATTGAAAGGCAGAACAGACTCGAGGAGCTGAATGGCCTCCTTCTGTTCGTACAAAGTGCAGGTTTTTTGTTTTATTAATCTGCTTGAACAATATATCTTAGGGCTAACCCTGGAAGAGCGCTCTCGGAAGGTAAGAACAGGAGGAGGCCATTCAGCCCCTCGAGTTTGTTTTTTTTAATATTCACTCTCGGGATTTGGGCGTCGCTGGCAAGGCCAGCCTTTATTGCCCATCCCTGATTGCCCGTGAGTCGCCTTCTTGAACTGCTGCAGTCCGTGTGGTGAAGGTGCTCCCACAGTGCTGTTAGGGAGGGAGTTCCAGGATTTTGACCCAGCGACGATGAAGGATCGGCCGATATATTTCTAAGTCAGGTTGGTGTGTGACTTGGAGGGGAACTTGGAGGTGGTGGTTGTTAAGTCTGTGTGTTCTAGTTGTATTTAAGATTAATTACTGACACAGACTACAAGAATAACGTTTCAACAGGTCTTTACTAGTTGGAGGTCAGGGCTATACTAACAGCAATATAACTACACAGTACTTATATACCGGTGGTCACCACCGGTATTACGTATACAGCAGCCAGAGAAAGTAGTACATCTCTTAAGGTGGAACAGGCTTAAGTTCTCTTAAGGTGGAACAGGTTACATACACCACAATCCTCCCTTTTTAGCTTACCAGTCATATCCCCATTTAGCATAACATAATAACATATATACATATACTAGCTGGGGAGCCCCGCGTTGCGAGGGCAATTTTGGGGCGCTTGGTCTCCCTGCCCCTGTGTGTCCCCCCTCTCCCTGTCATGTCCTCTCCCTGTCCTATCCCTCCCTCCCCTCCCCTCTCTCCCTCCCCTCCCCTCCTCTCCCTCCCTCCCTCCCCTCCCCCACCCCCACACCTACCCTCCCCCACCCCCTCCCTTCCCCTCGCCCACCCCCACCCCTCCCCTCCACTCCCCCGCTCCCCCACTCCCCTCTGTCCCTCTCTCTGGCCCCTCCCCCTGCCTAGCGCCTGAGGTCCGGTGCCGTTGCGATAGCGGCCGTGTGGGGCCTAGCGCTTAAGGCGCGGTCGGGTTCTGAGGCCGGGACGGACTGGAGCTGAGGTCCCCCGCGTATCGCGCGGCTGATGGACGGCCGCTGCGGGCGGGCGGCGCATGTGTGGTCAGTGCGGGCGGCGCATGCGCGGTGAGTGCGGGCGGCGCATGCGCGGTCAGTGCGGGCGGCGCATGCGCGGTCAGTGCGGGCGGCGCGAGGCGGCCCGCGGGGAGCAGGCAAGGACGGCTTGGCGGCCGTTAGCGAGCGGGAAACTTCGGGCGGCCCGCCCGCGCTCCGTCCGCGACACCGTGAAACCTGAGAGGGGGAAGTAGAGAGAGACAGAGAGGGAAGAGGAGAAGGAGAGAGAGGGAAGAGGAGAGAGGGAAGAGGAGAAGGAGAGAGAGGGAAGAGGAGAAGGAGAGAGAGAGAGGGAAGAAAGAGAGAGAGAGAGAGAAATTTTTTGAGCTTCAGGCCCCGAGTCCCCCCTGCGCGAGGGTGAGGAGGAGGGGGGGGTTGCTAAACACAATATAAAACTCAAATAAATTGTTAATTAATTCCCTAACACATAATTCAAATATTTACCTTACTTCCCTAACACACTGAAAGTGTGGGGAAAAAAATCGTGAAAAATCAAGATGGCGGCCACTCACCTCGGTTCAGAAGGATAAGGCCCGCCCACACACGCACCGATTGGTCGACCGGTCAGGTCACCGAAGCGTAGGATTGGTCAATCGTCGAGTCACTCGACACTCAACTGTAGGAAGGAACCTGCCGTCCGATTGGTCGACCTCGACGTCACACGGTCGCTAATGAGATGCTAATGAGCGGAAGGCTGAACGTTTTTCGGATACCGCGGGCGGGATTTTTGTGCAGCCGAAACGTAAATATGCCTATGACCGGTCCGGAATCGCAAGCTTTCTTTTGAGGTGACGCGCGCGTCGGTACGCTCTGTAACTTTCAAACGTATAGAGAACGGACAGACAGACAGACAGACATCGGGACAGAAGAGCCGCTTTATATATATAGATAACTTCAGGTACAAACAGTTCAAAGGTTCAGTCTCTCAGGAGGCCTTCTGATTCGGTCTGGATAACGCCTTTCAGTGGTCTCTGATTCTTGTTGCTGAGGTGACTCCTCTAGTTGGTTTCCTATGTATTGGACGTCATCATCAGGTACATTCCCTGCCGAGGTAGATGCTTCAGGTTCATTAACGTCTTCCACAGTTGTCTCTGTCGCAACCATGGGTTCGACCCTTGCTCTCGATTCTACCAGTTGATCCGCATGACACCTTATCACATTGTTACCAATATCTTTATTGGAGATTTAGAGGGGATTTGAGGAGGAACTTTTTCACCCAGAGGGTGGTTGGAATGTGGAACTCAATGCCTGAAAGGGTGGTAGAGGCAGGAACCCTCACAACATTCAAGAAGCATTTGGATGAGCACTTGAAATGCCATTGCATACAAGGCTATGGACCAAATGCTGGAAAATGGGATTAGACTGGACAGGGATGGATGGGCGGCGCAGACACGATGGGCCGAAGGGCCTCTTTCTGTGCTGTAAAACTCTATGACTCTATGACTCTATGACATCAGAGGTCCTTGTCTGGCCCGAATTGTTCCGGACTGCCATTTTTCGTTTCCATAGTCCCTTGCCAACACTGGTTGTCCTACGTCGAAACTTCGAGTGGTCTTGTTATTAATATGCCGGAACTGTTTGTTTTCCACTTCCCTCCGCACATTTGGTTTTAACAAGTCCAACCTGGACCGCAACCTCCTGTTATAAAACATCATGGCAGGACTTTGGTTAGTTACTGCATGAGCGGCGTTTCGATATGCCATTAGGAAATTGTCCACCTTGTGTTGTAGCGGAATCTGACCATCGTTCATGGCCTTCATTGCCTTTTTGAATGTTTGGACAAATCTCTCGGCCAACCCGTTTATCGCCGGATGATATGGGGCAGAGGTATAATGTTTCACCCCATTCTTCTTTAAGAATTTTTGGAATTCTTCCGACATGAACTGTGGTCCGTTGTCCGAACATATCTGTTCTGGCAATCCGTTCCTTGCGAATATTGTTCTCAACACCGCAATTGTCTTTTCTGAAGTAGTGGTATTCATCTTGATCACTTCTGGCCATTTGGAATGTGCGTCCACCGCAATTAGGAACATGGAGTCCATGAATGGACCAGCAAAGTCAATATGTATGCGTTGCCATGGGGCTGAAGGCCATTCCCATGGGTGTAGCGGTGCAATCGGAGGTGCATTTTGCGCTTTTTGGCACCCAGCGCAGCTTTTCGTCAACTCCTCTATCTGTTGGTCAATACCCGGCCACCATACATAAGCCCTAGCAAGACTTTTCATCTTAACTCCCCCCAGATGACCTTCATGCAGTTCCTTTAGAACTCTTTCCCTTAACTTGGGAGGAATAATCACTCTTGTCCCGTACATCAAAGTACCATGGCAGACGGACAGCTGGTCTCGCCTTGCCGAGAATGCCGGTAACAGAGGATCACCATGTGTTGGCCATCCCTTCACTGTCACCTCGTAGACTCGGGACAGTGTCGGGTCGTTCCTGGTTTCTCTTTCAATACTTGCATTGGTGACTGGTAAACACTCGATGATGGTCGAATGAAATAACTCAACAGGGTCAACTTTCGTCGTCTCTTCTTCTTCAGGTAGTGGCAGGCGCGACAGCCCATCAGCATTGCCATGCTGCTTTGTACCTTTGAATTCTATTTGATATTGATGTGCCCCTAGGAAAAGGGACCATCTCTGGAGTCTCTGTGCTGTCATCACCGAAACACCCTTCTTAGGGTTAAAAATGGATACCAACGGCTGATGGTCTGTCAGAAGTGTGAATTTTTGGCCCTGCAGGTAATGATTAAACTTCTTCACTCCCCATACAAGGCTGAGAGCCTCCCTATCGATCTGCGCATAGTTGCACTCAGCAGAGGTCAATGATCTGGATGCAAACGCGACTGGCCTTTCCGTGCCATTTGGCAACTTTTGTGAGAGTACTGCCCCAATACCATATGGAGAAGCATCACAAGCCAACCGAATAGGCAGTGTCGGGTTGAAGTGAGCCAACACTTCCTCTGAGGTGATCAATTCTTTGCTTTTGCGAAATGCCTTCTTACAGTTTTCGCTCCATTCCCATGGTACCCCCTTCTGTAAAAGAGCGTTCAGCGGGTGCAGTACCGTGGATAGATTCGGTAGAAACTTATGGTAATAGTTAATCAATCCTAGAAACGACCTCAACTGAGAGACATTATCTGGAGCGGGAGCCTTTACAACTGCCTCAGGAGACTTATGAAGCCCCTCCCGGTCAATGACATGACCACAGTACGAGATCCGCTTCTGAAAGAACTCACATTTCTGCCGATTAACTCGAAGTCCATACTCTTTCAGTCTGTTGAGCACCAGTTCCAAGTTTGCGAGGTGTTCTTCATCACCATCTCCTGTAATCAGAATATCGTCCAGGTAACATTGTGTGCCTGGAATTCCCTGTAATACCTGCTCCATGGCCCTCTGCCAAATTGCCGGAGCCGATGCCACTCCAAAAACCAGCCTATTATACCGGTACAAACCTCTATGCGTGTTGATCGTGAGGTACTGGCGTGACTCTTCTTCAACCTCCATCTGCAAGTACGCCTGCGCCAGGTCTATCTTGGTGAAGAGTTTCCCGCCAGACAATGAAGCAAAAATATCCTCAATCCGCGGAAGCGGATACTGCACCGTGTGAAGCACCGGATTAACGGTGATCTTGAAGTCTCCACAGATGCGAACCTTCCCTGGTTCTCCTGGCTTGTTGCTCGAAGGACGTTTCATAACGGGAACAATGGGCGTAGCCCACTCACTCCAATCTACCTTAGACAGTACACCTGAACGTTCTAGCGCTTCCAGTTCCACTTCTACAGCAGGTCGTATTGCATAGGGTACCGGGCTGGCTTTGAAAAATTTTGGGCGTGCATGTTCATCAATCTTGATGTTTGCCGTAATTCCTCTCAGTGTTCCCAGTCCCTGCTGGAACACCTCTTTAGCATCATCCAATATTCTGGACAATCGTTTAGGTTTGACATCTGTTTCCCCGGAATCTACCGTTAGTGCCTTTAAGGAGTGCCAGTCCATATTCATTTTCCTAATCCACTCCCATCCCAGTAGTGGTGGACCTCCTTCAGGTAGCACATATAAGTCCATTACTTGGCTTTCTTTGCCCTTGTGGACCACTTTTACCTCTATCTTTCCGATGGGGTACACTCTTTGCCCCGTGTATGTTTTCAATATAATCTCCGTATCCCGTAGGGGAATATGTTGCAATAACCTTTTGTAATCTTTCTTATTCATGACCGTCAATGCCGATCCAGTGTCCAATTCCATCTTTACTTGGACTCCTGCTATCTGAAGAGTGACCCAAATTGTCTGGAGATCTGCATCCTTACCAACGTTGTGTACTCTTAAGCTACCCAGTTCATTACTGCTGGCGTCTGAATCTGACTTCTGTTCGTTCGAACTGTTCTTTGTCACCTTGTGTACCTTTATGTATTTTCCTTGCGGTGACCTTTTGTTGCTGGTCTTCTTTCCTGACCGGCATACTTTAGCTATGTGGCCAAGCCTGCCACACGTTCTGCATTCTTGGTTTTTAAACCAACACTGGTTCTGATCATGCGTTGTCTTTCCACAACGATAACATTTTACAGTACTCAAAACCAATTGATTTGTACTGAGTTCCGGTGACCGTAGCTGCATTACTGCCGTGCCTCTCGCTGCGGCTTCGTGTGATGCTGCCATAGTGACCGCTTTCTCAAGCGTCAGCTCATTCTCCTCGAGCAGTCGCTTTTGTGTATCTTCTTTTAATAATCCACACACAAATTTATCTCTTAGCGCATCTGTTAGTCCCGTTCCAAACTGACAGTACTTTGCTAGCTTACGCAATTCCATTAAATATTCAGCATTGCTTTCATCTTTCAGCTGCTTTCTGCTGTAAAATTTAAATCGTTCCGCTAGCATCAGCGGCGTGGGGTTTAGATGATTTTTCAGGACAGTAACAATCTCCTCGAACGTCTTCTCCGCCGGTTCGTCTGGTGATAAAAGGTGTTTCAATTGCCCGTATGTCTTCGCACCCATTAAGTTTAATAAAGTTAGTGCTTTCTCATCATCTGGGATTTTATTTGCTTTACAATAATTTTGTATGCGTTCTACATACGTGGCCCAATCTTCGATGTCGCTATCAAAGGTATTAATGTTCCCATGTTTAGGCATCGTTGCAATTTTTTTTAGTGATTTCCCTTTTTCCAAGATGGCGGCTTCCCGCTCTTGCCTTCGTCCTCCACCTACAAAATGGCGGTTTCCCGCGCTTGGCGGTCTTTCCCACGCTCGCCTTCTTCACCCGCTGGCTGCAATGGTGTTTGGCGTGCCGCTGCTACTCCCCTTTCCCAGCGGTTAGTAACTCCCCCGACGCTGTCTCCGCTTCACCACGGCTCCCTCGGGCATTCGCGCTTCCCCGATGTCGCGCCTCGCAGCCCTTCTTGCAGCCCGGTTATTAGCACCGGCTGCGTTCACCTTCACCGCGGCTCTCGCGCCTTCAGTCGCCCCAGACGCTGTGCCTTTTTGGCCCGAATGTGGCCCGGCCCTTATCACCAGCCGCGATCGATGTCCCCGCGCTGCGCCTTTCGGCCCGAATGCGGCCCGGCCCTTATCTCCGGTCGCGATCGATCTCACCGCCCTTATTCCTCCGTCTTCCCCCCCCGTCTGTACAGCCAACGCGGCCGACTTTCTGCTCGCGTCGCTGACCGGCTTACCCACCACCGAGGTAGAAGGAAGATAGCTGACTGCTGCTGATGGAGGCTTCGAGTTCAGGATATCTTCTGCACTCCGGGTTCTCGATGCCTGCCGCGCGACGTGTCTTCCAGCAGGGTGATGAGGGTGGATGCCTCTTTTCGACGCCCGTTCTGTGGACGAAGCCGCCGTGGATATAAACTGCCGCAGGGTAAGAATCGGACTCGTCGCCACTGTTAAGCCTGTGTGTTCTAGTTGTATTTAAGATTAATTACTGACACAGACTACAAGAATAACGTTTCAACAGGTCTTTACTAGTTGGAGGTCAGGGCTATACTAACAGCAATATCACTACACAGTACTTATATACCGGTGGTCACCACCGGTATTACATATACAGCAGCCAGAGAAAGTAGTACATCTCTTAAGGTGGAACAGGCTTAAGTTCTCTTAAGGTGGAACAGGTTACATACACCACAGTGGTGTTCCCATGCGCCTGCTGCCCTTGTCCTTCTAGGTGGAAGAGGTCGCGGGTTTGGGAGGTCCTGCCGAAGAAGCCTTGGCGAGTTGCTGCAGTGCATCTTGTAGAAGGCACACACTGCAGACACGGTGCACCGGTGGTGGAGGGAGTGAATGTTTAAGGTGGTGGATGGGGTGTTAATCAAGCAGGCTGCTTTGTCCTGGATGGTGTCGAGCTTCCTGAGTGTTGTTGGAGCTGCACTCACCCAGGCAAGTGGAGAGTGTCAGCCTGGATCTTGTGCTCAAGTCTCAGGAGGGGGGCATGAACACACAACCTCCACCACTACAGAGGCCAGAAAGTGGCACCTGTTCTGCCATTCAATTAGATTATTGCTGATATGAAACATTCAGGGCTACGGGGATAGAGCGGGGGAATGGGACAGACTCGACTGCTCTGCAGAGGGCTGGCACGGACACAATGGGCCGAATGGCCTCCTTCTGTGCCGTTAAGACTCTATGGGGGCAAAATTGGGTCGCACCCCCTTTGGGGCGCTAACTTCGCCGGGGCGCTACTTTTAGTGCCCCCGCACCTGAAATGCACTGGTAGCGCCCCACGAGAGAGGCAGGGTGCTACTGGAAGTGCCCCGCCTCCCTCTTGGGGCAATGCCAGTGAATATCACGGTGCTACGTGCAGCAGCGCCATGCACTGCAGCACGTCGTGCCGCAGTATTGCAGGCCTTCCTCCCCTTATTAAAAGGGAGGGGCCTAGCGCAGCGCAACCCGGGGCCCAGCTGGGCCACCAGGGATCGGAGTGCCAGCAAAAGAGCCCGGCACTCAAGAGAAATGGGGGGTTGGGGGGGGGGGCTGCACAGGAGGCCAGGGACAGCAACGGGAGCAGGTTCCGGCAGGCGGCCAGCAACAAAAATGGCCGCCCGGCACCTCCCCTTTAATTTGCGCTGCCCCCGGCCGCAAGGAGGCCCCCTTGACCCTGTCGGACATAGCTTCCGGCGGTAAGTCAGTGGGCGCTACCGAAGATCGCGGCCGGGGCGCCAGCGGGGCATTGCACACGGTGATGACGTCATCGCCGACGGCACAGCGTCGCAGGGCGCTAACGGTTACCGCCGCTGCTAACCTCCCGCTGAATTTCGCGGGAGGCGTTAGCAGCGCTGCGCCCGGGCACTAGTTGTTTTGTGCCCCGTTAGCGGGCGCTAATGGAAAGCGCAAATCAACCGAATTTTTCTCCCTGTGACGCTATGTTATGACTCTACCTTAACTCCATTTATCCGCTTTGGTTCCATATCCTAACAGTAGCTAAATACAACTGTAGCATAACTTCCAACCCTTTGCATTCCAGCCCCCTTTACAGCACCAGATTGTTTTCTATTTCCTAAGCCAGTCAACCTCAAGAGTGAAATCATCAATTTGATATTTCCCAATTCCGGGCACCACATTCTTGGAAGGATGTCAAGGCCTTGGAGAAGGTGCAGAGGAGATTTACTAGAATGGTTCCAGGGATGAGAGACTTCAGTTATGTAGAGGGAGACTGGAGAAGCTGGGGTTGTTCTCCTTAGAGCAGAGACGGTTAAGGGGAGATTTGATAGAGGTGTTCAAAATCATGAAGGATTTTGATGGGGTAAATAAGGAGAAACTGTTTCCAGTGGCAGGAGGGTCGGTAACCAGAGGACACAGATTGAAGATAATTAGCCAAAAAAGCCAGAGGGGAGATGAGGAGAATTTTTTTTTACGCAGCGAGTTGTTGTGATCTGGAACGCGCTGCCTGAAAGGGCGGTGGAAGCAGATTCAATAGAATGCTGAATGAATGCTGAATCATTGAGTATATTCAAGACAGAGATCGATAGATTTTTGGACTCTAGGGGAATCGAGGGATATGGGGATCGGGCAGGAAAGTGGAGTTGAGGTCGAAGATCAGCCATGGTCTTATTGAACGGCAGAGCAGGCTCGAGGGGCCAAATGGCCGACTCCTGCTCCTAATTCTCATGTCCTTAACTTTTAAAAGGGAATTGGATAAATACTTGAAAAGGAAAAAAAATGCAGGGTTGTGGGGGACAGAGTGGGACTAATTGGAGAGCTCTTTCAAAGAGCCAGCACAGCCACGATGGGGCGAATGGCCTCCTCCTGTGCTGGGTGATTCTATGATTCTATGAATAGTCACTTTTTGAACAGATTTGTGAATAATAAATTGTTTGCCGGTTTTATGTCAGATTGCAAATTCCAGCTCGTTCCCCTGACACTGTGTGTGTGGTGCTGAATCTTCCTTGTTGAATATCTTTTAATTTACGTGCTATTTTCGTAAGTACATGGTTAGCAATTACTTCTAAGATCCGTTTTAACAACAGGTCCCAGGAGTTTTGAAGTAATCTCAGGATAAAAGGCAAAATGCATGCAGATTATCGGAGTGTTCGCAGCTCATCCACAGGGAAGCACTTATATCCGAACATGTTGATTTGTGTGAATACGAAGTTTAAGTCAATGAACATTAATCAAGATAAGGCACAGACTGTTCCTCAACTATAAATATTCAACACTTAATCTACATCACTCATTCAGTGCGTGTACTTTAATTAATATTTTTAAAGGATATGACTAATGATGATCTATTTACACACCCAGTGTTTGTGTTAAATCTAAAGTAAAGCAGATAAAATCAGGATTTGTGCATTTTATATTAAACCTGTGCCAACTATACATTCTAGAGCAGTGAGCCTCTGGAATATGTTGCTGTCTGGTGCAGTGAGCGCCGACTCTCGGTCTGCCAGAGGGAGCGGGACCGGTTCCTGACTGGGGCAGAAATCGCAACATAGAGAAGGTCAGTGTCTTTATAGACAACACTTAGTCCGTGCGATCTCCCGGACTGGTTTCCATCGCCTGAGCGGGGTCGGAGAAGAATTTCTCAGATTATTTTTCCCCTTATTGGTGCTGGGATTCTCGCCTCTCCCAGGAGATTGCAGGGCTGCTGGGGTGTGTGTGGAAGGGGTGGGGAGGGGGGGGGGATTGGGGGTGGGGGCGCCTGGGGTAGGGCAAGTGTCCAGTCACAATGCTCCAGCCATATTGAGTGTGGGGCATGTTATAAATCTCATCATTCATCAAGAAACTACTTGTGAAATAACATTGGACGGCCAGCTGGTGGCGACGTCCAAGGAGTATAAATACTCGGGCGTGGGCCCAGCTTTCACACGGACATTTTGTAAGACAAGGGACTAGTGAAGTACAACTAGACCTCCATGTTCTGAAACAAGTTGATTAAAGCCTTGCTTTATACTCAAACCAAGTGTGTAGTGAGTTTTATTACGTCAGGGCAGTCTTGCTGGACCAAGCTGATCTTTTCCTGCCCGCCCGTTTCGTATGATGGTAATAATTAGATTATACCAAAAGAACAGCCATTCCTTCTATGGCCACAGCACCAGTGTCAAACTAGTTCAATGCCGGAGTTGTGTAGAGAAAGCATGGGGGCACCATCACCTCCAAGTCACACACCATCCTGGCTTGGAAATATATCGGCCGTTCCTTCATCGTCGCTGGGTCAAAATCCTGGAACTCCCTCCCTAACAGCACTGTGGGAGTACCTTCAACAGCAACAACAACTTGTATTTATATAGCGCCTTTAACGTAGTAAAACGTCCCAAAGCGCGGCACAGGAGTATTTTAAGACAAAAAAATTGACACCGATCCATATAAGGATAAATTAGGGCAGATGACCAAAAGCTTGGTCAAAGAGGTAGGTTTTAAGGAGCGTCTTAAAGGAGGAGAGAGAGGTAGCGAGGCGGAGAGGTTTAGGGAGGGAATTCCAGAGCTTAGGGCCCAGACAACAGAAGGCACGGCCACCAATGGTGGAGCGATGGAAATCAGGGATGCTCAAGAGGTCAGAATTAGAGGATATCACCACACGGACTGCAGCGGTTCAAGAAGGCGGCTCACCATCACCTTCTTAAAGGCAATTTGGGATGGGCAATAAATGTCGGCCTTGCGAATAACGCATGTATCTCTGAGAATTCATTTTTTTTAAAGTTAGGGTCTAACCAGGGTGAGGTGGAGTGACTCCACTTCGGTCTCCAGCCAGGCAAAGCCTCGACTCCAGATTTACACTTAGGCACCAATCGATTTGGCTTGGTTTGCAGGCCGTGGATGTAGTGTAAACGCGACCTTAACCATCCAGGCCTGAAGACGAAGTCTGAGATTGCTTGACCGCACAATGCAACCCTGAAGCCTTCCTGGGACGGGCCTGGGTGGAATCTACCACCAAACAGATGCCTCCGTGGAATGGTGAACGTGAATCAAGACGAGCCCTTTCAATAATAATGGTTAAGATCGACCAGGTGTGAGTAACAACAACAAAAACAACTTGCATTTAAATAGCGCCTTTAGTAAAATGTCCCAAGGCGCTTCCAAGGATTGATTATCAAACAAAATTTGACACCGAGCCACATAAGGAGATATTAGGGCAGGTGACCAAAAGCTTGGTCAAAGAGGCAGGTTTTAAGGAGTGACTTAAAGGAGGAGAGAGAGGCGGAGAGGTTTAGGGAGGGAATTCCAGAGCTCGGGGCCCAGGCAGCTGAAGGCACGGCCGCCAATGGTGAAGCGATGGAAGTGGGGGATGCACAAGAGGCCAGAATGGTAGGAGCGCAGAGATCTCGGAGGGGTTGTGGGGCTGGAGGAGGTTACAGGGGTAGGGAGGGGGGTGAGGCCACGGAGGGATTTGAAGAGGAGGATGAGAATTTTTAATGCAAAGTGCTGCTGGTCCAGGAGCCAATGGGTGATGGGTGAACGGGACAAGGGCAGCAGAGTTTTGGATGAGCTCAAGTTTACGGAGGGGGGCAAGGTGGGGCAATACTATCTGAAAAGATCCATTGGCTTTTTAGGAGGCTTTAGATCTTTGTCGGACAAGGGTGGAGGGCAGGGTGAAATTCAAGAACTATTTATTGGGAAAGTTACATCCCTCCGCAGATGCAACTGATCTTTCTTTGCACTGACCTTTTTCAGATGCCCTTGAGCATAAATATCAACTGCAGTGAAGCATCACTGAATACAGTCCTGATTACCCAATGTGTGCTATCTTCTCATGTCATCCAATTATATCTAAGTGGTTAGTCTAAGGCTCTGCTGTGATTGCTCATTGTCATGGGAACTGCAGCCAGTTGATGAGTAATGTGACGTTAAAGTGGAACGTTAGTCTCAGTGCAATGAGTGATGTGTACTTACCGCTACTGGACAGTGAAGGAGTGGTGTAAGAGTACGTCTATAGAATTTCTTCTACTTCTGCTGACACTGCAGGACTGATGAAGGGGGTACACATCATTCTTGATGCTTAACTACATTAAAGTCCTCTTTAGCTCGCTGTTAATGAACCTTCATGAGTTTTTTATGGCCGTCCTCTCCCTTGCATGTACATGTTGGTTGATGAGACTTCCTCTGCCCCAGGGGAAACTAGTTAAACACATGAGGGAGAAAGGAATAGCAGGATATGTCGACAGGGTGAGATGAAGAGGGGTGGGAGGAGGCTCGTGTGGAGCTGCTGTAGACTCGAGGTCACTCGATCCCTTTCCCCTTGGGCTGGATTTTAACTCTCCATGCCTGGTGGTAACCAGATAGGAGGGGTGGAGGACTAAAATGGACTGAAGGACTAAATTCCTCCCCAAGATGGTGGGGGTCCTCTTTAAATCTGCCGATCGGGCTCCAATGACATCAATAGGGCCCGATCTGCCATTTCAACCCAAGCCCTGAGCAGGGGGAGCGCAGTGGAGCTTCCCCACCCCCTCCAGACCGAGCCTGCTGGGAACAGGAGCCAGAGGAGGCCCGGCAAGCTCAAGTTTTAAAAGAAAATGATGGCGGGTTTCCTTGTGGGTCAGGAGGAGCAGAGCTAGCATTGCCAACTCTGGTTGGGCGTATTCCTGGAGATTTACATAGAAACATAGTGATGCGCTATCAATTCTAATAAAAGGCTAGGCAGAGTTCAGAACAACAGGCTTTTATTAACTACTGAATTGCACTTCAGACAGATCAGGACTATGCCTCTAGTGGACGACCGAATGCCAGGAGCTGCCATGCGGCCGCTCTTATACTCGGTAGCCCAGGGGCGGAGTCAGCTGAGGCATAGTCAGGCACAACAGTGAAACAAGAGTGAACGACAACAACAACAACAACAACAGTGAACACAGTGAACTACAGTGGTTTACCACATTCACCCCTCGTTTAAAATTAAGTCCGGCGGGGTGAAGTGTATCAAAAGTTCGAGTAGGCGAGTCTGTCGGGCGGCCTCGTTTGCCGTCGAGATCTTCGTGGCGACGGTTGTGATGGTACAGCTTCCCACGACGCGTCTTGAGCGGGGTCCAGCACCGGCGTATCGTCCCCTTTGGTGTTGGGTGGGCGAGTTGGCTCCGGCTGGTCCTGGGGGCGCGGCATGCCGTCTACTGGGGTGGAATGGACAGGGGTGAGAATTGGGTCTACTGAATTTTGGGCCGTGTCGGAGGGGGTCGTGGTGGGGGGCAATGGTGGCGGGTCAGTGGACCCCGAGGGTGCCAGATCTCTAATGGAGACTGTGTCCTCCCGCCCGTCCGGGTATGCCACGTAGGCGTACTGGGGGTTGGCATGGAGGAGGTGAACCTTCTCTACCAGGGGAGCCGTTTTGTGGGACCTTACATGCTTCCTCAGCAGGACGGGCCCTGGGGACGTCAGCCAGTGTGGTAGTGAGTTACCGGATGTGGACCTCCGGGGAAAAACAAACATTCGCTCATGGGGGGTTGCGTTGGTGGCTGTACACAGCAGTGACCGGATGGAGTGGAGCGCATCGGGTAGGACATCCTGCCAACGGGAGGTCGGAAGGCCCCTAGATTTTAAGGCTAGGAGGGCCGCCTTCCAGACCGTCGCGTTCTCTCTTTCAACCTGTCCGTTCCCCCGGGGGTTGTAGCTGGTGGTCCGGCTTGAGGCAATACCTCTCATGAGCAGGTACTGACGGAGTTCGTCGCTCATGAAGGACGAGCCCCGGTCGCTATGAATATAGCTGGGAAAACCGAACAGAGCAAAGAGGTTGTGCAGGCATTTAATGACCGCAGCGGTGGTCGTGTCCGGGCAGGGGATGGCAAAAGGGAAACGGGAGTACTCATCAACTATGTTGAGGAAGTACACATTGCGGTCAGAGGAGGGGAGGGGCCCTTTAAAGTCGATACTCAGGCGCTCAAAAGGGCGGGTGGCCTTGATCAGGTTTGCTCTGTCAGGCGTATAGAAGCGCGGCTTGCACTCTGCACAGACTGGGCAGCTCCTGGTCATGGTCCTGACCTCCTCGATGGAGTAAGGCAGGTTGCGGCCCTTAATGAAATGGAAGAGCCTGGTGACCCCCGGGTGGCAGAGGTCGTTGTGGAGGCCCCGTAGTCTATCGATCTGCGTGGTGGCGCATGTGCCTCGCGATAGAGCGTCTGAGGGTTCGTTGAGTTTCCCTGGCCGGTACAAGATGTCGTAATTGTAGGTGGAAAGTTCGATTCTCCACCTCAAAATCTTGTCATTTTTGATTTTACCCCTCTGCTTGTTGTTGAACATGAAAGCAACTGAACGCTGGTCAGTAAGCAGGGTAAATCGTTTTCCAGCCAGGTAGTGCCGCCAGTGGCGCACCGCCTCCACAATGGCCTGGGCCTCCTTTTCCACAGAGGAGTGTCTGAGTTCGGAGCCCTGGAGGGTTCGTGAAAAGAAGGCCACGGGTCTTCCCGCCTGGTTAAGGGTAGCGGCCAGGGCGAAGTCGGATGCATCGCTCTCCACCTGGAAGGGGATGGACTCGTCTACCGAGTGCATGGTGGCCTTGGCAATGTCATCTTTTATACGGTGAAAGGCTAAGTGGGCCTCCGCCGTCAGGGGGAAGGAAGTGGACTTGATAAGTGGACGGGCTTTGTCCGCATAATGAGGGACCCACTGGGCGTAATAGGAAAAGAAGCCCAGGCACCTTTTGAGGGCCTTGAGACAGTGGGGCAGGGGAAGTTCCATCAACGGGCGCATCCGGTCAGGGTCAGGACTGATGACTCCGTGTTTCACCACGCAACCAAGGATAGCGAGGCGGGCTGTGCGGAATATGCACTTTTCCTTGTTGTACGTGAGGTTTAGGAGTTGGCCGTGCGGAGGAACTTATCAAGATTGGCGTCATGGTCCTGCAGGTCATGGCCGCAGATGGTCACGTTGTCTAGGTAGGGAAACGTGGCCTGTAACGCATTCTCGTCGACCATCCGGTCCATCTCCCTCTGGAAGACGGAGACACCGTTGGTGACGCCAAAAGGAACCCTGAGGAAGTGAAAAAGGCGGCCGTTTGCCTCGAAAGCTGTGTACTGGCGGTCCTCAGGGCGGATAGGGATTTGGTGGTATGCTGCCTTGAGGTCAATGGTCGAGAAAACACGGTATTGCGCTATCTTATTAACCATGTCGGCTATGCGGGGGAGGGGGTATGCGTCCAACTGGGTGTACTTGTTGATAGTCTGGCTGTAGTCGATGACTAGGCGCTGCTTGTTGCCAGTCTTAACGACTACCACCTGGGCTCGCCAGGGGCTGGTACTATCCTCAATAATCCCCTCTTTCAGGAGCCGCGTCACCTCAGATCTTATGAAGGATCTGTCCCCGGTGCTGTATCGCCTGCTCTTTGTGGCGATAGGCTTGCAGTCGCGGGTGAGGTTGGCGAACAGGGGGGGGGGTGTGATTTTGAGGATGGAGAGACTACAGGTGGGGCGTGGCGGGCAATTTAAAAACTGCTGGTTGCAGACAGTGAGTGGGGGAAAAGGTCCACCGTATGTCAAGGTGACACTCTTAAAGTGACAATGAAAGTCCAACCCCAGTAGAACGGCAGCGCAGAGATGTGGCAGGACGAAGAGCTTTACATTTTTATATACGGAGCCCTTCACCGAGAGGGTCACTACGCAGTAGCCGCCGACGTCTGCTGAGTGGGATTTCGAGGCCATGGAGATCCGATGGCGCGTTGGCCGGACCGAGAGAGAATAGCGCCGTACTGTATCAGGGTGTATGAAGCTCTCCGTGCTCCCGGAATCAAAAAGGCAAGTTGTGGCGCGGCCATTTACCTGGATGTCCATCGTGGACCTGGCTAGCTGATGGGGTCTGGATTGATCCAGCGTGATGGAGGCCGCTGTGGAGTCGGTAGCGTCGCTGTAGAACCCCGGTGAGGCGGCGGTGGGTGAGTCGGGGGCCCGTTGGCAGAATGGCAGACAAGATGGCGGCGTCGGAGAGGAAGGACAAAATGGCGGCGCCCATGATGATCCCGATCCCCACGAGGCTGGAGGGAGGCAAGATGGCCGCTCCCACGAATCGCACGCGGCGCTGCTGGAGGTAGGGGTCTTCTGGCTTCTGCAGACGCCAGCGTAGTGTCCCTTCTTACCGCAGGCAGAGCAGACCGCGTTTTTCGCCGGGCAGCGCGCCCTGGGGTGTTTGGTTTGGCCACAGAAATAACATTTCTGGCTCGGGCGGGACATCGCTGCAGCAGTTGAGGCCAGGGCCCGTGGCGGCGCCGCGTCCCAAGGTGGCGGCGGCTGCGGCATCCATGAGGCGGCCGCGCGGTCCGGGGAGTAGGCCTCCATGTTCCGGTGGGCTACGTCCAACGAGAGGGTGAGTGAAATCGCCTTCTTCAGGTCGAGCTCGCTACTTTCCAGCAGTCGCTGCCGTGTGTGAGTGGACCTGAGGCCCGCCACGAGGGCGTCCCGGATGAGCTCCTCCGTATGTTCCGTGGCTGTTACTTGCTTGCATTCGCAGGCTCGGCCGAGTTCCTTCAGCGCCCGTATGTATGCTTCTGTGGGTTCCCCGGGCTGTTGTTTGCGAGACCCCAGGAGATGTCTTGCGTAAACATAGTTGACCGGGCGTGCGTATTGCTCCTTCAAGATGTCGATAGCCCCCTGGTAGCTCGTAGCGTCCTGGATAAGGGCAAAAGCTCGGTGGTTTACTTTAGAGTTCAGCACCCTGAGCTTGTCGGCATCGGCGGCGACGGTCTCGCCGGATGCAGTCAGAAAGGACTCAAAACAGTGCAGCCAGTGCGAGAACTTAGCAGTCGAGTCCGGTTCTTGCGGGTCGAGTTCCAGGCACTTGATCTTAAGAATCTGCAGCATCGTTTTTTTTTCAGTAGTTAATAAAATTGATGCGCTATCAATTCTAATAAAAGGCTAGGCAGAGTTCAGAACAACAGGCTTTTATTAACTACTGAATTGCACTTCAGACAGATCAGGACTATGCCTCTAGTGGACGACCGAATGCCAGGAGCTGCCATGCGGCCGCTCTTATACTCGGTAGCCCAGGGGCGGAGTCAGCTGAGGCATAGTCAGGCACAACAGTGAAACAAGAGTGAACGACAACAACAACAACAACAACAGTGAACACAGTGAACTACAGTGGTTTACCACACATAGAAGATAGGAGCAGGAGTAGGCCATTCGGCCCCTCAAGCCTGCTCCGCCATTCAATGCGATCATGGCTGATCATCCAAACTCAGTACCCTGTCCCTGCCTTCTCCCCATATCCCTTGATCCCTTTAGCCTTAAGAAGTATATCTAACTCCTTCTTGAATATATTTAATGAATTGGCCTCTACTGCCTTCTGTGGTAGAGAATTCCACAGGTTCACCACTCTCTGGGTGAAGAAATTCCTCCTCATCTCTGTCCTAAATGGCTTACCCCTTATCTTTAGAATGTGACCCCTGGTTCTGGACTCCCCCGCCATCGGGAACATCCTTCCTCCATCTAGTCTGTCTAGTCCTGTTAGAATTTTATAAGTTTCAATGAGATCCCCTCTCATTCTTCTAAACTCCAGCGAGTATAAGCCCAATCGACCCAATCTCTCCTCATATATTATTCCTGCCATCCCAGGTATCAGTCTGGTGAATCTTCGCTGCACTCCCTCCATGGCAAGAACATCCTTCCTCAGATAAGGCGACCAAAACTGCACACAATACTCAAGGTGTGGTCTCACCAAGGCCCTGTACAATGACCTCCCACTGCGAACCACCCCACCCCCTACACTCCCGCCATTAGTCCATCCTGCAGGCCGATTGGAAAGGGAACAGACTCTTTGATACCTGATTGGATGATTCTTGACTGCCAGTCAAAATGCCTATATTTCCCCCATCTCCAATATTTTGCTTACAACTAAATGAAAATAATCAAAGAAATTTTAAAAAACACAATTTTATTCAATGCCCTCTATGATATTTTTCTCCCAGGTTTTTTTTTTAAATATTCGTTTCTGGGATGTGGGCGTCACTGGCAAGGCCAGCATTTATTGCCCATCCCTAGTTGCCCTCGAGAAGGTGGTGGTGAGCCGCCTTCTTGAACCACTGCAGTCCGTGTAGTGAAGGTACTCCCACAGTGCTGTTAGGGAGGGAGTTCCAGGATTTTGACCCAGCGACGATGAAGGATCGGCGATATATTTCCAAGTCAGGATGGTGTGTGACTTGGAGGGGAACTTGGAGGTGGTGCTGTTCCCATGCGCCTGCTGCCCTTGTCTTTCTAGGTGGAAGAGGTCGCAGGTTTGGGAGGTGCTGCCGAAGAAGCCTTGGCGAGTTGCTGCAGTGCATCTTGTAGATGGTACACACTGCAGCCACGGTGCGCCAGTGGTGGAGGGAGTGGATGTTTAAGATGGTGGATGGGGTGCCAATCAAGTGGGCTGCTTTGTCCTGGATGGTGTCGAGCTTTGTGAGTGTTGTTGGAGCTGTACTCACCCAGGCAAATGGGGGTTGCTCGCAACAATGTCCTGGAGATTAATCTTCAAATCCTGGCAACCCGAGCAGGAATGTTCCTCCAGGCCCCAACTAGGAAACCTCAGCACTGCCCTGCCCTGGGCAACTCGCCAAGAGTCTTCGACAGCACCTCCCAAACCCGCAACCTCTACCACCTAGAAGGACAAGAGCAGCAGGCGCATGGGAACACCACCACCTCCAAGTTCCCTTCCACGTCACACACCATCCTGACTTGGAAATATATCAGCCGTTCCTTCATCGTCGCTGGGTCAAAATCCTGGAACTTCCTCCCTAACAGCACTGTGGGAGCACCGTCACCACACGGACTGCAGCGGTTCAAGAAGGCAGCTCACCACCACCTTCTCAAGGGCAACTAGGGATGGGCAATAAATGCTGGTCTTGCCAGCGACACCCACATCCAAAGAATGAATTAAAAAAGAGTGAAAAATGAGCATTATTTAAACTATATAGAAAATGAACACATTTTGGCTCAAAAAATAAACATTCTTTCCAACATTTCCCTTGCGATACCGCAGCAGATGAACAACATGCCAGAGTTTGTGAAAACATTAGCAAAAGACACCAAAACACACAGCAGGGAGAAGACAGCACCTGTTCCAGCAACATATGTGTAGATTTCCAATGCAGTGATTCATCCAAAGCTCTCCTGCCCGTGTCCTAACTCGCACCAAGTCCCGTTCACCCATCACCCCCTGTGTTCGCTGACCTACACTGGCTCCCTGACTGGCAATGTCTCAATTTTAAAATTCTCATCCTTGTTTTCGAATCCCTCCATGGCCTCACCCCTCCCTATCTCTGTAATCTCCTCCAGCCCTACAACCCCCCGAGATCGCTGTGCTCCTCCAATTCTGGCCTCTTGCGCATCCCCGATTTTAATCGCTCCACCATTGGCGGCCGTGCCCTCAGCTGCCTGGGCCCCGAGCTCTGGAATTCCCTCCCTAAACCTCTCCTCCTCTCTCTCCTCCTTTAAGATGCTCCTTAAAACCGACCTCTTTGACCAAGTGTTTGCTCATCTGCCCTAATATCTCCTTATGTGACTCGGTGTCAAATTTTGTTTGATAATCGCTCCTGTGATGCGCCCTGGGATATTTTACTACGTTAAAGGCGCTATATAAATACGAGTTGTTGTTGTTTATGTAAGAAATAAAAAGAAAGACAGTGAAAGACACCGGGGAGAACTCCCCCTGCTCTTCTTCCAAATAGTGGCCGTGGGATCTTTTCCGTCCACCTGAGAGGCCAGACGGGACCTCGGTTTAACGTCTCATCTGAAAGACGACACCTCCGACAGTGCAGCACTCCCTCAGTAATGCACTTGGGAGTTGTAATGTATGTACCTTTATAAGGGGGAGAACTACTTTTTACAGCTCCTGTATCCTGTAGTACCGGCAGTGACCACACCTGTATATAAACCCTGAGTAGTGATCTGTACAGTCAGTTGCAGTTTGAACCACGTTGAGTAAACACCTGTTGATCAGTCTCTGCAGCCCTTTTCTTATTATTACACGGATGTAACAGGAGTGTCACCTGGATTTTGCGCTCAAGTCTTTCTGACTCAGAGGTGAGAGCGCTACCCGCTGAACCACGGCTGATACATCAACCAATACAACAACAACTTGCATTTATACAGCGCCTGTAACGTCGTAAAAACGTCCCACAGCAGTGTTTAGCCGTGTTTGTTGTAACAGGCCAAAATGGGGGGGGGGGGGGGGGGGCAGACCGGGGAAACACTCCACAGTGCCACCACTGTTGGGAGTACTGAATAGCAAGAATGGATGTTCTCTGTTAAAAGTGATGGAACCAGGTGTACTTCTGGTATTCCACAAAAGTATTACTCAATTGTGACAAGGGGCAATAGGTGATGAAGAGGGCTGTGCACTGAGGCATAATGTAGCTTTGTGCGTGCGACCTCTGGGGCAGGGAATTCTCATGAGTACCAGCGGTGGGGGGGAGATACTGAGCTAAGTCGGTGAGCACCAATTGGGCAGAGAGATATGGACAACTTGTGCCCAGCTACACTCAAGCCCCTGCGGAGGCCAATCCAGGGACACCACTGACAATGGTCTGGGTATCAGAAAATGTATTTTACAAAATATAAATTGAAGAGTTACAGGGTCTAAAAATTGTGTTTGCCTTTGTCGGAGAGTTGAGCTTGTGTCACAGTCCCATAATGGCAACAGTAATTCCTTTGGTTATACAATGGTTTAACAGAAGGCTTGGTGTAGGGGCCAAAACACAAGTGAACCAGCAGGAAAATGGTTGCAATGGCTACATCTTATACACTTAAAAAATGTTCTACATTGTTAATGTATTTGAAATCATGCATTGCAGCAAAAATGACAGCTGAAATAATCTAGTGGAGTGGGACAAAGCCTCGTGATGTACTAGCCTTGAGAGTCTGTTCCCAGGATAATACCAACATTCTATCATTTTCTACGGTTTTCAAGGGCCCTTGATGTCAGTGATAAGAACATAAGAAATCGGAACAGGAGTCGGCCATTCAGCCCCTCGAGCCTGCTCCGCCATTCAATAAGATCATGGCTGATCTTCTACCTCATCTCCACTTTCCTGCACTATCCCCATATCGCCTTGATTCCCTTAATATTCAAAAATCTATCGATCTCTGTCTTGAATATACTCAATGACTGAGCCTCCACAGCCCTCTGGGGCAGAGAATTCCAAAGATTCACCACCCTCTGAGTGAAGAAATTTCTCCTCATCTCAGTCCTAAATAGCTGACCCCTTATTCTGAGACTGTGACCCCTGGTTCTGGACTCCCCAGCCAGGGGAAACATCCTCCCTGCATCTACCCTGTCAAGCCCTGTAAGGATTTTGTATGTTTCAATGAGATCACCTCTCATTCTTCTAAACTCCAGAGAATATAGGCCTAGTCTACTCAATCTCTCCTCATAGGACAATCCCCCCATCCCAGGAACCAGTCTGTGAACCTTCGTTGCACTCCCTCTATGGCAAGTATATCCTTCCTTAGGTAAGGAGACCAAAACTGTACACAATACTCCAGGTGTGGTCTCACCAGGGCCCTATATAATTGCCGTAAGACATCTTTACTCTTATACTCAAATCCTCTTGTAATAAATGTAACATTTGCATATTGAATTATCATTGGCCCGCAGGCATCTGTAAGGAATACCTATTATATTCACATGTGATCACATGCTGAGTTGTCATTGGCCTGTAGGCATCTGTAAGGGGTCCTAACTCCATCTTTTCCCCACTGTGCTGTATGAGAAAGTTTACAGACCTATTGCTTAGTAAAAGAGTTAAACTGTAATACTCCGTTGTCCTGCAATTTATTATTTTTGTACAAAGTGTGCAAAACAAGACAATAAAGGCCAACATACCATTTGCTTTCCTAATTGCTTGCTGTACCTGCATGTTAACTTTCAGTGATTCGTGCACAAGGACACCCAGGTCTCTCTGAACACCAACATTTCCCAATCTCTCACCATTTAAAAAATACTCTGCTTTTCTATTTGAACATTTATGGAGCTATTTGTCAATTTGTATTGTCACAAAACAGTTCTAAAACAAACGTTAATAGCTGCCTCTCAACACAACGCCTCACTTTGCGCATCTCCATTCTTGTTGAGGTTTCCCGTGACATCACTCCAGCTAAGCTGCGCTAAAACACGAATTAGCGAGTCTTACGGCAGAGTTCAGTCCATGACTGGCCGAGGTAGCCATGGTGATTGCAGGCCATGACCCTTGAGTGCCCAATGCAGAGCAGAATTCTTGACTGTGGTGATGTTGTGCACCTCATTATCCATCGCTGTCAGATGGAACGATCAGAGAGTTACACCTCTGACTCACTGAGCACTGGGCTTTCATATTTGACTAAATTAAAAAGCATCCTTGCTCCATTCCCTAACAGATATTAAGACTGCCAATCCCCCCTCGCGGCAGGCTTGGGGCAGCTGATCTTTTCCCGCCCATTAATTTCGTCAAACAGCTTGATTGACAGGAACGGTAGTTTAGTGGTACAGGTAGACTATCCTTTATCCGCACTTCTGAAAACAGAAAACCTCTGAAAACCGAAAGTTTTTTTGTGGAGCGTAAGTCGTGCGCACGACATAACCCAAGTGGCGCCAAACATGACCCGACGCGGCCGATGCTTTTCTGACCTGATTTGTGGGCCAGCTTAGCGTAGGAGTCAGCCGATATCCGGCTTTCCCACAACTGGCGGCGGCAGTCGAGCCCCAGACCCCCGCTAAGTCAAGGAATTCAGATACGGAGCAGGGGGAGCTGTAAACAGACTGTGAGCGGCAGCACAGAGAAGCAGGAAGGGGAATGAGACACGGAGCAGGGGGAGCTGTAAACAAACTGTGAGCGGCAGCACAGAGAAGCAGGAAGGGGAATGAGACACGGAACAGTCGCAAGAGGTAGCCTGAACTTTTAAAATTTATATTAAATACAAATACTAATTACCAAATTAATTTAATGTTCAGAGTTTCCCAGTCTGAAATAACACCTTCTGAAATCCGAAAATTTCCGAAAACCGAAACACAGCTGGTCCCAAGGTTTTCGGATAAGGGATCGTCAACCTGTCATGTTACTGGACTAGTAATCCAGAGGCCTGGACTAAGGATTCGGCAGAGACATGAATTCTAAATCCTGGGGAATTTAAGTTCCATTAATTAAGTAAATCTGGAATAATTACTAGTATCTGTAATGGTGACCATGAAACTACCAGATTGTCGTTAAAAAAAACCATCTGGCTCACTAATGTCCTTTAGGGAAGGAAATCTGCTGCCCTTACCCGGTCTGGCCTATATGTGACTCCAGAGCCCACAGCAATGTGGTTGACTCTTAACTGCCCCCTGGCCTAGCAAGTTGTTCAAGGGCAATAAACGCTGGCCTTGTCAGCGACACCCACATCTCGTGAACGAATAAAAATGTATTGGATTAGAATAGTTTTCACAATGTGCATTGATTGGCTCTGGAATTATGTGCTCAAGTCTGATGTAAAAATATCCAATTTGACAGATAAGACATATCTTTGAAAAGATATTTTTTAAAATCAAATAACCCAGAGACTGAGCAAAGGGCTCTCTTCCGCACATCTTAAATAAAGTGAAAGAGCTGCGCGTGGAACGATGCTCCTACCTGTGAGGTCATGCCATGACATGGATATAGAATAGCTCGGTCCTCCTCCTCCGAGCCTTGGTCCAAGCAGTAGCCACTCGCTTTGCTGTTCCGCACCTGTTGGATTGAAAGGAGATCTCGTTCAAATTAAAGCGACAGGCGTCTTATCGAAGGCCCAGGAAAGGCCTTGCTAAGGTTCGGACATGCTGTTTTACCAACTCCAGGTTGCTCTTCTTTGCATTTTATAGCAAAAAATAACCACTGGTCAGGAGCAAATTGCTGGCCAGAAATATTCAGCAGATCGCAAGGTCATGGAAGAAAATGTAATTTCAGTGGCGTGTCCGTAGAATTACATAGAATGTACAGGTCAGAAACAGGCCATTCAGCCCATCAGGTCCGTGCCGGTGTTTCTGCTCCACACCAGCCTCCTCCCACCCATCTTCATCTCACCCCATCAGCACAACCCTCAATTCCTTTCTCCCTCATCTGCATCTTTAAATGCATCTCTGCTATTCGCCTGTGGCAGCGAGTTCCACATTCTCACCACTCTCTGGGTAAAGAAGTTTCTCCGGAATTCCCTATTGGATTTATTAGTGACTCTCTTATACTGATGGCCCTTAGTTTTGGTCTCTCCCTCCACACGTGGAAACATCTTCTCTACGTCTATTCTTTCGAACCTCTTCGTAATCTTAAAGACCTCTATCTGGTCACCCCCTTCGGCTTCTCTTTTCTAGCCCCAGCCTGTTCAGCTTTTCCTGATGAAGTTTTTTTTTGTGTGATTGTGACACAGTTAAGGGTGAGGATTGGGTGAGGCCTGGAGAAGGTGTTTGATTTTAGTGCGACTCCTTACAGTTACCATTGAAGCGAGTTCCTTGAGTTCTGGGAGTTACTCAGTCACTTCCTCAGATGAACTATTTAATGTGACATTGTTGAGGGAATAGAGTATGTACCTTAAAATGAATTCATGGATTATATGTTTTGAAATGTATTAAGCACAATGTATGAATGTAAAGTATAAAGAGCTAAGATGAATAAGTAACCATTTATGGATGCTAACATAATGGCCCAGAACTTGGTGTCAGGGGCTTCCCGCAGGTGCAAGCCCCCGATCTGCACTCACCCTGCGCGCTGACATCTGAAGCCCGGGCCCGCTTGCATTTCCTGTCACTGGCCCGGTTCAGATGTCAGCGCGCAGTGCTTACCTGATCCAGCGGCGTAGTTAGTGCGATGTGCCGGCTGGGATCAGGTGAGCACTGTACAACCAATCAGGGGAGGGGAAGGTTCATTCATGAGTTTGAGAGTAAGAACTGTCAAACTCATGAAAACTACAGGGGCCCAAAACACTATTTAAACTTTAAATAAAAATTTAAAAAACATCCCAATCATTAAATTAAGTATAAATAAGTTTAAAAAAATAATTTAAACAATAATTTTTTTTTGAAAAAAATAAATTTTTAATAAAAAGGGTCTAAAACTAAACTTACCTTATTGTAGATTCTTTAAAATAATAAACCTGTGGGAAAAAAATGTCTAAATTGCACTAAAACACCACTTACCTGTAAAAATAAATACTTACGTGTGCTTTTTACAAGCGTAAAGACCGGAGGCCTTTACACATGCGCAAATCCCCCAAAACAGAGGAAATCCAAGACGCACGCGCTGCCCCCTACAGCGCACGTGCTAGCCTCTTCACCTCTTGGGTTAGAGGAGAGGAAATGCCAGTTTTCAGCGCATGCGCTGTGCATGCTGAAAACCGGCATTTCCTCCGGCCAGACGCGTGAGTACCCCTTCCGTACTCACGCGTTTGGGGAGGAATTACTGCCCCAATATTATTTAGATCTGCCATTGTGCAGAGGGACGAGTGCACATAAACAGGATAACCAAGGCATGTAGCAGAATAGCAGGATGTCATAACTCAAGATAACGAGTGGACATCGGCCTTCACCATTGTGTAAGGAAACCAGCTACCTAACTCGTGACCACTGGGCCGGTGGGCTACCAGTGTATCAAGGACATCCTGGAGCCCAAGGCTTAGTCTATGGACCCTATGCACATGGCACTCTGCACACGATACTACTCGGAACACGCCCATGTATGGAGTGGGATACGACCATGTACTCTCTATAAATATGCTGCTGTAATTGTATCAAGCTGAGTTGGTGGTGGCAGATAGCCACACCGCTCCCCTGCTAGCTTGTAATAAAGGTCGGGTCGATGGATTGTGACGTCTCACTCCAAGTGGTGATTTCCCACAACAGACACCCATCGAAGACCAGCCCAGACTCATAGGATGAATGTTCTCCTCTCCCTGCTGGTTATAAGAGTCATATGTGAATTGAATTTATAGCACTCCCAATCTGGCCCAAGCTGGAGTATTGTGTCCAGTTCTGGGCACCACACTTTACTAAGGATGTCAAGGCCTTGGAGAGGGTGCAGAGGAGATTTACTAGAACGGTCCCGGGGATGAGGGACTTCAGTTATGTGGAGAGACTGGAAAAGCTGAGATTGTTCTCCTTGGAGCAGAGAAGGATATGGGGGAGGATTTGATGGAGGTGTTCAAAATAATGAGGGATTTTGATAGGGTAAATAAGGAGAAACTGTTTCCAGTGGCAGGAGGGTCGGTAAGCAGAGGACACAGATTGAAGGTAATTGACAAAAGAACCAGAGAGGAGACGAGGGGACATTCTTTTACGCAGCGAGTTGTTGTGATCTGGAATGCGCTGCCTGAACGGGCGGTGGAAGCAGATTCAACAGTAACTTTCAAAAGGGAATTGGAGAAATACTTGAAGGGGAAAAATTTGCAGCACTATGGGGAAAGGGCAGGGGGGAGTGGGACAATTGGAGAGAATCTTTCAAAGAGCCGGCACAGACACGATGGGCCGAATGGCCTCCTTCTGTGCAGTGTCATTCTAGGGCGTGTGCCCACACCAAGCCACTGGCCAGCAAAATGACAATCTCACTCAGGGAGGCTGTAAGGATGGGCGATGAATTTTGGAAAAAGGTTTCACTGCTGCAGCAGAGGGAACTTTACTCTGTACCTAATCATGCTCTACTTCACCTAGGCATGTTTCCTGAGACTGGGTGCCCAAAATAGAAAATGATCCCATTCCCCAATGCTGACAATGTTTTTTTTTGATTATTCAGCACCATTAACATCACTTTTAATGCAAGGGGCTGAAATAGGAAGCCAGACTGAATATATAAAGCATGAAAAAAAGATGGAGGCATTTTATGAACCCATCAGCAAGAACAGCTAAAAAGTGAAAACTTTTCTCGGGTTATTTTAAGGACACCGGTCTCTCAGGAAATTACATTGCTGCTTCAGTTCCCCCGCAGAGAGTCTGTCAGCAGAATAGCCTGGCACGGGAAAGGTTCTTTGTCCTCAGACATACTGGCCACTCGCAAGAGTTAATTTTAATTTTAAAACGATTACAGCAGAAACTAAACACGGTTCCAAATGTTCACAGGAAAGGCCAACTCTTTTTAGTGAGCCCTTCCTCTTTTACTTCACATTTCCAGCATTTAAGGAGGTCATCATTTCTGACTGAGCCATCTACGGGGGGGGGGGGGGGGGGCGGATCTCATTGTAATTTATACTAAAAATGTTGCATTTAAATTAAAATGTAAGGAGTAAGGCGTTAGACTCACAGAACGGCAGAGCTGTGAAATGCAGATTAGGCTTCTGGTGAGGTGAAAGCATCTCAACTCTGAGAGTGAGTTTCCGGTCCACCCGCGCACACAGTGTCAGGAGTCTGCTGAGAATATGCCCTTGGAGGAAGAGAGGCTATTCCGCTTGTTTGCGTGACAGGTCCACTGGTGGATTCCCGAACGGGGAAGTAATCAGCAGCCCAGCCATTCCACACCCTGTGATTGCTTGGGGAGCGTATGAAAGATTAGAGACACGGGCAGTCATTCAGCTTTTAAACAGGAGCCAGCAGGAAAGAAAGACTTGCATTTATATAGCGCCCTTCACAGCCAATGAAGTACTTTTTGAAGTGTAGTCGCAGTTATAATGTAGGAAACGCAGCAGCCAATTTGCACTCAGCAAGCTCCCACAAACAGCAATGGTGATAATGACCAGATAATCTGTTCTTTTTTAAGTGATATTGATTGAGGAATATGGGCCAGGACACCGGGGATAACTCCCCTGCTCTATTTTGAAATAGTACCATGGGATCCTTTACGTCCACCAGAGAAGCCAGACTTGGCCTAGCATCTCATGCGAAAGATGACACCTCCAACAGTGTTAGCGCTCCCTCAGTACTACACTCCCCAGATTTTTGTGCTCAAGTCTCTGGAGTGGGTACATGAACCCACAACCTTCTGACTCAGAGTAGAAAAGAGTGCTATCAACTGAGCCACAGCTGACCCTCATATAAGCCTGGGGACCGGAGCTGGGAGTTAAGGTGTAGGAGGCCATTTTCTGCAGTTGACCACAGAAGGGACAGGGCGTGAGGTTTATATTTTTCTAATTTTGTTGAGTAAGATTATGTGAAGGCAATGGGTTTAGCTTTGACTGTTCTGTAGATCTCTTGCTGTCTATAAAATAAAGTAGCTTAAGGATTTACCCCAGTCCTCATCTCATTAAAATGTTTCTTAGTCTGCCTTGTCAAAGACTGGAGAAGCACGTAAGGGCACATGTAAAAAAGACACAATATCCAGCTCAGATCACAAGATGATCCTGTTGCATACTGTGGATTACACTAATATATAATTATAATATAGCCCCTTAACCTAGACTCCCCCGCCTGTGGAAAAAGTTTTTCTCCATCTACCCTATCAATTCCTTTCAAAATCCTAAAAGCCTCAATCAAATCACTCTTTAACCTTTTATACTCCAGGACAATATGGGCACACTCCTGAACATAAGGTGCTCAGACCACTTACGGAAGTGACCAGTGCCAGCATAGCTGAGTGAATACCTGTGGCAGACCCGAAACCTAAAGCAGTAGTTTCCTTTTTACCCTTTTCCAGTCTTCTGTCGTACATCTTTGAACTTACATAAAATTTATAAAAAGTCACAGAACTATAATAAGAAATGTTGCTTGGGGTGTATAATGACACAGTCCAATCTTTGAAATGAGATTAGCAAAAACCTTGTTTTTATTTTACTGTATTATGATGAGAATTTTAAAATTTCTATCTTTTTCTTTCTTGAGTGAAGTGCCTCCCAACGTCCTGAAGAAGTGCTTCCTGACCACGAGCTTTTCACTGCCCTCTCATTCTGATCTAGTTCAAGTAGCATCGCCTTAAAGAAGTGGACATCACAACTGATGGATCCAACAGTCCCCATGACCAAAATACAAAGGCTTTTCTAAACCAATACTGTTCTTGTCCCATCTACACAGTTAACCATCCAATCCTACATTACAACAGTGACTACACTTCAAAAGCACTTCATTGGCTGTAAAGCGCTTTGGGACGTCCGGTGGTCGTGAAAGGCGCTGGAGAAATGCAAGTCTTTCTGTTTTTCTTTTCAGTCTCTCTATACGCAAAATGCAGATTCACTTTATTAGTGAAAGTGCCTCATTGCCTGCAGTGCCGGTTGGACAGAGCAGAACCCAGTAATAATATCTCACAGAATAGTACATGTGGGCTGCAAATTAAACAGTCTCTTATGGCAATTAGATGACTATAGAAATTACTGTCTCAATTCCAGCTGTTTTGGAAAATGCACTGATTAATTTTCAATCTGCACATTATCTCTGCCGGATTTCACTGCTGGTTTATTTCAAATCACTGTCAAGTGGGAAAAGGAAGGTGGATTAACTAATTTAAAAGCCATAACAGGGATTTATTCACTTAAGTTCAAACTTTATGCTCATTTTATTTAGGAATCAATAGTTTTGAAAATAGGACACAGGGAGAACTAAGTATCAGAGAGGAAAAATCACTTTGCAATAATCTGCAAACTTCTCTCTGTGGCTTTTTGCACCAGGAATATACACGGGGGGAATTTCCACTCTCTTCTGTCGGGCGTGGAACGGGAGAGGAACAGGCAGAGATCGGGCAGAGAATGGATGGAGATCGGGCGGAGATCGGGCGGAGAACGGTTGGAGAACGGTTGGAGAACGGTTGGAGATTGGGCAGAGATCGGGCGGAGAACGGGCGGAGATCGGGCGGAGAATGGGCGGAGAACGGGCGGAGATCGGGCGGAGAGCGGGCAGAGAATGGGCGGAGATCGGGCGGAGAACGGGCGGAGAACGGGCGGAGATCGGGCGGAGAATGGGCGGAGAACGGGCGGAGAGCGGGCAGAGAGCGGGCGGAGAATGGGCGGAGATCGGGCGGAGAACGGGCGGAGAACGGGTGGAGAGCGGGCAGAGATCGGGCGGAGAATGGGCGGAGATCGGGCGGAGAACGGGCGGAGAGCGGGCAGAGAATGGGCGGAGATCGGGTGGAGAACAGGCAGAGAAAGGGCGGAGATCGGGCAGAGAACTAGCGGAGAACGGGCAGAGATCGGGCGGAGAACGGGCGGAGATCGGGCAGAGAACGGGCGGAGAACGGGCGGAGAACGGGTGGAGATCGGGCGGAGAACGGGCGGAGAATGGGCAGAGATTGGGCTGAGAATGGGCGGAGATCGGGCGGAGAACGGGCGGAGATCAGGCGGAGATCGGGCGGAGAACGGGCGGAGATCGGGCGGAGAACGGGTGGAGGTCGGGCAGAGAGCGGGCGGAGAATAGGCGGAGAACGGGCGGAGAACAGGCAGAGAAAGGGCGGAGATCGGGCAGAGATCAGGCAGAGAACGGGCGGAGATCGGGCGGAGATCGGGCGGAGAACGGGCGGAGAACGGGCGGAGAATGGGCGGAGAACGGGTGGAGAACGGGCGGAGAATGGGCGGAGATTGGGCGGAGATCGGGCGGAGAACGGGCGGAGATCGGGCGGAGAACGGGCGGAGATCGGGCGGAGAATGGGTGGAGATCGGGCGGAGATCGGGCGGAGAACGGGCGGAGATCGGGCGGAGATCGGGTGGAGAACGGGCGGAGATCGGGCGGAGATCGGGCAGCAGCGGTCCGGTTGCCAATTTCACACCTTGCCATGGTAAAAGGTGGCGAGTTTGACCTCGGTCTCTCCGCCAAGGATATATGCAATTACTTCCTTGCTAATGATAAAAATGAGCTGACCCAGAAGATTTGAGAGCTATTAACAGGTCACCATTCAGGAGGGATTAGCACCACTTAGAAACATAGGAACAGGAGTAGGCCATTCAGCCTCTCGAGCCTGTTCCACCATTCAGTGAGATCATAGCTGATCTTAACTCCACCCACCTGCCTTGGCTCCATCCCCTTTAATACCCTTGGCTAGCAAAAATCTATCGATCTCAGATTTAAAATTATTAATTGAGCTAGCTTCTTCTGCTTCTTGTGGGAGAGAGTTCCACACTTCTATCACCGTTTGAGCGCAGAAATGTTTCCTAACTTCTCTCCTGAATGGCTTGTTCTGATTTTAAGGTTATGTCCCCTTGTCTTAAGACTCCCCCACCAGCAGAAAAAGTTTCTCTCTAACTACCCCATCGATTCCTTTCAAAATCCTAAAAACCTCAATCAAATCACCCCTTAACCTTCTATATTCCAGGGAATACAAGCCTAGTTTATGTAATCTCTCCTCATAATCTAACCCTTGGAGCCCTGGTAACATTCTGGTGAATCCGCACTGCACTCCTTCCAAGGCCAATAAATCCGCTCTAAGGTGCGGTGCCCAGAATGATGCACAGTAAGCTTTGCAGCAATCGAGATTATCAGAACCATGCACGGACGCACATGTGATGTATATTAATGAGGATTAAACAGTCGGGTAGCTTTTCGACTTGCTGATCAGGTGTAAAACTGGCATCGCGGATCAGCCTGTTATAAAGACAGCCGTTACAATAACCCACTGAAAATCTACCCCACTGCTGAATCCTCATTCCTAACTCTGCAAAGGAAAAAGTGGTGTACCTGCCACTCCAGATAGTTAAGCACATAATCCAGGCTGACACTCCGAGTTCAGTACTGAGGGAGAGCTGCGTTGTCAGAGGTCCCGCCTGCTCTCTCAGGTGGACGTAAAAGATCCCACAGCCACTATATCGAAGAAGAGCAAGGGGAGTTCTCCCCAGGGTCCTTGGCGATATTTATCCCTCAACCAATATCACCAAAAAAACAGATTATCTGGTCATTTATCTCATTGCTGTTTGTGGGAGCTTGCTGTGTGCAAATTGGTTGCCACATTTCCTACATTTAAATCGGGACTACATTTCAAAAGTACTTCATTGGCTTTAAAGTGCTTTGGGATGTCTTGAGGTCGTGAAAGGCGCCATATAATTGCAAGTCTTTCTCTAAGAACATAAAAAATAGGAGCAAGAGTCGGCCATATGGCCCCTCAAACCTGCTCCGCCATTCAGTAACATCATGGCTTTTCTTTCTTTCTTTCTTTCTATCTGTTTTACTACACCAATGATCCTTGACATTCTCTCACTTTGCAGATTACATAGTGTAATGTATATACCTTTAAGGGGGGAACTATGTTTTACAGCTCATGTATACTGCAGTACCGGCAGTGACCACACCTGTATATAGCACTGAGTAGTAATCTGTACAGATCAGTTGCAGTGTGAGCCACTTTGAGTAAACACCTGTTGTACCGTTCTCCGCAGTCTGTGTCTTATTATACACGGATGCAACATTGGCGACGAGGCAGGTTCGAAACTACCTGCAACTCTGCATCACCTCCCGGGGATTCGTTCCTGGAGATCAGTGGATTGGAGGTCAAGGCCAGAGACTCGGGCGTCGACCACGGGCAACCGCCCAGTCATCCAGCAGAGACTCGAGAATTGCGGGGGAGGCTGTCGAGAGCCAGGCTTGGCTTTCCAGTCAAGGTGGTCCAGCGAAACGGGCTGGCAACAGGTAGTGCGCAGACCCTTCCCGGACAGCGGCGGGCTAGAGCCCGACCGAGCGGCACAGCAAAGGGCTGAGCAGCGTCGACGGGGGAGAGAGAGAGAGGGCAGAGTGCACAGGGCGCAGCCGGTGTTCAGGGGCCGAGCAGCGTCGGAGAGAGGGAGAGAGAGACGCGCAGAAACCCGCGAGGCGCCGCCATTGCCACGAGGACCGCCGAGAGTGGCATTGGCAGCAGCGCAGGAGAAGCACGCGAAAGCTACAGGGCGCCGCCATTGCCACGAGAACTGCCGGGAGCGGCGTTGGCAGCAGCGGGGGAGGAAGGAAAGCGTGGGAGATGCCATTTTAAGCCATTGGGAGACGCCATTTTAAACCACACCCAAAATGCCAAAGAGTGGCAGTATCACCGCATTTGACAATGAAGTCGAAGATTGGACTACATATGTCGAACGAATAGAGGTGTACTGCAAGGCAAATGAGGTGTCAGATGACAAGAAAGCGTCGGTATTGTTAAATTTAATGGGTGCAAAGACGTATGGTTTATTACGAAATCTAGTAACCCCAATGAAGCCAATGGAAAAGAGTTTTGAAGACATAGTAACGATACTAAAGGAACATTTAAACCCCACACCGCTGCTGATAGCAGAAAGATTTAAGTTTCACAAACGGAACCAGCATAAGGATGAAAGCAATGCTGATTATTTAACAGAACTGCGCAAACTATCGAAACACTGCCAGTTTGGAGTGGGACTGGCAGATACCTTAAGGGACAAGTTTGTGTGTGGGCTTCAAAGTGAAGGAACCCAGAAACGGCTTTTATCTGAAAAGGACCTTACGCTGGAAAAGGCTTTCAGCATTGCGGTATCATATGAAGCAGCAGCACGGGGCGCTGCAGATACAACAGAGACCGCAAGAATATGGCACAAACAAAATGTCATATGGAACAGAGAAGTGCTATCGCTGCGGCAGAACAACACACGACCATAATGATTGCTGGTTCAAAGACAAATTGTGCAGACAGTGTGGAAAAGTAGGACACATAGCACGAGTCTGCAGGTCGGGAAAGAAAACCAGCAATAAGAAACCTACCAAAGGAAAGTACAAGAAGGTACATAAGATGACGGAGAATAGTTCAGACGAACAAAAGAGTGGTAACGACTCCGAAAGCAGGGAACTGAGTTGTCTGAAACTACATAATGTGATCACAACGGAGGATCACCGAACCATTTGGGTCACTCTCAAGATAGCAGGAGTCCAGGTAAAGATGGAATTGGACACAGGATCAGCCCTAACAGTCATAAACCGACGGGACTACGAGCAGCTATTCTCACACATACCCTTGAGAGACACAAAAATTATTTTGAAGACGTACACGGGGCAAAAAGTCTACCCCAACGAAAAATAAGGGTGACTGTTATATATAACGGTAAGGAAACACCAAAACTAGACCTGTATGTATTGCAAAATGGTGGACCACCATTACTGGGACGTGAATGGATCCGGAAAATACAACTGGATTGGCATTCCATACAGGCACTGACTGTGGCTGACAAAAAGGATGACGACGTCACACCTGGGCGACTGTCAAAGATCCTAACTGACGCGAAAGAAGTGTTCCAGCAAGGACTCGGAACACTAAAAGGCATGACAGCGATGATTAAAATTGAAGAAAACGCAAGCCCAAAATTTTTTAAGGCCAGACCGGTACCTTATGCGATCCGCCCAGCCGTCGAAGCAGAGCTGGAGAGTCTGGAACGTTCAGGTGTACTCTCCAAGGTAGACTGGAGCGAGTGGGCTACACCCATCGTCCCTGTGATGAAAAACTCGTTGAGCAGCACGCCTGGGGAACCAAGGAAGGTTCGCATCTGTGGGGACTTTAAGGTAACAGTGCACCCGGTCCTTCACGCCGTACAATATCCACTTCCGCGGATTGAAGATATTTTCGCCTCGCTATCTGGAGGGAAACGCTTCACTAAGATTTATCTGGCCCAGGTGTATCTGCAAATGGAGGTAGAAGAAGCATCAAAAAAATACCTCACAATCAACACCCATAAAGGTCTCTACCAATACAACCGGCTGGTATTCGGGGTAGCATCAGCTCCGGCTATTTGGCAGAGGGCAATGGAACAAGTCCTGCAAGGGATCTCAGGGACCCAGTGTTATTTGGACGACATCCTGGTCACGGGCGAAAATGACAGTGATCACCTTGCCAACCTGGAGCAGGTGCTCACTAGATTGCAGGAATATGGGCTCCGAGCTAACCGCCCCAAATGCGAGTTTTTTAGAAAACAGATCTCGTTGTAGTGGCGCTTCGTAATTTCCAAACATGCAGCCACTGAGCTTTGAGGCTTTAGCAACGAGTAGACGCGTGTTGAAATAAAACGTTCCAAACCATAACTTTGTCTTTGAACTGTTTACTGTAACACCTTACAAACAGAATTACAAAGCAAAACACGTTTAAACGAACACAGTCAAAAACTGTATTGCTCCAGCCCTCAAAGCTTCTGCCTTCTCCAGCCTCGTGGTGCTTGAGCTGTAAAATGGCTGGATACCATGTGACAAGCTTAAGGACTGTACCATTGTAGCAAGAATAAAGGAGGTCACTCAGCCTATACTATTGTAACAAGAAAAGAGGGGGTTTCTCAATACAATAAGTCAGTCAGGTAAATTAACTGTATTATACTATTTAACCAATATTTTAAAGTATTTTCTTTCTTAAACTTTCATGACTCTTACATTCCGGCCCCTAATTGACTAGGCACATGAAGCATATCAATTACTCAAACATTCGTAAGAGTCATAAACTAATGAGTTCAACATATTTACAATATAAATGTCCACTTTTTTTTGTTCAGGAATCTTTCACGCTGCTTCTTGTAGCAGGCAGAGCTTTGTGATCGGTCTTTCCAGGGTACTGGTCTTGGTTTGCAAACAAACGCGACGAACAACGCCTCTGGAGTCTGGCATGGTCTTAATTATTTTTCCCATCAACCAAGAATTTCTAGGGGCTGAATCATCCACGATTAAGACGATGTCTCCGGCAATGAAGTTCCTCTTTACTTTGGACCATTTTTGACGCTCCTGTAGCAGAAGTAAGTATTCTCTTGTCCATCTGGTCCAGAAAAGGTCTGACATATACTGAACTTGCCTCCACTTCCAACGTGCATACAGATCTTTTTTGAAGACTCCCGGGGGCATGACTGGCTGTGTTTTCAACAACAACAGGTGGTTCGGGGTCAGGGCTTCGAGGTCATTGGGATCATCTGATGTCTTAGTTATCGGTCGGTCATTAATGATGGCTTCAACCTCACACAGAACGGTTTGAAGTCCCTCGTCGTCAAGCACTTGCAGCTTCAGTACAGAACTGAGTAGTTTTCTTACGGTGCGTATCTGTCTTTCCCAGACACCTCCATGGTGGGATGCAGCTGGTGGATTGAAGATCCACTTAATTCCTGTTTGCGTCATGGCTTCCTGTATTTTAAGCTGATTCCAACCTTCAATAGCTTCCCGTAGTTCTCTCTCTGCTCCGACAAAATTAGTGCCATTATCAGAACGCATAATGGACACCTGTCCTCTTCTACAGACAAAGCGCCGCAGGGCGTTAATACAGGAATCAGTGTCAAGCGTGTGTGCCACCTCAATATGAACTGCTCTGATGGTCAAACAAGTGAAAAGCACACCATATCTCTTGACAAGGCTCCGTCCTCGCTTTACCTCGAAAGGCCCGAAATAGTCCACCCCTACGTTTGTAAATGGGGGCTTGTCTGGTAACAAACGGTCTTCAGGCAGGTCTGCCATTTTCTGCTCCCCAGCTCTAGCGTGTAACCGTCTGCAAACAATGCATTCAGAGAGTATTTTTCTTATTACAGAATTAGCTCCTGGAATCCAGTATCTTTGTCTTAGCTTCGCAAGCACGTGGTTCCTCCCACTGTGTCCAATACTCTGGTGTATATGCTGAAGAATGAGAGTAGCAACCCGGAGGTCCTTAGAAAGGATAGCAGGATGCTTGGCCTCCTCTGGCATAGCAGATTTGTTTAGTCACCCTCCCAGCCTCAGTACTCCATCTTGCAGTGTAGGGTCCAGCTTGTAGATATGACTACCTTTCTTGATTGGAGTATTTCGCTGTAAAGCTTCGATTTCTTCTGGATATCTTTGTCTTTGACTGAAACAAACTATCTCCATCTCAGCCTTGGTCAAATCCTCCACGGTCAATGAATTCTTACCCAATGTGGTCTTGTGCTGGTGCATATATTGCTGTAGAAGCATTCTCTGCTTATCAGGGTTATTTTCAGACTGATGGATAGTGGCTCGATACTCTTTTCTCTTACCGCTCAGGTGTAGCAGCAACTCTTTCAACCTTAGAAACCATGCAACTGCTTTCCTCAACTGGTGCCATCCTGAGAAATGGTTAACAAGCTTGTTCACTGTGTCAAAGTTCTCTTTCGTAGTTATGAGATTTGCTGTGACTGATCTCTTGACTTCGACGTCGTCTTCAGCAATCTGACTTGGCATATCTGGTCTTTCTGGCCATGATCTCTCTGTTTCCAGCAGATAACTTGGGCCTTGTATCCAAGTTTCACTCCTCATGAAGTTTTCAGCCTTCAATCCCCGTGAGGCTTGATCTGCTGGGTTTAATGAGGTGTTTACATACCTCCATTGAGATGGTTGTGTAGCTTCTCTAATGGATGAGATTCTGTTTGCTACGAAGGTCTTGAAGCGTATCTTCTCATTCTCTATATACTTCAGCACCGTCGTGCTATCCGTCCAGAAGACAGATTCTTCTAGTGGGAGCTGTAACTCTTTCCGCATCACCTTGTCAACTTTAACTGCAACAACCGCTGCCGTCAACTCCAGTCTCGGGATGGTGACCTGCTTCAGCAGAGCCACCCTGGATTTCCCCATGAGGAAGGAACAATGTTTCTGGCCCTTTTGATTTGTCAGCAAGAGGTAAGTAGCCGTGCCATAGCCGTCCTCACTGGCGTCTGAGAAATGATGTAGTTGAGCCGTCTTTGTAACTCCAAAACTCACAGGCCTGATGCATCTGCTGACATTGAAGCTAGAAAGTTGTTGCAAATCTGTCAACCATCTGAGCCATCTCTGAGCTTGACCTTCTGGGATATCTTCATCCCAACCTCTTTTGTCTCTACACAGCTCTCGTAGGATCAGCTTCACCAGCAGAATGAGTGGTGCCAGGAATCCAAGAGGGTCATAGATGGAACTGACCACGGAGAGAATCCCTCGTCTTGTGGATGGTCTTTCGTTCACCATTATTCTGAAGTTGAACGTGTCTGACTCAATGCACCATTGTACACCAAGAGCCCTCTCGATAGGAAGGACATCGTGGCTCAGGTCCAGATCTTTGACTTCAGTGGCCCTTTCCTTTTCTGGGATAGAAGCTAGAACTGCTCTGCTGTTGCTTATCCACTTAGTCAGATGGAATCCTCCATTCGAACACAGAGTTCTAATGTCTCTTGACAGTGCAATGGCATCGTCTTCTGTTGACACAGACTTCAGACAGTCATCGACGTAAAAGTTTCTGAAGATTGTCTCCACAGCCTCTGATGGTGCTTTGCCCTTGCCATCTTCTGCAGTTTTTCTGAGAGCGTAGCTTGCACAGCTGGGAGATGATGTGGCTCCGAACAAGTGTACGGCCATTCTACATTCCACCATAGCTTGACTAACGTCGCCATCTGGCCACCAAAGGAAACGCAGAAGATCAGCATCTTCATCAGGGACTCTGACTTGGTAGAACATTGATTCTATATCTGCCATCATGGCAACGAGCTCTTGTCTAAACCTTGTCAAGACGCCAATGAGGGTATTAGTAAGATCAGGACCTTGAAGCAGCTGATCATTCAGTGAAGTTCCTCTGAATGAGGCGGCGCAGTCAAACGCTACACGGATCTTTTTCTTCTTTGGGTGATACACACCGTGATGAGGAATGTACCAGACCCTTCCATCGTCTCTGTTCAACTGTTCCTCGGGCACTTTTACAGCATAGCCTTTCGCTATGATGTTTCTCATGAAGCCTTTGTAGTCTTCGTGAAAGTCGGGGTTCTTGTTCAGCTTTCTCTTTAGACTGATGGCGCGTTGCTCTGCTATGCAGCGATTGTTCGGCATCTTCGCGGTCTGTCTTCTCAGTGGCAAACCAATGTGATAGTGGCCATCAATGAACTGTGTAGACCTTGTCATCAAACCCATGAACTGATGGTCTTCTTGTGACATCTCTGTCTTTTCCTCACAGCTGCGTTCTGAAAAGTCTGCGTTGAACTGCTGTATCAACAGCTCTTCAATGCTTGCGATAGAGATACGATTAACTGTGACATTTTGTCGTTCCTCCTTGTTCGACTTGTTGCCATCATCTCTCCTTACCAGTCCATTGACTACCCATCCAAGGGCTGTCCTGACAGCGTAGGGTCCGTCATCCTTGCTGTTTATCACCTGCCATGGCTCCATAGCTTTGTAGGCATTGGTTCCAATTAATAGGCCAATTTCTGCTTCAATATATGGGAGACGCACCTTTTCCAGGTGAGGCCATCTCTCCACATCCTTCTGCAGGGCTAAGTTCCCTATTTTAACAGGAATCTCCCTCTGTGTGAAAACATTAGGCAGGTCTATGAAGTCCTTCTCTTCAAGTCCACACACTTCTAAGTCTGACAGGATATAACTTTGCATTGACTTCTCATGACCCATGGTGCGTAATAGGATTTCTGTTCTTCTGCCTCTAACGTTCAGCTGTCGCATGAGTGATTCTGTGCAGAACGTTGCTGAACTACCTGGATCTATGAAGGCGTAAGTCTCCACAAACTTCTCACTCCTCTTAGACTTGATCTTTACAGGTACGATGGCAAGAATACAATCACTGTCACCAGCCCCAGTGAATCCACAAGTCTCTGGTTCTAGCAACACCAGAGCACTTGAAACAACCTTCTCGTCGGTATTGTTTTCTTCACTCTTCTTAGAGACTTGTTCTTCTTTGTGGATATGCAGCAGACTGGGATGTTTCAGAGTGCACTCTCTGCATGTTGTTCTTTGCTTACAGTTTCTACTCAGGTGCCCCTGAGAGAGACATCCAAAACATAGGCCATTGTACTTCAGAAATTCGATTCTGTCTTTATGTGGCTGTGCTTTGATGTCACTGCAGAAATCCAATGTCTGATTCTTCTGGCAGAATAAACATGGCTTCTGAAAGGCATTAGCAGGCGTCACTGTGCTGCTCTTTTTGGGAGATGAGTTCTGAGACTTTTCTTCCCCAGCCTGAGTGACGATAGTTGCAAAGCTGCTTCCCCTGGAACCACCTTTCCTGAGAGTCTTTGATTCAGCAGGCTTGGCTTTCACTCTTCCATCAGTAGTTGGGCTGACATCCTGGATGTTTCCAAACAATGGGTCCCGAGCAATTTTAGCCTGTTTGTCTATGAAATTCACTAAGTCTGCAAACCTGGCTCTACTTTTCCGTCTCTCCATTATCTCAAAGGCTGTTCTTCTCCATTGTTCTCTCATCCTGTAAGGAAGCTTAGAGATGATGATTCTCATAGTCGTAGGATTGTCCATCTCTTCCATGAATTCAACATCCTCCATGGTGTTGCGACATCCTATGAGGAAAAGAACATATGCGTTCAATGCCTCTCCGTCCTCCGATCTGATCTGTGGCCACTTGGTAGCCTTTTCAATATATGCAGTGGCTATCTTCAGCTCGTTACCATAGTGCTCCTGAAGCAACTTCCTGGCTTCTATGTATCCCCGGTCCGGTCTCATGTGTTCACAGCTTCTGACCAGGTCTTGTGGTTTACCACTGGTGTACTGTCCCAGGTAGTACAACTTATCACTGCTGCTCTCTGTTTTGGAGTCAATGGCTTGTTCGAAGGATCTGATGAAGGGCTTATACTTGAGTGGGTCGCCTTGGAACACTGGTATGTCTCTTTGAGGGAGTCGAAACAGATTCTGTTGTTTTACAAGCATCTCTGTAATTTCGTTCTGACGTTGCATCACTCGGTATAGGCTTCTCCCTGTGTCTTCAGGCCTCTGGTGGTCATCAGCAGGGTCTAGTCTAGACTGTCTGATGTCTGGGGTAGCATCACGTGCTCCTGTTAGTGGAGAGGCCTCTCTTGCACGCTGTAATGTCAGGAGATGGCCTTCAGACTCTCTTTTAACTCTTGAAGGTGCCCTGGATCCAACTCTGTGTGACAACATTGACTGGCAGTATTCGTTCATGCCATCCTGTGAGCCTTCATAATCTTCATACACACTCAACTTGGCATCTGAGACCACAATAGCTGTTTTTAGCTCCAGCTGTTCTTTCTTTGCCTGCAGTTGGGCCTGTTGGGCCTGCAGTTGTGCCTGCAGTTGGGCCTGTTGGGCCTGTTGGGCCTGCAGTTGGGCCTGCAGTTGGGCCTCTTGGGCCTGCAGTTGGGCCTGCAGTTGGGCCTCTTGGGCCTGCAGTTGGGCCTCTTCCCGTTCAAGAGCTTGCTTCTCCACTAAAGATGCTGCACGCGCCATCAACGCTGCCCGTTCAACCTCCTCTCTCATGCGTCGCGACGAGCATGTGGTAGAAGCGACTGACCTGTGTCCAGAAACAGAGCTACCTTCTTTTCGATTTTTGCTCAGTCTGGCTGAAGTCTCTGAAATGCTATCATCTGGTCCGACTTCATCGTCATCTTTATCTTTCTCTGCTGTATCAGCATCATGACGAATCTTTAACATCCACTGTTCTGTGGCCTTGACATAGTCCTTAATGCTGGATGATTTAAGATCAAACCAGTTGTGCTGATCAGCGTTTCCCTCTTCTTCAGACAGAAGTGCTAATGCATCTTCATTGAGTACATTAAATTCTTCATGCAACTTGGAGAAATCATAATGCATTATGTCTTCAACTTTCTTAATATTAGCATTATCTTCCATGAGACAATCAATTATCTTCATTTTTCCAGTTATCTGAGCTAATTTAGCCCTCCTTGCACCTATTCTTCTATGTAACTTCTCTTCCATTGCCTTTGGGGTGAGCTTTACTTCCCTCTTTTGACCAACAATCCTTCTGGCTGGGGGAAGCTCCTCACGGCTCCATAAGGCCTCGGCCATTTTACCCGCAGCTCTTATTTAGCTTCTCAATAGAATGAACAAGGCAAGTAACAGTCACTGTACCTTCGCTTTCTTATATTGTCGTCTGGCTCCGTGACCATTCCTGTATACGTTCGCCGACAATTCCGTCCTTTCCTTCTTAGGGAGCTAGTTTTTGACTAATGTAATGGCGCTTCGTAATTTCCAAACATGCAGCCACTGAGCTTTGAGGCTTTAGCAACGAGTAGATGCGTGTCGAAATAAAACGTTCCAAACCATAACTTTGTCTTTAAACTGTTTACTTTAACACCTTACAAACAGAATTACAAAGCAAAACACGTTTAAACGAACACGGTCAAAAACTGTATTGCTCCAGCCCTCAAAGCTTCTGCCTTCTCCAGCCTCGTGGTGCTTGAGCTGTAAAATGGCTGGATACCATGTGACAAGCTTAAGGACTGTACCATTGTAGCAAGAATAAAGGGGGTCACTCAGCCTATACTATTGTAACAAGAGGGGGTTTCTCAATACAATAAGTCAGTCAGGTAAATTAACTGTATTATACTATTTAACCAATATTTTAAAGTATTTTCTTTCTTAAACTTTCATGACTCTTACACTCGTATTGTGGCCACGTTATCGATAAAGAGAGGTTACATAAGTCCCCAGAGAAGATTGAGGCAGTAGTCAAGGCTCCAGCACCGGAAAATGTGTCACAACTGAGGTCGTTCCTCGGGCTGGTAAACTACTACCATAAGTTCTTGCCAAATTTGTCTACAATACTACACCCACTGAACAGCCTACTGCAAACTGGGGTGCCATGGAAGTGGAGTGACAAATGTAGATGAGCTTTCCAGAAAAGCAAAACACTAATCACATCGAAAGAGGTATTGGCCCATTACAACCCAGCATTACCAATTCGGTTGGCATGTGATGCGTCACCCTACGGCATTGGAGCGGTGCTGTCGCACAAATTCTCGGACGGCTCAGAGAGGCCAATAGCCTTCGCGTCATGATCACTAACCTCAGCCGAGCGTAACTACGCCCAGATTGACAGGGAGGCCCTCAGCCTAGTGTGGGGAGTGAAAAAGTTCAATCACTATCTGCACGGGCAGAAATTCACCTTGCTGACTGATCACCAGCCTCTTGTCTCCATTTTTAATCCGAAGAAGGGCGTTCCGGTGATGACTGCACAACGACTACAAAGATGGTCACTTTTTCTAGGGGCGCACCACTATGAGATTGAATATAAGGGCACGAAACAGCATGGAAATGCTGATGGGCTATCACGCCTGCCACTGCCTATTGCGGAGGAAGCACCAGCAGTGGATCCTGTCGAAATATTCCATTCGACTATAGTTGAATACCTACCGGTAACTAACGCTTGTATCGAAAAGGAAACCCGAAATGACCCGACACTGTCTCGGGTATATGATTTGACGGTGAAGGGATGGCCAGCACATGGCGACTCACTGTTGCCAGCATTCTCGACAAGGAGAGAACAGCTGTCGGGGGACCTTGATGTGTGGATCCCGAGTGGTAATTCCACCCAAGTTAAGGGATAGAGTGCTCAATGAGCTTCATGAGGGTCATCTGGGAGGGGTAAAAATGAAAAGCCTAGCCAGGGCTTATGTGTGGTGGCCGGGAATCGATAAACAAATCGAGGACCTGACCAAGAGCTGCTCAGGATGCCAGAAAGTCCAAAATGCACCACCACAGGCCCCTCTACACCCATGGGAGTGGCTCTCATCTCCATGGCAATGGGTGCATATTGATTTTGCTGGTCCATTCATGGACTCAATGTTTTTAATAGCCGTGGATGCGCACTCGAAATGGCCTGAGGTCATCAAAATGTCCTCCACCACCACGGAGAAAACTATTGCAGTCCTACAGACCATTTTTGCCAGGAATGGCTTGCCAGAACAGATTTGCTCCGACAACAGACCACAGTTCGTGTCCGAAGAGTTCCGGAGGTTCTTGAAAAAGATTGGGGTAAGGCATTACACATCCGCCCCGTATCATCCAGCCACAAATGGATTGGCTGAGAGGTTCGTACAAACCTTTAAGAAGGTAATAAAGGCTATGTACAATGACAACATTCCGCTGCAGCACAAGGTGGACAATTTCCTGTTCGCCTACCGGAATGCGACACATGCAGTCACCAACCAGGCCCCAGCCATGATGTTCTTTAACCGAAGGTTAAGATCTCGCCTGGATTTGCTCAGACCAAACATACGAAGAGATGTTGAGAGTAAGCAATTCCAGCACATCCATGAGAAGCCAACAAGGAGCTTCAATGTAGGGCAACCAGTCTTGGCCCGCGACTACTGAACAGAAAAATGGCAGCCAGGAACGATATGCACACGGCAGGGCCCACTAATGTACACAGTGGACGTTGGGGAGAGCATCATGAGACGCCATGCTGACCAGATCCTAGAGTCACAGGAACAAGTCAACCCCATGCCTCGCCCATACGTACTTGGTGATGAACCCGACGTACAGGTCGCATCTACCCCAGAAACAGTAGCATCGGAAGCTGATGAACCAACCGACGACAGGGGGCCAGAATCGCCTCCGCACCAAGAGCAAGACACCCGGGAAAGGCGCTATCCAGAAAGGATCAGGAAGCCTCCCCAAAGACTGAATATATAAATAGACTATTTTCAGCTAATGTTGCATGTTAAAAGTGTTAATTGTAATTAGTTTGATATTTAATTGTTAAATGAGTGTTATGGTACTGTTAATCTAAAAGGGGAGGAATTGTAATGTATATACCTTTAAGGGAGGAACTATGTTTTACAGCTCATGTATACTGCAGTACCGGCAGTGACCACACCTGTATATAGCACTGAGTAGTAATCTGTACAGATCAGTTCCAGTGTGAGCCACGTTGAGTAAACACCTGTTGTACCGTTCTCCGCAGTCTGTGTCTTATTATACCCGGACGCAACACATAGAGTTGTTCAAAACATGGAAACGGTGACATAGTGGTTAAGTTTAGCAATCCTGGACTAAAGAACTGGAGACATGAGTTCAACTCCCACCACGTCAGCTGGGGAATTTAAATTTAGTTAACGAAATAAATCTGGAATTAAAAAGCTAGTGTCAGTAATGGTGACCCTGAAACTATTGGATTGTCGTAAAAACCCATCTGGTTCACTAATGTCCTTTAGGGAAGGAAATCTGCCATCCTTACCTGACCTGGCCTATATGTGACTCCAGACCCACAGCAATGTGGTTGCCTCTTAACTGCGTCTGAAATGGCCGAGAAAGCCACTCAGTTGTCAAGAAGGCGGCTCAACACCACCTTCTCGAGGGCACTTAGGGACGGGCAATAAATGCTGGCTTTGCCAGCGACGCCCAGATCCCATGAATGAATAAAAAAAACACTTCCAAATGAAAATGGATCGAAACGCCATCCAGTACAGGACGATTGGATGGAATACAAAGAAACGTTTTTTGCAGCAGTATCAACTGAGCAAAATAAAGACACAAGATTGTGCCTTCCATTTCAAGGCAGCAGAATACTGGATTGTTAGCAGTTCACCTTTCCTCCAGTGGGTTAACAGCTTGTCAATGTGCCGAGGACATCTCAGCGAGCTTCTCTCAGCCAAGCCATTCTCCTTCAAGCGTTACTTACTCCAGTCTCTAATGTCAGTTTTGGAATAATGAAATTATCCAGACTGTCCCGACTGTGCGACATGGCTCACTGTGCTCCAGGAGACCTGTACCGTGGAAAGGGAGGATGTGATTTTCATCAATTTCCAATTGCAGGAGGGGGCGGTGATCGGAGAGGAAATCAGGAAGAGCACATTAATGAGAATCGACTAAATTAGTGCTAATGTAATGTGTCTTCCGTTGGGCGAGTGAACACTGCTTTAGGCAAGGATTGCAGTCTGATTGCTTGCCGTTTCAATTGTGGTTATGGGGCGGACCTGAAAGGAATGACTGATGTAAAAAAAAATTGTAGAAAATGTTGCAAAGAAAATAAAGGGCACCTATTCAAGTTCGCGTTGAGCCCCGTTTCCCCGAGAGCAGGAACTGTTGTACCCGCACCTTGTTTCACAGGCTCGATTCACCCTACAACACTATCTGCACTAATACAATGAGGTACTTGCTGAAGTGTAGTCGCTGTTGTAATTTGGAAATGCAGCAGCCAATTTGCACACAGCAAGGTCCCACAAACAGCAATGTGACAATGACCAGATAATCTGTTTTAGTGATGTTGGTTGAGGGATAAATATTAGCCCCAGGACACCGGGGAGAACTCCGCTGCTCTTCTTCAAAATAGTGCCATGGGATCTTATACAACCACCTGAGAGGGCAGACGGGGCCTCGGTTTAACGTCTCATCTGAAGGACGGCACCTCCGACAGTGCGGCGCTCCTCAGCACTGCACTGGAGTGTCGGCCTGGATTACTGTACTCAAGTCTCTGGAGTGGGACTTGAACCCACGACCTTCTGACTCAGAGGCAAGAGTGCCGCCCACTGAGTCAGGGCTGACAGCAGGGCAGTTTGAAAATTTGAATTCAATTTTAAATAATCTGGAAATTAAGAGCCAGGATCAGTAAAAGTGATCATGAAGCTGCTGGATTGTCGTGATGAATCCAACGTTAGGGGAAGATGGTCTAAGAGACCTCTTCTCAGTCTAAGAGACCTCATCTCGGTCTAAGAGACCTCTTCTCAGTCTAAGAGACCTCATCTCGGTCTAAGAGACCTTTTCTCAGTCTAAGAGACCTTTTCTCGGTCTAAGAGACCTCATCTCGGTCTAAGAGACCTTTTCTCGGTCTAAGAGACCTCATCTCGGTCTAAGAGACCTTTTCTCGGTCTAAGAGACCTCTTCTCAGTCTCCGCTTTCTCAGCAGCTCAATAACGGAGTGAGCGCGAGGACTGATTCCCCGGTCGGACACTCCCTCAATTCCGATGCAGCAGTGCTCTCCGCGAGTGCTGGTCCTCACCAGTAGGCCCCCCTCACACCCCCGCCCACCACCGATGGCGGATTCAGCTCAGCGCCCGGTGCCAGCTGTTGGCAGGGAGGCGCTCTTCCCGCGGCCCGTTGGGTGAACAGGTTTCTGTCCGCTACAATCGGTTACCTCTCCATAGGTGATGGTGTTGTTGTAGATCCTCATTTCAGGGTAGACATTGTCCCTGTACCACTTGAAACTCCGACAGTTCAGCCTCTCGCGTAGTGCCACTCGCTCTGAAACATCACCGAAATCAACCCCTGGATTCTGTGAACGTAAAACGGGAAGAATTATAGAATCTTACAGCACCGAAGGAGGCTATTCGGCCCGTTGTGCCTGTACCGGCTCTGTTCAGTTTAGTCCCACTCCCCTCGCTCTTTCCCCACAGCCCTGCAAATTAATCCTCTTCAAATACATGTCCAATTGCCTTTTGAAGGTTCCTGTGGAATCTGTAGGGAGAACATTTTTTCTCCTATTTTCACTTTTATGCAATTGCCGCTATTATCTGTGAATAAAAAATTCCTTTGTAAATCTGGACAGATGAGCCTGCTATAGCGGTGCTAATGTGCAAAATGGTGTTTGCTTCATGGGGTAAACACTTTTGGCCATTATGTGTAATTAAGCATTAATGAATCTGTTGCAACGTCGCACATCAATAAATCTGTTCATACTCTGGGAGATTAGCAATGTATTCTCAATTGGCCTTGTCCTTTCATGTTCATTTCCAACAGATTAAAAGAACACCGGACTGTCAGAGAAATAAAAATCGTGGAACGACGCATTCAGGGGTCGATTTCAACCCCTCCTCCCTCCCAACGAGAACATGGGAACAGGAGCAGGCCATTCAGCCCCTCGAGCCTGTTCCGCCATTCAATTAGATCATGGCTGGTCTGTGTCTTAACTCCATCTACCCGCCTTGTTTCCGTAACCCTTAATACACTTACTCAGCAAAAACCTATCCATCTCGGTTTTGAAATTTTCAATTGACCCCCCAGCCTCAACAGTTTATTGGGGGCGAGAGTTCCAGATTTCCACCACCCTTTGTGTGAAGAAGTGCTTCCTGACATCACCCCTGAACTGCCTGGCTCTAATTTTAAGGTTCTGCCCCCTTGTTCTGGACTACCCCCACCAGAGGAAATAGTTTTTCTATCGACCTTATCGAACCCTTTAATCATCTTAAACACCTCGATTAGATCACCCCTTAATCTGCTAGACTCGAGGGAATGGGGCAGGGGGGGAGAGGGTGAAAGCCATGCGGGCCCACCTACTGACCCCAAGGTCGCACCATTCCCGCTGTCGGGGCCCCCACCCCATTTTAACTCATGGATTCGGGGAGCTCCACGCTGGGCAAGCCCCAAAAGCTCTACCATGGCGGGAGTCCGCGGAGCATCAGAATTACCAGAGAAACGTGACCTTATGAAGGATACGCCCTGACCTCGGGTTTCCGATGCTAGAACCATCAAGATTTTGCTCACTTTTTTTAATTTAATGCTCAGCTGTGGCTCAGTGGGTAGCACCCTGAGTCAGAAGGTCATGGGTTCACAGTCCCACTCCAGAGACTTGAACACAAAATCCAAGCTGACCCTCCCAGTGCAGTACTGAGGGAGCGCCGCACTGTCGGAGGTGCTGTCTTTTGGATGAGACGTTAAACCGAGGTCCCGTCTGCCCTCTCGGGTGGATGGAAAACATCCCATGGCCACTATTTCAAAAGAAGAAGCCCCGCTGTCCTGGCCAATATTTAGCCCTCAATTTTTGTTAAAAAAAAAGATGATCGGGTCATTATCAGATCGCTGTTTGTGGGAGCTTGCTGTGCGCAAACTGGCCAATGCGTTTCCCACATTACAACAGCGACTACACTTCAAAAGTAATCAATTGGCTGTAAAGCTCTTTGGGACGTGGTGAGGCGGTTTATTTCCTTCGCTCTTTCTTGGTTAAGTTTCGATGGGGTGAAAAGGTCGCCTTGTCTTTCATCAATTATAGAGGAAATGTTCGATAGACCCACAGGAGAGGATTTATAGCCCGCCAGTGGGTTGACCTGACACTGCAACATAGAGTTGGAAACAAATTATATCGCGTCAGTCCTTAGGACGTATTCCGCTCACACCATACATAAAATAATTAGGTAAAAAGGTTTCGAAAAATAAAGAAATCCATTCGTTGATTGGTGTTTTATTACTCCTTCATGTGTTGCAAAAAGCTCGAAGCATCGAGGGAGATTTCATGGCAGGACCTTCCACTGGGTCAAGTAAATCGAGCGTTGGTTCCAGTGCCACCCACTTATCCTCCCCCGCTGAATCCCGCCCTACAGTCCCAGCAAAGAGCTTCATGCTTCCGGTATTCAGGGGCCACGATGGCTGGACATATTGCTGGAGGTTCCATCACATGGCCGCCCGCCACCAACTGCCCCGCCCCCACGCTCCCACCATTGGTCGCTCATCATGCCCATCCTCGCGGAGCCCCGCCTACCCCACGGCCAATTGGAAAACAAAAGGACTCTTTGTTATCCGACTGGATAATTCTGGACTCTCAGTCAAACAACCTTTTTTTTCCCATCTCCAATATTTTAATAACTAATAAACAGGAATGTTCAAAGAAAATGAAAAGAACACACAATGTTTTTATCTAGGGTCAACCCATCCCCTAACTCCCCTCGCCACCAAACACCCCTCCCCCAAACTCCCCTCCCCCAAAACTCCCCTCTTCCCCCAAACTCCCCTCCCCCCAAACTCCCCTCTCCTTCTCCCCCCCAAACTCCCCTCCCCGCAAACTCCCCTCCCCCCAAACTCCCCTCCCCCCGAAACTCCCCTCCCCCCAAACTCCTCCCCCAAACTCCCCTCCCCCCAAACTCCCCTCCACCCGAAACTCCCCTCCCCCCAAACTCCCCTCCCCCCAAACTCCCCTCCATCCAAACTCCCCTCCCCCCCAAACTCCCCTTCCCCCAAACTCCCCCTCCCCCCAAACTCCCCTCCCCCTCAAACTCCCCTCCCCCAAACTCCCCTCCCCCCAAACTCCCCTCCCCCCAAACTCCCCTCTCCCCCCAAACTCCCCTCTCCCCAAACTCCCCCCTCCCCCCAAACTCCCCTCCCCCCAAACTCCCCTCTCCCCCCAAACTCCCTCCCCCAAAACTCCCCTCCCCCCAAACTCCCCTCTCCCCCAAACTCCCCTCCCCCCAAACTCCCCTCTCCCCCCAAACTCCCTCCCCCAAACTCCCCTCCCCCCAAACTCCCCCCCCAAACTCCCTCTCCCCCAAACTCCCCTCCCCCCAAACTCCCCTCCCCCCAAACTCCCCCTCCCCCCAAACTCCCCTCCCCCCCAAACTCACTCCCCCCCCAAACTCCCCTCTCACCCAAACTCCCCTCCCCCCCAAACTCCTCTCTCCCCAAACTCCCCTCCCCCCAAACTCCCCCCTCCCCCAAACTCCCTCCCCCCAAACTCCCCTCCCCCAAACTCCCTCCCCCAAACTCCCCTCCCCCAAACTCCTCTCTCCCCAAACTCCCCTCCCCCAAACTCCCCTCCCCCCAAACTCCCCTGCCCCCCAAACTCACCTCCCCCCAAACTCCCCTCCCCCCAAACTCCTCTCTCCCCAAACTCCCCTCCCCCCAAACTCCCCTCTCCCCCAAACTCCCCTCCCCCAAACTCCCCTCCCCCAAACTCCCCTCCCCCCAAACTCCCCTCTCCCCCAAACTCCCTCCCCCAAACTCCCCTCCCCTAAACTCCCCTCCCCCAAACTCCCCTCCCCCCCAAACTCCCCTCCCCAAACTCCCCTCCCTCCAAACTCCCCTCCCCCCAAACTCCCCTCCCCCCAAACTCCCCTCTCCCCCAAACTCCCTCTCCCCAAACTCCCCTCCCCCAAACTCCCCTCCCCCCCCAAACTCCCCTCCCCCCAAACTCCCCTCCCCCCAAACTCCCCTCTCCCCCCAAACTCCCCTCTCCCCAAACTCCCCTCCCCCCAAACACCCCTCCCCCCAAACTCCCCTCTCCCCCCAAACTCCCTCCCCCCAAACTCCCCTCCCCCCAAACTCCCCTCCCCCAAACTCCCCTCCCCCCAAACTCCCCCCTCCCCCCAAACTCCCCTCCCCCCCAACTCCCCCTCCCCCAAACTCCCCTCCCCCCAAACTCCCCTCTCCCCCAAACTCCCCTCTCCCCCCAAACTCCCTCCCCCCAAACTCCCCTCCCCCCCCAAACTCACCTCCCCCCAAACTCCCTCTCCCCCCAAAACTCCCCACTCCCCCTCCCCCCAAACTCCCTCCCCCCCAACTCACCCTCCCCCCAAACCTCCCCTCCCCCAAACTCCCCTCCCCCCAAACTCCCCCCTCCCCCCAAACTCCCCCCCCCAAACTCCCCTCTCCCCCCAAACTCCCTCCCCCCAAACTCCCCTCCCCCCAAACTCCCCCCCCCAAACTCCCCTCCCCCCAAACTCCCCTCCCCCCAAACTCCCCCCTCCCCCAAACTCCCCTCCCCCCAAACTCCCCTCCCCGCAAACTCCCCTCCCCCCAAACTCCCCTCCCCCAACTCCCCTCCACAAACTCCCCTCCCCCAAACTCCCCTCCCCCCCAAACTCCCCTCCCCCCAAACTCCCTCCCCCCAAACTCCCTCCCCGCAAACTCCCCTCCCCCCAAACTCCCCTCCCCCCCAAACTCCCCTCCCCCCAAACTCCCCTCCCCAAACTCCCCTCCCCCAACTCCCTCCCCCCAAACTCCCCCTCCCCCAAACTCCCTCTCCCCCAAACTCCCCTCCCCCCAAACTCCCCTCCCCAAACTCCCCTCCCCCCAAACTCCCCTCCCCCCAAACTCCCTCTCCCCCCAAACTCCCCTCCCCCCAAACTCCCTCTCCCCCAAACTCCCCTCCCCCCCAAACTCCCCTCTTCCCCCAACTCCCCTCCCCCAAACTCCCCTCCCCCCTAACTCCCCTCCCCCCAAACTCCCCTCCCCCAACTCCCCTCCCCCAAACTCCCCTCCCCCCCAAACTCCCCTCCCCCCAAACTCCCCTCCCTCCAAACTCCCCCCAAACTCCCCCCTCCCCCCAAACTCCCCTCCCCCCAAACTCCCCTCCCCCAAACTCCCCTCCCCCCCAAACTCCCCTCTCCCTCCAAACTCCCCTCTCCCCCCAAACTCCCCTCCCCCAAACTCCCCTCCCCCCAAACTCCTCTCTCCCAAACTCCCCTCTCTCCCCAAACTCCCCTCTCCCCCCAAACTCCCCTCCCCCCAAACTCCCCTCTCCCCAAACTAATCTCCCCCCAAACTCCCCTCCCCCCAAACTCCCCTCCCCCCAAACTCCCCTCTCTCCCCAAACTCCCCTCTCTCCCCAAACTCCCCTCTCCCCAAACTCCCCTCTCTCCCCAAACTCCCCTCTCCCCAAACTACCCTCTCTCCCCTAACTCCCCTCTCCTCCCTAACTCCCCTCACCCTCCTAACTCCCCTCTCCCCCTAACTCTCCTCTCCCCTCAAACACAACCCCTCCCCTGGTCTTCTGAGATTGGGGTCAAGACGAAGGTTTGGACACATGACCTGGAGATGTCCGATGCTGATTGAGAAAACGTACACATCTCCTAGCATCTAACAGGTCTCCTTATCAGACGCACAAACCCCCTTACTCCTTTTAAAAACAAAAAAAAAATCACCAGTGGGAGAGACTTGGTGGAAACTATGGGCTAGTCTAGATCGCGTATACTCAGCTGTACCGGCCATGCTTACATTCATCGGTATGTTCCATGCCATGTAAACGTGTGACTTGAAGTCATCCATCCAGACCTCTGCAGCTCGCAGGGCGTTGCGTTTTGCGTAGTAGTCAATGTCGTTGTTGTACGGCTTCTTTGTGCGTTCGATGTGGGCCACTCTGGAGCAGGGTAGAACCTCCATACTGCCTCCGCACTGCCAGACCTGTGTGTTCACAACTGAGTTTGTCAAGAGATATTGGAGCCTGAAACCAGAGCCATCATTCCATGGCACCATACATAAGAACATAAGAAATAGGAGCAGGAGTCGGCCATTAGGCCCCTCGAGCCTGCTCTGCCATTCGGCCCCTCGAGCCTACTCTGCCATTCGGCCCCTCAAGCCTGCTCTGCCATTCGGCCCCTCAAGCCTGCTCTGTCATTCGGCCCCTTGAGCCTGCTCCGCCATTCGGCCCCTCGAGCCTGCTCTGCCATTCGGCCCCTCGAGCCTGCTCCGCCATTCGGCCCCTCGAGCTTGCTCCGCCATTCGGCCCCTCAAGCCTGCTCCGCCATTTGGCCCCTCGAGCCTGCTCTGCCATTCGGCCCCTCGAGCCTGCTCCGCCATTTGGCCCCTCGAGCCTGCTCCGCCATTCGGCCCCTCGAGCCTGCTCCGCCATTTGGCCCCTCGAGCTTGCTCTGCCATTCGGCCCCTCGAGCCTGCTCCGCCATTCAAGAAGATCCTGGCTGATCTGATCTTGGCCTCAACTCCACTTTCTCGCCTGCTCCCCATAACCCTTGACTCCCTTATCGTTTGAAAATCTGTCTATCTCCACCTTAAATGTATTCAATGACTCTGCCTCCACAGCTCTCTGGGGCAGAGAATTCCAAAGATTCACGACCCTCTGAGAGAAGAAACTCTGAGCACTTCGTGGCTGGCAGCAGAAAATGACTGTTGAAAGTTGCCAGATAGTCACAAAAAAAAACGTGTTTCACTCCTGATCTTCAGGGGGGATTGGAAACCTTCTACAGTCAGGCCTACACGTGACTCCAGTCCCACAGTACCTGGTTGGATCGTAATGCCCTCGGGGCAACAAGGGACGGGCATGAACGACTGCCTTTGCCAGTGTTGCCCGCACCCCAAGAACAGATTTCATATAAAACTTGGAAAATTGATATGCAAGAGCGACAACCCCCTCCCCAATTATACACAGAAGGCCTAGAAAGCCGTCTGGGGCGGTGGCGAAAGCGGGCGGTGTCATGAATCTTATCATTCATGAAGAAATGACTCATGAAATAATACTGGGCGGCCAGCTGGTGGCGCCGGCCAAGGAGTATAAATACTCGGGTGTGGGCCCAGCTTGTTCAGGACGTTTTTGTAACCAGGAACTAGTGATGTAACTAGAATCTCATGGTTGTGAAACAGTTGATTAAAGCCTTGTTTTATACTCAACCAAGTGCTCAGTGAGTTTTCTTACGTCAGGCGGTCTCAGATTGGCCGCCGGTTATACGCAGCGTCCGATGTTCAGTTCCGTTGCAGTCAATGCAACAACGGGCAGTTGATCCGCCAGCGCCCGTTCTGTGCCGCCGCCCATGACGGTTTCCTCGGCCAAAGTGTCCGCCCGTCTACTGAAGAATGCATCATCGCATAAAGTGGGCCACGTTCCGGCGTTTTACGCAGGTAAGTAAACGATGTGTTAGACACCCGGCAAAACAATGGGTAGGAATTTCATAAGGACTTGCGAAAAGGTTTACCCGTTAAACATCACACTTTCCTTCCCAATAACTAAAGACAGGACAAGATTAGTTATGAGATTTTTCAGTTTCACCCATGTGGAGGAGAAAGATTTACAACTGTGCCACTTATTTAAATACTTATATTTGTTCTGCGCTGTCAAAATATGAACGTTATTAAAAATATAATCAATTAAATTCACTAGCCTAAAAAGTAGTTGGAGATTGTATCATTTCACACTGTCTTACCCTGTTAGGCTTGCATACTACCTCAAAACTTGAGTTGAAATATTATCAGGTATTAAAGTTGGTGTATCATTTAATCCATGAGTCAAGAAGCAATGTTGCAATCTGCTCAGTATAGAATCGTTTCCCTAATGATCTTCTCGTTTGACATTATCAAAAGCCTATTTTTCTTGCCCAGTTCATTTCCGAGGAAGTTGGAGGTAAGGTTCAAGAGGTGGATCAGAAATAGCAGTCCAACTGGTCAAGCTCAACGCTCAGAGTTGGAAGTTCTTTGACATTCTGTCAGTGTGCACTCTATATTATTCGAAGACAACAGTCAAAAGGTCAGGACTGAAGAGAGCTGATTTAACGCATTGGAACTCATTCCTCCGCTACATCAATGGGGGAGATTTGAGCCACACCGACTATTCCACTAGAGCAGAGAGAGGATTTGACAGAGTAAATCAGTAAAGGTTATTTCCACTGGCTGGGAGTCAGTGATGATTTCAGGTTGTCATTGTGTGAGTGAAGAGGGAGGTTTTGGAGACACTTACTTACACGGGGAGTTGTTGGAGCATGGAGTGGTTGAGGCAAAGACCATTGCTTCAAGTTTTTATGCACTCTTCTCTTAAAAAATGCAGTGGCAGATACAGGACCAAGGGGTGAGATCAGGGCAGTAAGATTTGATTTGCATTGCCCGAGCTGAGAGCAGTCATGGACACAATGGGCCGAATGGCCTCCTTCTGCAATGTAAACGCCTACAGTACTTCCATCAACAACAACTTGTTTTGATGTAGCGCCGTTAACGTAGAAAGATGTTCCAAGGCGCTCCTCAGAGGTGTAATTAGATGGGGATGGGAGAACAGCCAGGAAAACGTTGGAATAGTCGAGAATACATAGAATACAAAGAGGTTACAACACAGAAACAGGCGATTCGGCCCAGCCAGTCCATGTCGACACTTACCCTCCACGCAGGCAATTGGTGCACCCTGGGTCCGTATGGGCAACGGGTTTGTGATGGGGGTTGCTTTGTTGCCTCTAGACTCGACTATTCCAACGCTCTCCGGGCCGGCCTCCCACATTCCACCCTCCGTAAACTTCAGCTCATCCAAAACTCTGCTGCCCCGTGTCCTAACTCGCACCGAGTCCCGTTCACCCATCACCCCCCGTGTCCTAACTCGCACCGAGTCCCGTTCACCCATCACCCCCCGTGTCCTAACTCGCACCGAGTCCCGTTCACCCATCACCCCCCGTGTCCTAACTCGCACCGAGTCCCGTTCACCCATCACCCCCCGTGTCCTAACTCGCACCGAGTCCCGTTCACCCATCACCCCCCGTGTCCTAACTCGCACCGAGTCCCGTTCACCCATCACCCCCCGTGTCCTAACTCGCACCGAGTCCCGTTCACCCATCACCCCCCGTGTCCTAACTCGCACCGAGTCCCGTTCACAGATCACCCCCCCGTGTCCTAACTCGCACCAAGTCCCGTTCACCCATCACCCCCCGTGTCCTAACCTGCACCAAGTCCCGTTCACCCATCACCCCCCGTGTCCTAACTCGCACCCAGTCCCGTTCACCCATCACCCCCCGTGTCCTAACTCGCACCGAGTCCCGTTCACCCATCACCCCCCGTGTCCAAACTCGCACCGAGTCCCGTTTACCCATCACCCCCCGTGTCCTAACCTGCACCGAGTCCCGTTCACCCATCACCCCCCGTGTGCTCGATGACCTACATGACTCCCGGTCCAGCAAGGCCTCGATTTTAAAATTCTCATCCTTGTTTTCAAATCCCTCCATGGCCCCCCTATCTCTGTAACCTCCGCCAGCCCCACAACCCTCTGAGATCTCTGCGCTCCTCCAATTGTGTATCCCCGAATGTCATCGCTCCACCATTGGTGGCCGTGCCTTCAGTTGTCTGGGCCCTAAGCTCTGGAATTCCCTCCCTAAACCTCTCTGCCTCTCTCTCCCTCCTTTAAGATGTTCCTTAAAACCTGCCTCTTTGACCAAGGTTTTGGTCGCCTGTCCTAATATCTCCTTATGTGGCTCGGTGTCAATTTTTTTTTTGATAATCGCTCCTGTGAAGCGCCTTGGGAGGTTTTACTATGTTAAAGGAGCTATATAAATGCAAGTTGTTGTTGCTATTGCTACATACAGCAACACAATTCAACACTAAGCCAACGAGCCACTATTCCAATCAATAGGAGAAAGGCGGACCTCCCAAATGAACACAGACAAACAACAACAACAACAACGTGTATTTATATAAAGCGCCTTTAACGTAGTAAAACATCCCAAGGCGCTGCACAGGAGTATTTTAAGAAAAAAATTTAACACTGAGCCACATAAGGATAAATTAGGGCAGGTGACCAAAAGCTTGGTCAAAGAGGTGAACAAATATTTTGCATCTGTCTTCACGGGTGAAGACACTAACAACATCCCAATAATGGATAATCAAGGGGCCACAGGGAGGGGGGAACTAATGACAATCACTATCACTAAGGAACTAGTACTCAGTAAAATAATGGGACTAAAAGACGACAAGTCCCCTGAACCAGATGGCCTGCATCTCAGGGTCTTAAAAGAAGTGGCTGCAGAGATAATGGATGCATTGGTTGCAATATACCAAAATTCCCTGGACTCTGGAGAGGTCCCAGCGGATTGGAAAACCGCAAATGTAACACCCCTATTTAAGAAAGGAGGGAGACAGAAAGCAGGAAACTATAGACCAGTTAGCCTAACATCTGTTGTTGGGAAAATGCTGGAGTCCTTCATTAAGGAAGCAGTAGCAGGGCATTTGGAAAATCATAATGCAGTCAAGCAGAGTCAGCATGGTTTTATGAAAGGGAAATCATGTTTAACAAATTTGCTGGAGTTCTTTGAGGATGTAACGAGCAGGGTGGACAAGGGTGAGCCAGTGGATGTGGTGTATTTGGATTTCCAGAAGGCATTCGATAAGGTGCCACATAAAAGGTTACTGCATAAGATAAGAGCTCACGGAATTGGGGGTACAAGTAATATATTAGCATGAATAGAGGATTGGCTAATTAACAGAAAGCAGAGAATCGGGATAAATGGGTCATTTTCCGGTTGGCAAACGGTAACTAGTGGGGTGCCACAGGGATCGGTGCTGGGGCCTCAACTATTTACAATCTACATTAATGACTTGGATGAAGGGACCGAGTGTAATGTAGCCAAGTTTGCGGATGATACAAAGGTGGGTGGGAAAGCAAGTGCAGAGGACTCAAAGAATCTGCAAAGTGATATAGACAGGCTAAGTGAGTGGGCAAACATTTGGCAGATGGAATATAATGTGGGAAAGTGCGAGGTTATCCACTTTGGCAGGAAAAATAAAAAAGCAAACTTTATTTAAATGGAGAGAGATTACAAAATGCTACAGTTCAGAGGGACCTGGGGGTCCTTGTGCATGAAACACAAAAAGTTAGCATGCAGGTACAGCAAGTAATCAAAAAGGCAAATGGAATGTTGGCCTTTATTTCAAGGGGGTTGGAGTATAAAAGCAGGGAAGTCCTGCTACAACTGTACAGGGTATTGGTGAGACCATACCTGGAGTACTGCGTACAGTTTTGGTCTCCTTATTTAAGGAAGGATATACTTGCATTGGAGGCAGTTCAGAGACGATTCACTAGGTTAATTCCAGAGATGAGGGGGTTGACTTATGAGGAAAGGTTGAGCAGGTTGGGCCTATACTCATTGGAATTTAGAAGAATGAGAGGTGATCTTATTGAAACATATAAGATACTGAGGGGGCTCGACAAGGTAGATGCAGAGAGGATGTTTCCCCTCGTGGGGAAATCTAGAACTCGGGGGCACAGTCTCAGAATAAAGGGGTCGCCCTTTTAGAACTGAGATGAGGAGGAATTTCTTCTCTCAGAGGGTTGCAAATCTGTGGAATTCTCTACCCCAGAGAGCTGTGGAAGCTGGGACATTAAATACATTTAAGATGGAGATAGACAATTTTTTGCAAGATAAGTGAGTGGAGGGTTATGGGGAGTGGGCAGGGAAGTGGCTTTGAGCCCAAGATCAGCCATGATCTTATTGAATGGCGGAGCAGGCTCGAGGGGCCAAGTGGCCTATTCCTGCTCCTATTTCTTATGTTCTTATGTTCTTATTAAGGAGAGTCTAAACGTAGGAGAGAGAGCTAGAGCGGCGGAGAGGTTTAGGCAGGGAATTCCAGAGCTTAGGGCCTAGGCAGCTGAAGGCATGGCTGCCAATGGTGGAGCGATTATAATCAGGGATGCTCAAGAGGGCAGAATTAGAGGAGCGCAGATATCTTGGGGGGTTGTGGGGCTGAAGGAGGTTACAGAGATAGGAAGGGACGAGGCCATGGAGGGATTTGAAAACAAGGATGAGAATTTTGAAATCGAGGCGCTGCTTAACCAGGAGCCAATGTAGGTCAGCGAGCACAGGGGGTAATGAGCAAACGGGACTTGGTGCGAGTTAGGACACGGGCAGCCGAGTTTTGGATGACCTCAAGTTTACATAAGGTGGAATGTGTGAGGCCAGTCAGGAGTGCGTTGGAATAGTCAAGTCTAGAGGTAACAAAGGCATGCAAATAAAGTGCAAAAGCCGCAGTAATCTCGGAACCAGTTTCCAAGGAGGGGGCGCTTTAACAACATGAGGGTAAACTTTGGTCCTCAGCACTGCCGGAGCCCAGCGTCACCCACATGGGCACTTTGCATGCCCACCTCCCCATCCGTAATGGATGGCAGATCACGGGGAGGGCACGCATCCGAAATTCTTAATACACACTCACACCGCACAGAGATCTGGCAGAAACCTCACCCCAGCACGACAAATCCAGACACTGCGGGAGACCTTCCCTTTTCCATCTGAGCAGAATCCTTTGTGAAGACCTTTAATACAGCAACTGCCCAAGGACCCCTAGTCATACCAAAAGCTGCTGGTCGTGTGAGACCTACTTGAGTGTAATTGCTCACAATGCTCTCGCTCCGGGCCCAGGAACTCCTTCACACTCCAATCATATAGAATCAAAGAGCTCAGGAGGTCATTCGGCCCATCGTGCCTGTGCCAGCTCTTTGAAAGATTCTCTCCAGTTAGTCCCACTCCCCCTGCTCTTTCCCCCTAGTCCTGTAAAAGTTTTCCTTTTCAAGTATTTATCCAATTCCCTTTTGAAAGTTATTATTGAATCTGCTTCCACCGCCCTTTCAGGCAGCGCGTTCCAGATCACAACAACTCACTGCGTAAAAAGAAATTCTTCTCATCTCCCCATTGATTCTTTTGCCAATTATCTTAAGTCTGTTTCCTTTGGTTACTGACCCTCCCGCCAGTGGAAACAGTTTTTCCCTATTTATTCCATCAAAACCCTTCGCATCAGTTGATATGTATGTATTCCAAGCGCCATCTAATCCAAGCCGTTATATTTAAAGGGGAAACAATGGACTCTGGAGGTTGGAAAGGCTGGATTTCACGGAAATGGAGAAACCCGCACACAGCAAACACTGGGCCAGCTGGGCTCATTTGTACTGAAAGGAGCTCTTGCTCCATAGGGTAATCCGCACTTGAAACCTTGCTGTTCCAGTGCCTCTCTCTCAATAAGTAGATAGATGCACTCATGTCACAGGACACATCTTATTTCAAGGGGTGCGAAGCATAATCATTTGTGGTGCCGAGAATCATTCGTGCTGCAACTCTCTCTGCTTTGCCCGTCTACCCCCGGGGCAAGGGAATTCCTGGCAGCCGTCATCCGTAGAAGAAAAGCATGCGGAGCTCAATGGAAATAAAAAGGGGGAGAGCTGTAAAATGGGCATGCTGACTCACTGTTGCACTCGCGCACAAAGTCAGAATTACCCCCCCACCCCGCCCCCCACCCCAAGCAACCAAGCTCTCTTCTGAAGGAAGCACGCCATTTTAAAAAGAGGTTAAAGTACTTTCGCCCCGGTTTTAACCTAACGCCCGACAAGAATGGGGAGAGTTCGGGTCGGGCACGCTCGGTTTACACCCCGCCCGGTTTCATATTCCACTGAACTCAATCGAGCGGAAAATCAAGGTGGCGGGCGGGGTGAGGCCGGGGTGTAAATCGGGCTGTTAGATCTACATCTGAAACACAAATGGACAATCGGCGGCCCTGCACTCCTGCTTGTTTTACGCTTTTTTTTAAACGTTGCGACGTAGGCAGACGATCTCTGCAGAATATTTCAACACAAGTTCCTGTCGGCAAGGTTATGTAATCATAGAAATTCCAACACATAGGCTACTCAACCCATGGAGCCTGTGTTTGTACAAAGCTGCCTGCTCCCATGCTATTTCATGGAATCATCGAATGATACATCACTGAAGGAGGCCATTCGGCCCATCGTGCCTTTGAAAAATTCGATCTAATTAGTTCCATTTCCCTGCCCTTTCTCCACATCCCTGCAATTTTTTTTCCTTTCAATTATTTATCATGCATTCCAGATCACAACAACTCGCTGTGTCAAATTTTTCCCCTCGTGTTGCCTCTGGTTCTTTTGTCAATCGCTTTAAATCTGTGTCCTCTGGTTACCGACCCTCCTGCCACTGGAAACAGTTTCCCCTTATTTACTCTGTCAAAACCCTTCATGATTTTGAACACATTGATCAAATCTCCTCTGCTCTGAGGAGAAAGAAGGAAATAGAATTCCAAATTCTTTCTTTCTTGATGCCAGTCCAGTCAATAATGAAGGTCACGTCCATGTCTGAGATCGAGGAGAGATTTCCATCCTGTTGTAGAGCTCTTAGAATAACTAAAGCAAGTCAGATATTGAGGCAACAAAACACTAGCTGCTTGAAGACTTCAAATTTTCAGGAGGATTATTGTAGAATCTTCAGCATAACCCAGAGTGGGCTGAAACATTCACCCCCTCCCTGTGCACCATCTACAAGATGCACTGCAGCAACTCGCCAAGGCTTCTTCGGCAGCACCTCCCAAACCCGCGACCTCTTCCACCTAGAAGGACACGAGCAGCAGGCGCATGGGAACACCGCCACCTCCAAGTTCCCCTCCAAGTCACACATCATCCTGACTTAGGATACCCAGCCTCTGACCTGCTCTTGTTGCCACAGTATTTATGTGGCTGGTCCAGTTAAGTTTCTGGTCAATAGTGACCCCCAGGATGTTGATGGTGGGGATTTGGCGATGGTAATCCCGTTGAATGTCATGGGGCGATGGTTAGTTTGGGGGGGGTGCTCTGCTGCCCCACACAGGAATGTCTGGGCTTTATCACGGGTGGCATTACTAAGGCAACTAAAAGTTAAACTTACAAAAGTAAAGTAGCTTCCAACCTTAAATTATTAATAAGAAAGCATAGGAAAAAAACCTTTGACAAGTAATGGCTCTTATTATGTTGAAAGATGTGAATTCCTGAATATGTAATCTTACGTTTTATTGCAAAATTTATGTTTCCCTGACAGAATGGCCTGGTTCTGAGCGGTAACTGCTGCATTATCCGTTCAGAGCGCACACCTTGCAGGGGGACACCGCACTGAAAAGTGGCATTAATGTTTGGGCAGTAAATTTGAAGGGACAGATTTAGGATATTGAACTTCTCAAGACCAGCCTTTGATAAAGGGCTTATTAAGAATTTTAAATGCCTGTCATTGGATCCTGAGACAGCTGGAGCACACTAAGTTGTTTACGACCAAATGTTATAGGCCATTTTGGGCGAGCTGGATGGGATTGGTCACGTGTCATTCATCTGGCGATGCACTTAAGAGCTTATTTTGTAATGTGGTTAAGGCCAGTTTGACCATTTCCTTAAACCTTTACTGTTGTGTCCATTATATAAAGGCACAGTGCATTCTGCATCTTTTTAAACAGAATGTTTAAGAAGGAAATTGCTTTCTGGAAGTATCCCAGGTGTTTCCAGATCCCGTGTGTGAGGTTGTGGCCTTCCTGAATACAACGAATAGAGAAAGGCTGGGCAGGGAGGAATGCAGATTGTTAAAAAAAAATGGTTGTTTTATTCATTCTCGGGATGTGGGCGTCGCTGGCAAGGCCGGCATTTATTGCCCATCCCTAGTTGCCCTGAGTAGACGGTGGTGGGCCGCCTTCTTGAAACGCTGGGAGCGGGCTTGATACAACCGAGTGTCTCGCTGCGACACTTCAGAGGGCAGTTAAGAGTCAACCACGTTGGTGAGGGACTGGAGTCACCGACAGGCCCAGACCGGGGAAGGACGGCAGGTGTCCTTCCCTAAAGGGACATTAGTGAACCTGTTGGGTTTTTGTGACAATCCGACAGCCTCGCGGTCATCTTTACTGGCGCCAGATTATTTTTTTAAACTGAATTCAAATTCTTAAACTGCCCTGGTGGGATTTGAACTGACGTTCTCGGGAACATTCATAGAATAGAGCACAACAGCAAGGTGCGGGCTCAGAAAGGAGAGCAGTGGGGTGGGGGGGGGGGACAGAAATTAAAAATTAAAACCACTGGACATGAACGAAATAAGGGGCTAGCCTGTTAACCTGACCACCTCTCCCCGCCCCCCCCCTCAATCTGACTTCCAATCAGAAAGTTGCCCATCCTCTTTCTCCCTCTGTTCTCCCTCCTGCGGTCCGGACGTCGGTACCGCAGCATCCGAACCAGGACCAGCAGGTTTAAGAACAGTTTCTATCCACAGGCAGTGCGCCTACTGAACTGCTAATCGCACTGCCCCATATATTATAGTTATATGTTTATGTAAATATATATATTATATACTTATATTACCATATATTTATCATATTACATTACTATTATTTCCAGTGGTAATTGAGGCTTTTTTGTACTATTCATCATATCCTGCAACTTGGACTGTTATTGCTATACTTTTTGCTTATTTGCTTATTGTTTTTATTTATACTTGTTTTTATTTTTTCGCTTTTATATTATATGCTTGTATTGTGGGAGTGAGTGGGGAGTAAGCATTCCATTGTACTAGTTACATATGGCAATAAAATGATCTTGAATCTTGAATCTTAAAGAACCAGCATTTGTTTTATGATTAACAGTAAGATTGGTCATTCACAGATCATGCCATGACTTTCTGCTTCTACATCCCACTGTTCAGCAGTGTATTGGACTGGGGAGATAGTGGGAGGCTTAAGCTGCATTCATAGAATTACATAGATTCTATGTGGTTGACCATCAGAATGTCAGGCACATTGATACGAGTGCACTATGGGACTATAGTCTACAACTATGAGATGCAGAGACCTGAGATCCTGGTGCAAGTCCCGTTCACCCATCACACCCCTGTGCTCGGTGACCTACATTGGCTCCCAGCCTGGCAACATCTCGATTTTAAAAGTCTCATCCTTCTTTTCAAATCCCTCCAGGGCCTCGCCACCTCCCGATCTCTGCAACATCCTCCAGCCCCACAAACCCCCCGAGATCTCTGCACTCCTCCAATTCTGGCCTCTTGCTTATCCCCGATTTTAATCGCTCCACCATTGGCGGCCGTGCCTTCAGCTGTCTGGGCCCTAAGCTCTGGAGTTCCCTCCCTAAACCTCTCCGCCTCTCTACATCTCTCTCCTCATTTAAGACGCTCCTTAAAACCGACCTCTTTGACCAAGATTTTGGCCACCTGTACTAATATCTCCTTATGTGGAGGGTGGGGGGTGGGGGGTGGGGCGGGGGTGATGCAGAGATTAAGGGACAAGTTTTGGTCAGGTTGTCTAGCAAATGAAAAGCCAAGCACAGAATGTAGGGCCAGGAGTAGACTACTCGGTCCCTTAAGCCTACTCCACCATCTTGTCACTATTGCAGCTCTTTAATCCCAATTCCCCATCCTTTCTCCATGTCCTTTAATAAAAAGCAAAAAAAGAACTTGCATTTATATAGCGCCTTTCAGCCAATGTGCACACAGCAAAATCCCACAAACAGCAATGTGATAATGATCGCATTAATGTAGGAGATAACCGCACTTTGCACGCAAATATCTCTCACCGTTTTAAATACCTCAGTTGATGCCGCATCATTAGCCTTCTGGGGCAGTACGCTGCATTCCACATTCCCTCTATGTGCATAAATTCGTCCTGTACTGGCTTTTGACTGGCTTAGGTCTAGGTTGCTTTTATACTGGGGCTAGTGGTACGCTGGCACAGGAGCGTCTCACGCAGCCACCCGTAACCTCAATGTAAACTTGCGTGACTCCCGAAGGTTGACCGCCGAGGAAGACGAGCTTCTTCTCAGTCACCCTGACGTCCAGCCCTAGAGAATGCACCAAGTTTACTTGGAAAGTGTCAGCTTGGCTCAGTGGATAGCACTCTCGCCTCTGAGTCAGACTGTCATGGGTTCAAGTCCCCACTCCAGAGACTTGAGCCCTCAATCCAGGCTGACTCTCCCACTTCAGTGCTGAGGGAGCGCCGCACTGTTGGAGGTGCCGTCTTTCGGATGAGACATTAAACCGAGGCCCCATCTGCTCTCAGGTGAACGTAAAGAAAACCACGGTGCCATTTCGAAGAGGAGCAGTGGATTTATCCCTGGTGTCCGCTCCAATATTTATCCCACGACCAACACCTAAAAACTGATTATTGGTCATTATCACATTGCTGTTTGTGAGAGTTTGCTGTGCGCAAATTGGCTGCCACGTTTCCTACATTACAACAGTGGCTGCACTTCGAAAGTACTTCATTGGCTGTAAAGCACTTTGGGATGTCCTGAGGTCATGAAAGACGCTGTAGAAATGCAAGTCTTTCTTTTGTAGTTTGAGTTTACCACCAAGTGTGTCAGATCCATGCGTCAGGAGCCGGTTGCATGCTCGCCCCACCAGACGGAGCTTTAGCCACCTTGTGCTCTAACTATGCTGGCAATTCCCCATTGTCATTTGAAACGCCTCAAGGACAAGGGATCCTGGCTCGTACCATTAAAGTTTGCCATTCTGGGCAGAGTTGGCAATGGTTCTAGATTTGCCCGTGGACTGTGCTGTCCATTCCTGAAGATGGAAAGGAATACCATGGAGCGGAGAAGCTATAGGCCATTAAAAAAAGCACAGTGTTGTCATCAGAGTATCTGATCAAAGGATGGACATTTTGTTCTCATCGATGAATAGATGAATGCCCTTCGTTGAATGAAAAGGAATGAAATGATTTATTTTCCCATGATTTACATTTCCCACCCCCACTGATAGTCAAGTTGTATTCATCATTTCTCATTCACATTGTTCAAAAATGCATTGCTAGGTGGATCAGCAAACCGATCAGATGCACCTGATGGAAACAATTTGTACCGTCAGTTATAAACCCTCCTAAGAGATTATAAACATTGAGGGCTCCTTTATGTTGCCAATCAAGTTTTAAAAAGACCACCTCACTTTCAGGACAATTTGCCGTCTGATAAACTGGACTGGCAGTCACTGAACAGGACTGCTGATCAAGATGGTCGTTGCATATTCTAGGTAAGCAACCACTTTAACAAAGGGTTTGAGTGCTGCTGAATCCAATTTCCCAGCAATGTGGTTCAGAGAAGTTGGATTCAATTGCTTCGATAACGCTGTGAGTCGTGTCAACAACAAGAAGAAGAACTTGTATTTGTATAGCGCCCTTAACGTAGTAAAACGTCCCAAGGCGCTTCACAGGAGCGATTAGCAAACAAAATTTGACACCGAGCCACATAAGGAGATATTAGAACAGGTGACAGCTGGTCAAAGAGGTTGGTTTTAAGGAGTGTCTTAGAGGAGGAGAGAGAGGTAGAGAGGCGGAGAGGTTTAGGGAGGGAATTTCAGAGCTTAGGGCCCAGGCAGCTGAAGGCACGGCCGCCAATGGTGGAGCAATGGAAATTGGGGATGCATAAGAGGCCAGAATTGGAGGAGCGCAGAGATCTCGGAGGGTTGTGGGATGAAATTACAGAGATTGGGGTGTCTGGTGTGGTGAGCACAGGAGAGGAGAAGAGGACATTCACAAGTCTACTAGCATACAGAGCCTCACATCTGCGCTTCTTATTGATTCCTATGGGAATCAAAAACAAGTACACAGATTTGCCTTGGTGCTAGTGATGATCTCACTGGTCGAAACACATGTACAGTGTCACTCTGAAAGAGTTGCGCAATGTAAGCCAATTGGGACGAGGATTCTGAACAGTGTTAGCAATCCAGTTGATTGACAGTTGACAATCCAGGGATGACTTTACACTCATGGGCGAATGCACCTTAATAATTGGCAATAAAAAGCCATGGTGGGGGGTGGAGCGGTGGTGGGGGTGGGGTGGGCGATGGGGGAGATGAGGAGAATTTTTTTTGCACAGCAAGTTGTTGTGATCTGGAACGCGTTGCCTGAAAGGGCGGTGGAAGCAGATTCAACAGTAACTTTCAAAAGGGAATTGGATAAATACTTAAAAAGGAAATATTTTCAGGGCTATGGGGAAAGAGCAGGGGGGAGTGGGACTAATTGGAGAGTCGGCACAGGCACGATGGGCTGAAGGGCCTCCTTTTGTGCTGTATCATTCTAGGATTCTAACCCTACCATTAGAGAGGATCTTCTACCAAATGCATTAACCTCACATCAACATCCATGCATAGTCTCATAGAGGCGAGACTTCCAAACTAACTCCTAAATTTTAGTTATTCTTGTTGCGGGCTCACTTCTCTGGATTTACAGGGCTGGCTGCAGTGTCTGACATTATTGCCCGCTTAGGCTGGAGCAATTTTCTTCGAGATTTTTCCAAGAGAATACTGAGACCTTCTCCAGTCTGTGTCTATGTATTGGTTGGAACCACAGCCCCTTTCAATTATTCAGAATATCACCATGCCGCTGATATGAAGATCATCAATCTGAGCCACAGTTAACGCTCCTCAGAATGTCAACCTGCCTATTTAGGTGTCTAAAGGCAATGGATATTTTTTTTTAACAATGCTTATGAACAACATTTCGCACCACTGTGTGGCCAGCCTGTGACTCATTAACAGCTGTTAAAACAGGAAACCAAACAGCTACAATATTTACTTCCAGATTAGAAGGCTGGAGTTGCATCCACAGTCTTGACTGATACTCGCACTCTAGCCTCAAGGCTACGTTCTTCCAGTTTGGGGTTGATTATTTGGGAAGGATGGTGATGAGTGGAAGAGATTCCCTTTCCACACCACTGACATGCAGCAGTTGATGATCAGGGGCACTGACTGCACCTATGGAGATGTCTTACACTTGCGTCAGAAGCTTCTCTATGATCCAATTCCCTGCTTCCAAAACTGTTTTTAATTACGACTCTGTGAAGTGCCGTGGGATGTTTTTATCTACTTTAAAGGTGCTATATAATTGCAAGTTATTATTGCTGCTGGACTAAGAAGTACCGAGGGAGTAAATAAGCTAATCTCGTTAAAAGTAATAGCCACAAGAAGATTTATATCTGGTACTTAAAGACCTCAAAACCCTCCAACAGGAAATAGAAGATAGAAAGATCTGCATTTCTATAGCACCTTTCACGACCTCAGGACGTCCCAAAGCGCTTTACAGCCAAGGAGGTACTTTTGAAGTGTAGTCACTGTTGTAAGGTAGGAAACGCAGCAATCAAATTGTGCACAGCAAGATCCCACAATGATATAATGACCAGGTAATCTGTTTTTTAGTGATGTTGGTTGAGAGATAAATATTGGCCAAGACACTGGGGAGAACTCCCCTGCTCTTCTTCGAAATAGTGCCGTGGGATCTTTTACGTCCACCTGAGAGAGGAGACGGGGCCTCAGTTTAACGTCTTATTCGAAAGACAGCACCTCCAACAGTGCGGCACTCCCTCAGTACTGCACTGGAGTGTCAGCCTAGAGTATGTGCTCAAGTCTCTGGAGTGGGTGGATATAGTCATCAATAGGCCATTTAATAATGGGAGCAAAACCACATACTTTCGACGTTTAATAAAGTCTTAGTGAGTTTCTCGTGGCCCGGCTCACAGTGAGTTGGAAGGAATGGTACGTCCATTATCTAACAGGAAAGAAGAGTGGGAGCACCTGGGCAACATGTGCCACAGCGCCGCCAGTGATAGGATGACTACACAGCAGGCATTACAATGTCACATTTAAAAGGAATAGGAGCAGGCTTTAGCTCTACATTTTAGATGTTACCTCTCGGTGTGACACAAAAGTGTAACTAAATCATGACAACAGGTGTGAAAAACAGGAAGCTTCAAGAATTTATTATAAGTGGTCTTCATCAGTGATGCAAAACCATCCAATAATTTAGTTACAGTATTTCCTCATTTTCCTCATCTTGTCTCCTACACTGTTCAACTTTGGTGTAATCCTGCACTCTGAGCCTTTGCTTTACCAGCCAAGGTTTTTCAAACGATAAAACAATATGTACAGATTCTATGAAACCTTTTGAAGATTTGAACTTTGATTTACTAAAGACAGAATAAGGATATGTAGAGAAATCAGCATAAAGGTGAGATTATCCACGTGTGCAAAATCAATGGGAATATAATCTAGCCCATCTCTAAAATAATAGGGGACTCTAAAAATGCAATATTTAAACTCTTGAAATCTTCAAAGGAAATGATTTATCTTCCCCTTTATGTACAGAGGTGGTGGGAAAAAAAGGTTTTACTGAAAAATATCGGATTACTGGTTATAATACTGCGGCACATATTTCAACTCAAGCATCACTGCAGATTGATGGTCCTGTTTAGTTGTGTAGTGATCTGATCACTAATCACTAAACTGACTCACTGGAGGAACTTGTAACCCTGAGCGACAACCCATTCAGAATCAGTGAACAGTCGAGGAACTAGTCAACCAGTGGAGCCTGTCCATGACAGCAATCCTTCATTCGGAGCTACAGGCAGATAAGAGGAACGAAGGCAGAAGACTTTTTATAAGCTTTCATTATTTACAACTTTGAGTATTACTCAATAGGGAGATGAGCTTTAGATTGTTCCCAAATGGTTTGAGCCTCTTTGCTGCGCTTTACGGCCACTTCGGCTGGGGTCTGGGGTGATCCAGAAATGCCCCCATCCCATTAAAGTCATTTAAATTGTACAACCTCCCCCTGACCCCATGAGCTTTGGTGGGGTTAATGGCGAAGGTCATGGGGCAGTCCCACGCCGGGTTACACGGAAATATAGAAACATAGGAACAGGAGGCGGCCATTCAGCCCCTCGAACCTGTTCTGCCATTCAATTGGATCATGGCTGATCAGCACCTCGACTCCATTTACCCGCCTTTGCTCCGTATCCCTTGACACTCTTACCCGACAAAAAATCTATCGATCCCAGTCTTGAAAGCTCCAATTGGCCCTCGGCATCCACAGCTTCATGGAGGAGAGCGCTCCAGATTTCTACTACCCTTTGTGTGTCATAGTGCTTCCTGACTTCCCTCCTAAATGAATTGGCTCTCATTCTAAGATTGTGTCCCCTTGTTATGGTTTCCCTCGCCAGAGGGAATAGTTTCTCTGTATCTACCCGAACAAATCTTTTTATCCCTTTAAATACCTGAATTAGATCAACCCCCTCAATCTTCTACACTCGTCAAGTTTATCCAACCTGTCCTCATAATTTAGCCCCTTTAAGCCCCGGTGAATCTGCGCTGCACCCTCTCCAAGGCCAGTATATCCTTCCTGAGGTGCGGAGCCCAGGACTGAACGCAGTTTCTCCAGACGGGGGTCTGACCAGAGCTCGGTATGACTGAAGCATCACTCCCGCAATTTTGAATTCCAATCTCCTTGGGATAAAAGCCAACATTCCATTAGCTTTTTTGATTACTTTCTGTGCCTGCCTACTAGCGTTTATTGATTTGTGTACACGGGGAACTAAATCATTTTGTTCCTCCACTGCTCCCTGTCTCTCACCATTAAGAAAATATTCTGTTTTGTCTTCCTCAGATCCAAAGTGGATGACCTCACACTTCCTTACCTTGAACGCCACAGTTTTACTCACTCACTCACTTTGTCAACATCCCTTTGCAACTTCCTGCTCCCATCCACACAACTCACTGTGCCTTCGAGCAGTGTCATCTGCAAACTTGGATATACAACTCTCTATTCCATCATCCAAATCATTAATATATAGAACAATAGCAAAATACTGCGGATGCTGGAAATCTGAAATAAAATCAGAAAATACTGGAAATACTCAGCGGGTGTGGAGAGAGAAACAGAGTTAACGTTTCAGGTCGATGACCTTTCATCAGAACTGGAAAAAGTTAGAGATGTAACAGATTTTAAACAAGTGCAGGGGCAGGGAAAGGGGGGAGGGGAGGAAAGAACAAAAGGGAGGGTCTGCGATAGGGTGAGGGGTGACAGTGTAAAAGGCCAAGGACAGAGAGGTTAGAGTGGGAGTGGAGTGGAGAATTAAAGTGGCAGGCGAGCTGAAGCTTGGGGTCATGCTTATGGACTGAACGGAGGTATTCCGCAAAGCGGTCACCCAATCTGCGTTTGGTCTCCCCAATGTAGAGGAGCTGCCATAGCTACCTGGACTACACTTCCTCTCATCCCGCTTCCTATAAGGACTCTATTCCATTCTCCCAGTTTCTCCGCCTCCGTCGCATCTGTTCTGACGATGCCTCCTTCCATAGTAGTGCTTCCGACATGTCTTCCTTTTTCCTCAACCGAGGATTCCCCTCTACCGTGGTTGACACGGCCCTCGACTGTGTCCGTTCCATTTCCCGCACTTCTGCTCTCAGCCTTCCCCTCCCTCCCAGAACCACAATAGGGTTCCCCAGCCTTCACATTCAATGGATCATCCTCCGCCATTTCCGCTACCTCCAGCATGATCCCACCACCAAACACATCTTCCCCTCACCTCCCCTTTCAGCATTCCGAAGGGACCGCTTCCTACGCAACACCCTGGTCCACTCCTCAATCACCCCTAACAGCCCTTCCCCTTCCCCTTGCACCTTCCCGTGCAAGTGCAGGAGATGCAACACATGCCCTTTTACCTCCTCCCTTCCCACTGTCCAGGGCCCCAAACACCCCTTCCAGGTGAAACAATGATTTACTTGTACTTCTTACAATTTAATATACTGTATTCGCTGCTCACGATGCGGTCTCCTCTACATTGGGGAGACCAAACGCAGATTGGGTGACCGCTTTGCGGAACACCTCCGTTCAGTCCGTAAGGGTGACCCCGAGCTTCCGGTCGCCTGTCACTTTAATTCACCGCTTCACTCCCACTCTGATCTCTCTGTCCTCAGCCTTTTACAATGTTGCAACAAAGCTCAACGTAAGCTCGAGGAACAACACCTCATCTTTCGATTAGGCACTTTACAGCCTTCTGGACTCAACATCGAGTTCAACAATTTCAGATCATAACCTCGGCCCCTATTTTTTTCAGACGGTAGCTTTTGATGATTCTGCCATCCCCATTTACACCTCTTCTAGACCCATCTTTTGTTTCTTTACTTGTCCCATTACCATCTCCTTCTGCCTCGCACCATCATCCCTTTGGTCATTTAATCTCTCCTGCCTTCCATCCTATCACAGACCTTCCCTTTTGTTCTTTCCTCCCCCCCCCTTTTCCCCGCCCCTGCACTTGTTTAAAACCTGTTACATCTCTAACTTTTTCCAGTCCTGACGAAAGGTCACAGACCTGAAACGTTAACTCTGTTTCTCTCTCCACAGATGCTGCCTGACCTGCTGAGTGTTTCCAGCATTTTCTGTTTTTATTGCATAATATATATATTGAGTCACTCATGGATTTACAGCCCTTCATGTTCTAGTAATCTTCTTTGTGACAAAATGTCTTCAACCATCCCACTTTGTTCTTCTAGTGAAGAACCTCAATCTACACCCCCTGTTCATTGATCAGTGAAGCAATCTATCATATTTACCCTCTCAAAACCGTTCATAATTTTGAAAACCTCTATTAGATCTCCCTAAACCTCCTCCATTCCACTCAAACAGGCCTCAATTATTTGAGCTTTTCTTCATTACCATAGGCTCGCTTTCCTGGTCTCCTAGTGAATCTTCCCTCTCCCCTTTCCTGGTCTCCTAGTGAATCTTCACTCTCCCCTTTCCTGGCCTCCTAGTGAATCTTCCCTCTCCCCTTTCCTGGTCTCCTAGTGAATCTTCACTCTCCCCTTTCCTGGCCTCCTAGTGAATCTTCACTCTCCCCTTTCCTGGTCTCCTAGTGAATCTTCGCTCTCCTTTCCTGGTCTCCTAGTGAATCTTCGCTCTCTCCTTTCCTGGTCTCCTAGTGAATCTTCGCTCTCCCCTTTCCTGGTCTCCTAGTGAATCTTCGCTCTCCCCTTTCCTGGTCTCCTAGTGAATCTTCGCTCTCCCCTTTCCTGGTCTCCTAGTGAATCTTCACTCTCCCCTTTCCTGGTCTCCTAGTGAATCTTCGCTCTCCTTTCCTGGTCTCCTAGTGAATCTTCGCTCTCCCCTTTCCTGGTCTCCTAGTGAATCTTCACTCTCCCCTTTCCTGGTCTCCTAGTGAATCTTCGCTCTCCTTTCCTGGTCTCCTAGTGAATCTTCGCTCTCTCCTTTCCTGGTCTCCTAGTGAATCTTCGCTCTCCCCTTTCCTGGTCTCCTAGTGAATCTTCGCTCTCCCCTTTCCTGGTCTCCTAGTGAATCTTCGCTCTCCCCTTTCCTGGTCTCCTAGTGAATCTTCGCTCTCCCCTTTCCTGGTCTCCTAATGAATCTTCACTCTCCCCTTTCCTGGTCTCCTAGTGAATCTTCGCTCTCTCCTTTCCTGGTCTCCTAGTGAATCTTCGCTCTCCCCTTTCCTGGTCTCCTAGTGAATCTTCGCTCTCCCCTTTCCTGGTCTCCTAGTGAATCTTCGCTCTCCCCTTTCCTGGTCTCCTAGTGAATCTTCGCTCTCCCCTTTCCTGGTCTCCTAGTGAATCTTCGCTCTCTCCTTTCCTGGACAACATATAAAAAAGCTGTAGACATTATATAGAAAGCACTGAAAGATTGGAACAGGCTGGGGCTCTTTTCTCTAGAGAAGAGAAGGCTGAGGGGTGACCTGGTAGTGGTCTTTGAAATTATGAAGGGATTTGATAAAGCAAATGCAGAGCAGATGTTTCCACTTGTGGGGGAGACCAGAACTAGAGGCCATCAATATAAGATAGTCACTAATAAATCCAATAGGGAAGTCAGGAGAAACTTCTTTACCCAGAGAGTGGTGAGAATGTGGAACTCGCTACCACAGGGAGTAGTTGAGGTGAGTAGCAGAGATGCATTTAAGGGGAAGCTGGATAAACACATGAGGGAGAAAGGAATAGAAGGATATGGTGATGGGGTGAGATGAAGAGGAGTGGGAGGAGGCTCGTGTGGAGCATAAACACCGGCACAGACCTGTTGGACTGAAAGGCCTGTTTCAGTGCTGTACATTCTATGTAACTCTATATGTGTTTGGGGGTTCGGATGACGATAGCATAACCTTCGTGAAAACCTTGTAAACTATGAATGATCCCTATGTTGTTCGTTTATACATTTTACAGCAGTTAATTATTCACAAACATTATTTGAGAAGTGCCAGCCTTGTCTTTGTTTTGTGGGCTGGCGGTTTCTGTGATTTCAGGATTTTTCACACACGCCGCAAGGACATTAAGGAAACCAAGGGACCCTGCGAAGTCAGCCTGCTCCCTAAAGTGGTTCCCAATGAAGCGTTAAATAAAAGTGAACAAGTTCAAAGTGACAAAGCATTCAGCTGTCACTTTCATCTCACTTCGATAAACAAGTACACATGTAGGTACCAACGATGTAGGTAAAAAGAGGGAGGAGGTCCTACAAGCTGAATTTAGGGAGTTAGGAGCTAAATTGAAAAGTAGGACCTCAAAGGTAGTAATCTCTGGATTGCTACCAGTGCCACGAGCTAATAAGTTTAGAGAGAGTAAGATAGATAAGCTAAATACGTGGCTTGAGCAGTGGTGCAAGGGAGAGGGATTTAAATTCTTGAGGCATTGGAACCAGTTCTTGGGGAGGAGTGACCTGTACCAAGGGGACGGTCTACACCTGAACTGTGAGGGAGCCGATGTCCTCGGGGTAACATTTTCTAGGGCGGTTCGGGAGGATTTAAACTAATTTGGCAGGGGGATGGGAACCTAGGTAGTGGAAAAGAGGGAAGTCATATGAAGTCAGAAATAGATGGTAGAAAGGTGAGAAGCAATAAGCAAAGGAGAGAAACACAAAGGGCCAAACTAATTCATAATGAGAGTGTGAAAAAAGCAAGCCTGAAGGCTTTGTATCTTAATGCTAGAAGCATTAGGAACAAGGTGGATGAATTAGTTGTGGAAATAGAGGTAAACAAGTATGATTTGATTGGGATTACAGAAACGTGGCTGCAGGGTGGGCAAGGCTGGGAACTTAACATCCAGGGATATACAATATTTAGGAGGGATCGGCAAAAAGGTAGGGGAGGTGGGGTAGCATTGCTGGTAAAGGAGGGGATTAATGCAATGGAAAGGAAGGATATTAACTCGGATGAAACGGAATCTGTATGGGTAGAAATGAGAAATAGCAAGGGGAGGAAAACGTTAGTGGGTGTGATATATAGGCCTCCAAATAGTAATATGGAGGTGAGGGAAGGCATAAAAAGGGAAATTAGAGAAGCGTGCGATAAGAGCACAGCTGTCATCATGGGTGACTTTAATTTACATATTGATTGGACTACCCAAATTAGTAAAAATTCTGAGGAGGAGGAATTCCTGGAATGTTTTCGGGACGGTTATCTGGACCAATATGTCGAGGAGCCGACTCGAGATCAGGCCATTTTAGACTGGGTATTGTGCAATGAGAAGGGACTTATCAGCAATCTTCTTGTACGAGGCCCCTTGGGTCAGAGCGATCATAATATGATCGAGCTCTCAGTCGAGATGGAGAGTGAGGAAATTGAATCAGAGACTAAGGTCCAGAACTTAAATAAAGGGAATTACGAGGGTATGAGACGGGAATTGGGTAAGATTGATTGGGTGGTGTTTCTGGGGGGATTGACAGTGGATAGACAATGGCAAGCATTCAAAGATAGAATGGAAGAATTCCAGAACATGTTTATACCGGTTTGGCATAAAAATAAACCTAAAAAGGTGACTCAACCGTGGATAACGAGGGAAATTAGGGACAGCATAAAATCAAAAAAAAGGGCATATCAACTGGCAAAAAAAAGCACCAGACCGGAAGATTGGGGGCAGTACAGGATACAGCAAAAGAGGACAAAGGGATTAATCAGGAAGGGGAAAATAGAATACGAAAGTAAACTTGCAGCAAACATAAAGACAGACTGCAAAAGCTTTTATCGGTATATCAGGAGGAAAAGACTGGTAAAATCCCAAGTCGGTCCCTTGCAGTCCGATTCGGGAGAATATATAATGGAGAATAAGGAAATGGCAGACCAATTAAACTCATACTTTGGTTCTGTATTCACAAAGGAGGACACAAATAACCTCCCAGGAATATCGGCAAACATAGGGACTAATGAGAGGGAGGAGCTGACAGAAATTAGTATCTCTAGGGATATGGTGTTGGGTAAGTTGAGGGGACTGAAGGCCGACAAATCCCCGGGGCCTGATAAACTACATCCTAGGGTACTTAAGGAGGTGGCCCTGGAGATAGCAGATGCTCTAAGGATCATCTTCCGGAACTCCATTGACTCGGGAACAGTACCCGTGGATTGGAGGGTAGCTAATGTTACCCCAATATTTAAAAAGGGGGGTAGAGAGAAAGCAGGGAATTATAGACCAGTAAGCCTTACATCGGTTATGGGCAAAATGCTAGAGTCCATTATTAAGGATAAAATAGCGGAGCACTTGACAAATGGGGAAAGGATCGGACAGAGTCAACATGGATTTACAAAGGGTAAATCGTGTTTGACTAATCTGCTGGAATTTTTTGAGGAAGTAACTGGTAAAATAGATGGGGGAGAGCCAGTGGATGTGGTGTACCTTGACTTCCAGAAAGCCTTCGATAAGGTTCCACACAAAAGATTATCATGCAAAATTAAGGCTCATGGGATTGGGGGCAAAGTATTAACGTGGATAGAGAACTGGCTGGCGGATAGAAAACAGAGAGTTGGAATAAACGGCTCGTTTTCGGAGTGGCAGGCAGTGACCAGCGGGGTGCCGCAAGGATCTGTCCTGGGACCCCAGCTGTTCACAATATATATAAATGATCTGGATCAGGGAATTGGATGCAATATTTCCAAATTCGCTGACGACACTAAACTAGGAGGAGGGGTGGGCTCTGATGAGGATGTCAGGAGGCTACAGTGCGATTTGGACAGGTTGGGGGAATGGGCGGATACGTGGCAGATGCACTATAATGTGGATAAATGCGAGGTTATCCACTTTGGGGGTAAAAACAGGAGGGTAGATTATTATCTAAATGGCAATAGATTGGGAGATGGGGAAGTGCAGAGGGACCTGGGTGTTCTTGTGCACCAGTCACTGAAGGAGAGCATGCAGGTGCAACAGGCGATTAAGAAGGCAAATGGTATGTTGGCCTTCATATCAAGGGGGTTCGAGTATAGGAATAGGGATACCTTACTACAGCTGTACAAGGTGCTGGTGAGACCGCATCTGGAGTATTGTGTACAGTTTTGGTCGCCCCATCTGCGGAAGGATGTTCTTGCCATGGAAAGAGTGCAACGGCGATTCACCAGGCTGATACCTGGAATGGCGGGAATGACCTACGAAGAGAGATTAAATAGTTTGGGCTTGTACTCACTGGAGTTTAGAAGATTGAGAGGGGATCTCATCGAAACATATAAAATTATGGCAGGCCTGGACAGGCTGAATTCAGAGAGAATGTTTCCAATGGCCGGGGAGCACAGATCCAGGGGCCACAGTCTAAAAATAGCGGGCAAATCATTTAAAACAGAGATGAGGAAGAATTTCTTCACTCAAAGAGTGGTGAGCCTGTGGAATTCCCTGCCACAGAGGGCTGTGAAGGCTAATTCAATAAATATTTTCAAGAGAGAATTGGATATATTTCTGAAGGCTAAGGGGATTAAGGGTTACGGAGAAAAGGCGGGGACGGGGTACTGAACTGGTAAGATCAGCTATGATCTCAGACGAAGATCAGCCATGATCTTATTGAATGGCGGAGCAGGCTCGAAGGGCCGAATGGCCTACTCCTGTTCCTATCTCTATGTTTCTATGTTTCTATGTTTCTTCCACGTCACCACCATCGGGGGTCTCGCTGACTGGAGCAAGGAGTGGGGATATGATCCGCATATTTTAGTCCTTCTGTGCTTCATTGCCTGAGGCATATTCTGTGTCAGAATCAGTCCCCAAGTACTGACACGCAGCAGCAATTCCCTCAGCATGTAAGTTGTAGCATGTTTTGAACCAGAAATGGGTAAATCTTTCTTCACTCTCTCTCTCTCTGTGTTTTATTTAATGGATTTTATGAGGGGCCAGCGCTCTTCTGAACATTACTCGTCTCGCCCCTCCGTGACTCGAAATGCAACTCCTACGCACGCTTCCTGTCCCGCGTCCTCGCTTAGCATACTAGAAGTTAATTCCGCGTGTCGTCTCTCACTCTAACTCAAGGTAAGCTCACCGGTCCCTCATTCTAGGAGAGAGCCACAAATGAGGAGTTCGCAGGTTGGAGAATCGGAGCTACAGCGTAGCAGCCCAATCTCCCGCACGCGCTCCATTCCAGCAGGGCTCCCCATCGGGAGCACTTGGATTTACCGTGTCCTTTCACTGGAACTCATTATATGGAAATTCTTACCTCGTCCAGTCGTCCCTCCCTATTGCAAACTACAGGCTATTAAACCCCAAGCTTAGTACCTGTAAGGAGACCATGAAGCTGTCGGACTGTCGTAAAAAAAAAGTCTGATTCACTGGTTCAAAAAGAAGACCCACCACCAGCTTCTCAGGGCAACCAGGGACGGGAAATAAATGCTGGCCTTGCCAGCGAAGCCCACATCCAGAAAATGAAAAAAATTCTAAAACATTCCCATTAACAACCAGCAACTTCAGCAGAGACTGGGGAAGTGCCCTGCTACCCCGGCCAAGGGGATGTAAATATGGCTTAATAAATATTTTGATGATCTGACCTGAGATGCAGTGGGAGGGCCATTAGGTGGACACCTCTTGCTGGGTGCGAGATTGGCTCACTCCTGTTGTCAATCGCGAAGACAGGCAAGAGAGAATAGTACAGCAAGGTGTCAGCCATGGCTCAGTGGGTGGCACCTTCTCCTCTGAGTCAAACGGTCGTGGGTTCAAGTCCCACTCCAGAGACTTGAACACAAAATCTCGGCTGACACTCCAGTGCAGTGCTGAGGGAGCGCTGCACTGTCGGAGGGGCAGTACAGAGGGAGCGCTACACTGTCGGAGGGGCAGTACTGAGGGAGCGCTGCACTGTCAGAGGGGCAGTACTGAGGGAGCGCCTCACTGTCAGAGGATCAGTACTGAGGGAGCGCTGCAGTGTCGGAGGGGCAGTACTGAGGGAGCCCGCTGCACTGCCGGAGGGTCAGTACTGAGGGAGCGCTGCACTGTCGGAGGGGCAGTACTGAGGGAGCGCTGCACTGTCGGAGGGGCAGTGCTGAGGGAGCGCTGCACTGTCGGGGGGGCAGTACTGAGGGAGCGCCTCACTGTCAGAGGATCAGTACTGAGGGAGCGCTGCAGTGTCGGAGGGGCAGCACTGAGGGAGCGCTGTACTGCCGGAGGGTCAGTACTGAGGGAGCGCTGCACTGTTGGAGGGGCAGTACTGAGGGAGCGCCTCACTGTCGGAGGGGCAGTACTGAGGGAGCGCTGCACTGTCGGAGGGGGAGTACTGAGGGAGCGCTGCACTGTCAGAGGGGGAGTACTGAGGGAGCACTGCAGTGTCAGAGGGGGAATACTGAGGGAGCGCTGCACTGTCAGAGGGGGAATACTGAGGGAGCGCCGCACTGTCAGAGGGGGAGTACTGAGGGAGCGCCACACTGTCAGAGGGCGAGTACTGAGGGTGCGCTGCGCTGTCAGAGGGGCTGTACTGAGGGAGCGCTGCACTGTCGGAGGGGCAGTACTGAGGGAGCGCTGCACTGTCAGAGGGGCAGTACTGAGGGAGCGCCTCACTGTCAGAGGATCAGTACTGAGGGAGCGCCTCACTGTCGGAGGGGCAGTACTGAGGGAGCGCTGCACTGTCGGAGGGGGAGTACTGAGGGAGCGCTGCACTGTCGGAGGGGCAGTACTGAGGGAGCACCGCACTGTCGGAGGGGGAATACTGAGGGAGCGCCGCACTGTCAGAGGGGGAGTACTGAGGGTGCGCTGCACTGTCGGAGGGGGAGTACTGAGGGAGCGCTGCACTGTCAGAGGGGCAGTACTGAGGGAGCGCTGCACTGTCGGAGGGGCAGTACTGAGGGAGCGCTGCACTGTCGGAGGGGCAGTACTGAGGGAGCGCCTCACTGTCAGAGGATCAGTACTGAGGGAGCGCTGCAGTGTCGGAGGGGCAGTACTGAGGGAGCGCTGTACTGCCGGAGGGTCAGTACTGAGGGAGCGCGGCATTGTCGGAGGGGGAGTACTGAGGGAGCACTGCAGTGTCAGAGGGGGAATACTGAGGGAGCGCTGCACTGTCAGAGGGGGAATACTGAGGGAGCGCCGCACTGTCAGAGGGGGAGTACTGAGGGAGCGCTGCACTGTCAGAGGGGGAGTACTGAGGGAGCGCTGCACTGTCAGAGGGGGAGTACTGAGGGAGCACTGCAGTGTCAGAGGGGGAATACTGAGGGAGCGCCGCACTGTCAGAGGGGGAGTACTGAGGGTGCGCTGCACTGTCAGAGGGGCTGTACTGAGGGAGCGCTGCACTGTCGGAGGGGCAGTGCTGAGGGAGCGCCGCACTGTCGGAGGGGCAGTACTGAGGGAGTGCTGCACTGTCGGAGGGGCAGTACTGAGGGAGTGCTGTACTGTCGGAGGGGCAGTACTGAGGGAGCGTGGCACTGTCGGAGGGGCAGTACTGAGAGAGCGCTGCACTGTCGGAGGGGCAGTACTGAGGGAGCACTGCACTGTCGGAGAGGCAGTACTGAGGGAGCGCTGCACTGTCGGAGGGGCAGTACTGAGGGGGCGCTGCACTGTCAGAGGGGCAGTACTGAGGGAGCGCTGCACTGTCGGAGGGGCAGTACTGAGGGGGCGCTGCACTGTCAGAGGGGCAGTACTGAGGGAGCGCCTCACTGTCAGAGGATCAGTACTGAGGGAGCGCTGCAGTGTCGGAGGGGCAGTACTGAGGGAGCGCTGTACTGCCGGAGGGTCAGTACTGAGGTAGCGCTGCACTGTCGGAGGGGCAGTACTGAGGGAGCGCCTCACTGTCGGAGGGGCAGTACTGAGGGAGCGCTGCACTGTCGGAGGGGGAGTACTGAGGGAGCGCTGCACTGTCAGAGGGGGAGTACTGAGGGAGCACTGCAGTGTCAGAGGGGGAGTACTGAGGGAGCGCCGCACTGTCAGAGGGGGAATACTGAGGGAGTGCCGCACTGTCAGAGGGGGAGTACTGAGGGAGCGCCGCACTGTCAGAGGGGCTGTACTGAGGGAGCGCTGCACTGTCGGAGGGGCAGTACTGAGGGAGCGCTGCACTGTCGGAGGGGCAGTACTGAGGGAGTGCTGCACTGTCGGAGGGGCAGTACTGAGGGAGTGCTGTACTGTCGGAGGGGCAGTACTGAGGGAGCGCGGCACTGTCGGAGGGGCAGTACTGAGGGAGCGCCGCACTGTCGGAGGGGCAGTACTGAGGGAGCGCTGCACTGTCGGAGGGGCAGTACTGAGGGAGTGCTGTACTGTTGGAGGGGCAGTACTGAGGGAGCGCTGCACTGTCGGAGGTGCCGTCTTTGGGATGAGATGTTGAACCGAGGCCCTATCTGCCCACGCAGGTGGATGTAAAAGATCCCACGGCTAACGCTTTGGTTATCTGCAGCTCGTTAATCCCTTGCACTTACCGAAGTAGTAAGAAACTTCCTGTTTTTCCCCATGAGGCCCTGCCTCGGTGACATTCAAACAGAAGCAATAGCGGGGAATCTTCCAGTTCAAAACAGACAGTTAGTTCATGTTTCAGCACCAACTGAGAAATGACAATTGCACTATTAGCTTTGAAAGAAGCCGGGAACTGAAATAACAAGCTACACTCACCAAAGGTGCGAATATGTTTTACAGCCTATTACCGTCCATCGCGTTGATACCAGCACGTGCACTTTAAGCGGTGAGGGCCGCAGCACAATTGGTTCATTGAACTCTGAGGGCTAGAAATTCAGTCGGCTTTGCGCCCAGTTTACGCCCAAAGAGGGCTTTTGCGCCACTTGCTGAGCTTTCGCCGATATTCAGCACTGCGGTAATGGCAGCGTTAGCCAGTAGCGCTGCGCCGCCACCGATGACGTCATCGGTGTGCGCAGTGCCCCGCTACCGTCCCGCTACCGGCCCGACCGCCATATTTAGTTGCGGCCGCCTCTTCCGCAGCAGCCGCAAACAGCGATCAGAAAACGGGGCCGTCCTGTAGCGTTAGTGGGGCGAGTTAAGGCGGAGGTGCGGTCGGCCGCTTTTTCGGCGGCCGCCTGCCCGCACCTCCTTCCCCGGCCTCCTCCACCCCCCCCCCCCCCCCGCGGCATTACCGGCTGTTTTCCGGGAGCCTGGCACTTCTCCGTGGTGCCGGGCTCATTTGCCGGCACTAGCGAGCGGCGATCTCGCTGTTGCAGGCACCTCCCCCTTAAGAGAGGGAGGAAGGCCTGCAGTACCGCAGCCTGCCGCTCCGCAGCGGGTGGCGCTGCGGCACCTAGCGCGCCGATATTCAGTTTCAGCGCCCCAAGTGGGGGCGCCGAAACCCTTGAATAGCGGCCGCCTTCAAGTTGGGGCATTGAAACTGAATTTCCGGCGGGCGCAAGCGGTACTTTCTGGGCGCGAGCTAGCTGGCCGCCCCAAACTGAATTTCTAGGCCTGAATGTTTGAAGTCATTCAGCTCCCACATTGTCCAAGTGTGAGTCTGGGCTTCACTGCGATGTGGCGAGATTGCTGGGAAGTAACGTTAGGTTAGTGGATGGTCAGTAAAACAGATCACCGCGCACAAGTTAGTTGCTGTTTTTATACCGGTGTCGTTCTAACTCCTGAATGCGTTCGAAAAGAACTCACTTACAACCTCCTTACAAAAGATTCATCAGAAGAAATCTTCCCACCGTGCTGCCGATGTCTCTGACTCGTCAATCAGAAGAAATCGCACCCTTCCCTTCCCATGACAGCATCATAGTATAAACTCAGTGACCCCACACGACCAAGCTTTGAGCCACGGGCCATGGGTGCAGAGCTCAGGGAATTAGATGCAGGGAGGATGTTTCCCCTGGCTGGAGAGTCTAGAACCAGGGGTCACAGTCTCAGGATAAGGGGTCGGCCATTTAGGACTGAGATTAGGAGGAATTTCTTCACTCAGAGGGAGGTGAATCTTTGGAATCCTCTATCTCAGAGGGCTCAGTCGTTGAGTATATTCAAGGCTGAGATTGAGAGAGTTTTAGACTCTAGAGGAATCGAGGGATATGGGGATCGGGCGGGAAAGTGGAGTTGAGGTCGAAGATCAGCCATGATCTTACTGAATGGCGGAGCAGGCTCAAGGGGCCGCAAGGCCTACTCCTGCTCCCATGTCTTACGTTCTTATGTAATTGAGGGCTGCAATGATGGAGCTCAATCTCTGGCCTGCACTGCTGTTGAGCATTGAATATTCCTACATGTTTAAGGAGCGACCTGATTCATGTGTGAGTGAGAAGGGAATCGCGCCTCTAGACAAGCTGTTCCGGTACAGCTACAACACTGGCATCTATCCAACAATGTGGAAAACTGCCCAGGTAGGTCCTGTCCTCAAAAAGCAGGACAAATCCAACCCGGCCAATTACCGCCCCATCAGTCTACTCTCAATCATCAGCAAAGTGATGGAAGGTGTCATCGACAGTGCTATCAAACGGCACTTCCTCACCAATAACCTGCTCACTGATGCCAAGTTTGGGTTCCGCCAAGACCACTCGGTTCCCGACCTCATTACAGCCTTGGTCCAAACATGGACAAAGGAGCTGAATTCCAGAGGTGAGGTGAGAGTGACTGCCCTTGACATCAAGGCAGCATTTGACCGAGTGTGGCATCAAGGAGCCCTAGTAAAACTGAAGTCAATGGGAATCAGGGGGAAAACACTCTACTGGCTGGAGTCATACCTAGCACAAAGGAAGATGGTTGTGGTGGTTGAAGGTCAATCATCACAGCCCCAGGACATCACTGCAGGAGTTCCTCAGGGTAGTGTCCTAGGCCCAACTATCTTCAGCTGCTTCATCAATGACCTTCCCTCCAACATAAGGTCAGAAATGGTGATGTTTGCTTATGACTGCACAGTGTTCAGCGCCATTCACAACTCCAGAGATAATGAAGCAGTCCATGCCCGCATGCAACAAGACCTGGATGACGTTCAGGCTTGGGCTGATAAGTGGCAGGTAACATTCGCGCCACACAAGTGCCAGGCAATGACTATCTCCAACAAGCGAGAGTCTAACCACCTCCCCCTGACATTCAATGGCATTAACATCACCGAATCCCCCACTATCAACATCCTGGGGTCACCATTAACCAGAAACTTAATTGGACCAGCGACATAAATACTGTAGCAACAAGAGCAGGTCAGAGGCTAGGTATTCTGTGACGAGTGTCTCACCTCTTGACTCCCCAAAGCCTTTCCACCATCTTCAAGGCACAAGTAAGGAGTGTGATGGAATACTCGCCACTTGCCTGGATGAGTGCAGCTCCCAACAACACTCAAGAAGCTCGACACCATCCAGGACAAAGCAGCCCGCTTGATCTGCACCCCATCCACCACCTTAAACATTCACTCCCTCCACCACCGGCGCACCGTGGCTGCAGTGTGTACCATCTACAAGATGCACTGCAGCAACTCGCCAAGGCTTCTTCGGCAGCACCTCCCAAACCCGCGACCTCTTCCACCTAGAAGGACAAGGGCAGCAGGCACATGGGAACACCACCACCTCCAAGTTCACCTCCAAGGCCGGCATTTATTGCCCATCCCTAGTTGCCCTTGAGAAGGTGGTGGTGAGCCGCCTTCTTGAACCGCTGCAGTCCGTGTGGTGAAGGTACTCCCACACTGCTGTTAGGGAGGGAGTTCCAGGATTTTGACCCAGCGACGGTGAAGGAACGACCGATATATTTCCAAGTCAGGATGGTGTGTGGCCAATATTTATCCCTCAATCAACATCACTGAAACAGATTCTCTGGTCATTATCACATTGCTGTTTGTGGGAGCTTGCTGTGCGCAAATTGGCTGCCGCGTTTCCTACATTACAACAGTGACCACACTTCAAAAGTACTTCATTGGCTGTAAAGCGCTTTGGGATGTCCTGAGGTCGATATATAAATGCGAGTCTTTCTTTCTTTCTTGGAAGGGAACTTGGCGATGGCGGTGGTGGTGTTCCTATGCGCCCGCTGCCCTTGTTCTTCGAGGTGTTAGAGGTCAATTCTGTGCTCTTCAAGTTTCAGCCAGCTTTACTGCAGATGTGAAGTCATTGCGTGACTGACCCATTGACCTTATGTCTGGGATTAGCCAGTTTAGTGCCTCACGATTACTGGCTTGTGGTTCAAATGCTGGCGTATTGCTGGAGTAATCTATAGGGAAATCAGCATTGGCCATTTTCTTTTAACTAACCTTGGTTGCGCACTGTTCTGTGTGCAACATTAATTTTTATTTTAGGATATTAGTGTGTAGATGGATCCTTTACTGATATGATGTACATTAGGTTGTAATATGGTAGCAAGAGCACAGTCCATGCTGGGTTGTGAACTTGCCTCGTCTCCCTTCACTCAGCCCCTTGCACCTCAACTGCTGAAGGCTTCACCTCGGAGCTGCAGTGGCATCCCCAGGAAAATGGGTTGGGGGGGGTTGGATTGGGTTGGGTTGGGGGGGTTGGGTTGGGTTGGGTTGGGGGGGTTGGATTGGGTTGGGGGGGTTGGGTTGGGTTGGGGGGGTTGGGTTGGATTGGGTTGGGGGGGTTGGATTGGGTTGGGGGGGGTTGGATTGGGTTGGGGGGGTTGGGTTGGGTTGGGGGGGTTGGGTTGGATTGGGTTGGGGGGGTTGGATTGGGTTGGGGGGGTTGGGTTGGGTTGGGGGGGTTGGGTTGGGTTGGGGGGGTTGGGTTGGGTTGGGTTGGGGGGGTTGGATTGGGTTGGGGGGGTTGGGTTGGATTGGGTTGGGGGGGTTGGATTGGGTTGGGGGGGTTGGATTGGGTTGGGGGGGTTGGGTTGGGTTGGGGGGGGTTGGGTTGGGTTGGGGGGGTTGGGTTGGATTGGGTTGGGGGGGTTGGGTTGGGTTGGGGGGGGTTGGGTTGGGTTGGGGGGGGTTGGGTTGGGTTGGGTTGGGGGAACGGGGTGAATCCAGAGCAGTGGATGGAAATCCCCGCCTCACCAAAACTCTGCCCCAAAGAGGAGGATCCCACTGTCACTCTTGAGGCCCAGGCACAAACGACCACTTGGGTGAGGGACTGGTTGGCGGCCTGTACCAGGGTACGGGTCAGTGTCCAGGAAATAAGATAAAAAAGGACTTGCCTAATGTATTCGGATGAGACGTTAAACCAAAGCCCCGTCTGCTCTCTCAAGTGGACGTAAAAGATCCCCTGGCACTATTTTGAAGAAGAGCAGGGGGGGAGTTCTCCCCAGTGTCCTGGGGCCAATATTTATCCCTCAATCAACATCACTAAAACAGATGATCTGGTCAGTATCACACTGCTATTTGTGGGATCTTGCTGTGTGCAAATTGGCTGCCGCGTTTCCTACATTACAACAGTGACTACACTTCAAAAAGTACTTCATTGGCTGTAAAGCATTTTGGGACGTCCTGAGGTGGTGAAAGGCGCTATAGAAATGCACGTTCTTTCTTTTTACAGTCATGTGGTGGTTATTTTACTGGAGCAGTGATCCAGAGCTCAAATCCAACCACGGCAGTTTGAGAATTTAAATTCAGTTTAAAAATATCAGAGGAAGTGACCGTGACGCTGTCGGATTGTTGTGTAAGCCCAACTGGTTCACTAATGTCCCCTTAGGGAATACAGCTGGCTCCAGTCCCACACCAACATGGTTGACGGTTAATAAAAGCTGGAAATAGGGATTAGGCTGTCACCTCACATCTTAGTGATTAGGGTTCTCGACGCTGGCTCGATGTATTCCTGGAGATTTTATCACCCATCCTCCCACCTCCAACCACCCTGCCCCCAGCCATTGGTCGCCTGACGGCGCCCCGCCTTCCCACAGCCAATTAGAAATGAACAGACTCTTCATTACACGATTGGATGATTCTTGACTGTCAGTCCAACAGCCTTTTCTTCCCCCCAGCCCCCCATCTCCAATATTTCTTCATAACTTCTTCTTTTATTCATTCATGTGGATGTGGGTGTCACTGGTAAAGCCAACATTTGTTGCCCATCCCTAATTGCCCTTGAGAGGTTGGTGGTGAGCCTCCTTCTTGAATACAACTGAGTGACACAGGACAGTTAAGATATCAACCACATTGCTGTGGGGTCTGGAGTCACATATGGGCCAGACCGGGTAAGGACGGCAAGTTTTGTAAAGGACATCAGTGAACCAGATGGGTTTTTGTGACAATCCAGTAGTTTCATGGTCACCATTACTGACAGTAGCTTTTTATTCCAAATTTACATTCCCCAGCCGCCATGGTGGGATTTGAACTCTCGTGTTCGGGTCATTTGTGGTGAGACCACACCTTGAGTATTGTGTGCAGTTTTGGTCACCTTATCTGAGGAAGGATGTTCTTGCCATGGAAGGAGTGCAGCGAAGATTCACCAGACTGATACCTGGGATGGCAGGAATGACGTATGAGGAGAGATTGGGTCGGTTGGGCTTATATTCGCTGGAGTTTAGAAGAATGAGAGGGGATCTCATTGAAACTTATAAAATTCTAACAGGAGTAGACAGACTAGATGCAGGAAGGATGTTCCCAATGGCGGGGGAGTCCAGAACCAGGGGTCACAGTCTAAGGATAAGGGGTAAGCCATTTAGGACTGAGATGAGGAGGAATTTCTTCACCCAGAGAATGGTGAACCTGTGGAATTCTCTACCACAGAAGGCAGTGGAGGCCAATTCATTAAATATATTCAAGAAGGAGTTAGATATATTTCTTAAGGCTAAAGGGATCAAGGAATATGGGGAGAAAGCAGGGACAGGGCACTGAATTTGGATGATCAGCCATGATCTCATTAAATGGCGGAACAGGCTCGAGGGGCCGAATGGCCTACTCCTGCTTCTATCTTCTATGCTAGGATCTCTGGATTACTCGTCCAGTAATGTAACCGCTGTGCTGTGTACTATGCTACTGTACCTCGCACTAATAAGCCAAAGTGTTCACAGAACATGAGGTTGCCGGCAGCCGGCAGCAGCATCCTGGAGAGTAACCTTCAATTCCTGGAGACCCCAGGCCAATCTGGGAGTGTTGGCGACCCTGATTATTGAGAGCCTCGCTGGCAAATTTGAAAGTAAAACGGTGCTGGTGGATTCAGAATGTATAATACAGATGAGTTACTTCGAGGTTATAATCCTACCTCTAAATGATTGACACAGCCTGGAGACTTGCACTCTGGTCCTGATCCCGTGCTGTCTAATTGTGCCCTTCAGATCCAGAAATCTGCCTTTGAAGCTTCATTGCTGTCTCCCCACATCGCAGCGGAGGCCGAGTTCTCCAGCTGTACGATAATGAAAGGTGCTGCGGGGGAGAAAACTCCTACCACAGGAGGCACTAGGCCAGTTCTGGGCCTAGCGCAAGTTCATCCCTGATTCAGGCCCTCAGGCGGTCTGTGACTGACTGAAATCACCTTGGATGTGACTGTCATTGCAGCTGGTACAGTTATTTAATTTCGCGTTCCTAAGGGAGGGGAAGGTTTTGTCATTTCAGGATGATTAAAGTAAGCTTCAGAATTTCCGTTCCAACTCCTTTGCTGACGAGAACAGAATTGAAGTGACATTTATGACAGTTTCTGAAATTGATTTCTCTCTTAACCAAGTTCCAAAATGAAAGCTCTGCAGGCTCCACCATCCTCCTGTGCCCACTGCCACAAGTGCTACTTGGGAAAGTGATCAGTGATTTTCCTGGAGATCAAAAGCAGGAAATGTTCAGTGCGCAAGGTTTGAAACTGAATTGGGTTCCCATTGGTGGGACATGGCCGCCTCTGCCGACAATGCAACAGTGGCTCTTTAGCGTACAGGAGCCCAGTGGTTATGGCACTGGACTAGTAAGCCAGAGGTCGTGAGTTAAAATCCCACCATGATAATTGGTGGGCTAGAGTCTCAGTCACAGAATCACTCAGCACGGAAGGAGTCCATTCGGCCCATCGTGCCTGTGCTGCCTCATTGAAATTGCTCTCTAAATAGCCTCACTCCCCCCTTGCTCTTTCCCCGTAGTCCTGCAAATTTATCCTTTTCTAGTATTTATCCAAATCAAATCAACTTTTATTGTCATTGTTAGTGCACAAGTGCAGTACAACGAAATGTAGGCTTGCGGCTCCCGAGAGTGTACATTTAGATTAAGACATTTAAACATTCAACATACATTTGGCTTGTAATACATTAACATAAACATAACCATAATAAAGTGCATTGGCAGATGTGCAGGCTTTAGAGTTTATTTGTGGAGTTCAGTAGGATGACAGCCCTGGGAAAGAAGCTGTTCCAATTCCCTTTTGAAAGTTTAAACTGACAGTAAAACATTTATGGAATTTCAATACAAACTGCCAATAAAGCAGAGGTAAAGGTCAAGGCTTCTGTCTAAACAAGCGTTTCTAGTGGCCACAGGCTGCTTCTGAAATTCACCAACCGGAAATGCAAGCACACAATTTGAAAGTCACAAAAGGAATTGAGTCCACAAAGAGTTACTGACACAGGGATAAATGTCTGATATATATATATATAATAAACTGGCTAAGGGACAGAAAGCAGAGAGTAGACTGGAGGGAGGTATACAATGGTGTTCCCCAGGAGTCGACATTAGGACCACTGCTCTCTTTATATATATTAATTAATGACCTGGACTTGGGTGTACATGGTATAATTTCAAAGTTTGTAGATGGTACGAAACTCGAAAATGTAGTAAACAGTGAAGAGGATAGTGACAGACTTCAGGAGGACATGGACAGACTGGTGAAATGGGCAGACACATGGCAGATGAAATTTAACACAGAGAAGTGTGAAATGGTACATTTTGGTAGGAAGAATGAGGAGAGGCAATATAAACTAAATGGTACAATTCTAAAGGGGGTGCAGGAACAGAGAGACCTGGGGGTGTATGTACACAAATCATTGAAGGTGGCAGGACAAGTTGAGAAGACTGTTAAAAAAACATACAGGATCTGTGGTGTATGTGCCTTTAAGAGCAATTATGGTGTATGTGCCTTTAAGAGCCCCAGGTGTGCGTAATGCCGGTAATTGCCACTTGGGCTATATAAGCCTGTGTATTGTGTATATCCTTTAGAAACCCCCCCCCCCAGACTTGCTTAGTAAATACCTATGAACCAACTCCTGTCTTCAGTGTCTTTATCTACACACGGACGCTACAGTGGCGACGAAGTGGAAACGGACTTACCTGCAATTCGGCAGCACCTCAAGGACATCGATTCCTCCAGCGTCCAGAAGACTCAAGGAAGTAAGAGAAACTGTGGTTTCACCAGCTGGCCAAGCTGGTGACAGGTACTGCGCTAATCCTTCCTGGGCGTCAGGCTGGAGCTCCAGCGGCGGGCTCTACAGCTGAGACAGGCAGCGAAATTGGAGGCAAGCAATAACGGACTGGGAGGGTGCACTCGAGAGACGGCCGGCGCGGCAAGCAGGTCAGCGTTTAGACCTCCGTCGGGAACGAGTCTCCAACAGTGAATAAACGGAAACCACAGTAAAACAGCATTGTTATCGGTAGCAGCGGCGGGAAAGCGTGGGAAGCGCCATATCTTTTCTGAAATGCCTAAATCTGGTAATATTGAGGCTTTTGATGGCGAAATAGAAGATTGGACCACATACGTGGAAAGAGTAGAGGTTTATTGCACTGCAAATGGAATAACAGATGAAAAAAAAGCTTCAGTACTTCTGAACTTAATGGGCGCGAAGACATACGGGCTGTTACGAAATTTAATCACTCCAGCCAAACCAAAGGACAAGACTTTTAAAGAAATTGTTGATACCCTGCAGGAGCATTTAAACCCAACACCGCTGCTGATAGTGGAATGATTCAAGTTCTTCAAGAGAAATCAACACAAGAATGAAAGTAACGCTGATTACCTAAACGAATTAAGAAAGCTATCAAAGTACTGCCAATTCGGAGCAGGACTATCGGATTATCTTCGAGACAAATTTGTTTGCGGTCTCTTAAGTGAAGGAACACAAAAAAGACTGCTTTCTGAAAAAGATTTAACATTGGACAAAGCTTTCAGTATGGCTGTATCATATGAAGCAGCAGCAAAAGGAGCTGCAGAGATACAACAAGAGACACAGGACTTCGGCACCCATAAAATGACACAGGAGTTCGGAAGATGTTATCGCTGCGGCAGATCCACCCATAACCAGAGGGACTGCTGGTTCAAGGGCAAAGCATGCAAGCAATATGGTAAGATTGGACACATTGCACGGGTATGCCAATCTGGACAAAATAAATCCACTGACAGAAAACAAAAAATCAATAAAGAAAAGTACAGGAAGGTAAAAATGATGACGGACAATAGCTCCGAAGACCAGAATAGCGATAGCGACTCCGGAAACAAGAGACTAAGCTGTCTCAAATTACATAATGTACTTGCCAAAGAGGGTTACCAAACCATTTGGGTTACCCTCACAATAGCAGGGTCCCCAGTTAAAATGGAGCTAGATACAGGATCAGCTCTAACCGTAATAAATCGACGAGATTATGAGAGGCTATTTTCGCATATACCTCTAAAAGACACATCCATTATCTTAAAAACATATACGGGGCAGAAAGTCTACCCCAAAGGAAAAATAAGGGTGCCTGTGGTATACAACGGCAAAGAAATACAAAAGTTGTATTTATACATTCTACAAGATGGTGGTCCACCATTGTTGGGACGTGAATGGATAAGGAAGATACGTTTAGACTGGCACTCCATTCAGGCACTGACGGTGACCAGTAAGGAAAAAAACAATGATGACATCATACCTGAACGATTAAAAGACATCTTGGCCAACGCCAAAGAAGTGTTTCAAGAGAAACTAGGAACCTTGAAAGGCATCACCGCCTCAATAAAAGTGGAAGATACAGCAATTCCAAAAATTTTTAAGGCAAGACCGGTGCCATACGCAATACGTCCGGCAGTCGAGGCAGAGCTGAAGAATTTGGAAAAGGCAGGTGTATTATCCAAAATAGATTGGAGCGAATGGGCAACACCCATCGTTCCAGTCATGAAAAAAACATTGAAAAATAACTCTGAGGAACAGAAAAAAATTCGCATCTGTGGGGACTTTAAGGTGACTGTAAACCCGGTCCTTCACACGGTACAGTATCCTCTTCCGAGGATAGAAGATATTTTCGCCTCACTATCCGGAGGGAAACGTTTCACAAAAATTGACTTGGCACAGGCATATCTACAGATGGAGGTTGAGGGGACCTCTAAAAAGTATCTCACAATAAACACACACAAAGGCCTGTACCAGTACAATCGACTGGTTTTTGGAATAGCATCAGCTCCAGCTATCTGGCAAAGAGCTATGGAGCAAGTCCTGCAAGGGATTCCGGGGACTCAATGCTACCTAGACGACATCCTTATAACAGGAGAAAACGACAACGAGCACCTTGCCAATTTGGAGCAGGTGCTCACTAGGCTGAAAGAACGGTGCCTACGAGCAAATCGCCCCAAGTGCGAATTTTTCCAAAATCAGATATCATATTGTGGCCACATAATTAATAAGGAAGGGTTGCATAAGTCACCTGAAAAAATCGAAGCAGTTATAAAAGCCCCAGCACCTGAAAATGTTTCACAATTAAGGTCATTCCTGGGATTAATAAATTACTATCATAAATTTTTACCGAACTTATCAACTATTCTACACCCTCTTAATGATCTTCTACACACAGGAGTGATTTGGAAATGGAACGAAGACTGTAAACGTGCCTTCCATAAATGTAAAGACTTAATCACATCCGAGAAAATTTTGGCTCATTACAACCCATCACTACCAATCAGACTGGCGTGCGATGCAGCCCCTTACGGCCTAGGAGCGGTATTGTCCCATAGATTCCCTGATGGCTCGGAACGGCCGATAGCTTTTGCGTCACGCTCATTGAACTCAGCTGAGCGTAACTATGCCCAGATAGACAGGGAAGCACTCAGCCTGGTATGGGGAGTGAAGAAATTCAACCATTACCTACACGGACAAAAATTTACCTTGCTGACTGACCATCAACCCCTCATCTCCATATTCAACCCTAAAAAAGGTGTCCCCATTATGACGGCACAAAGACTACAGAGGTGGTCCCTTTTTCTAGGGGCACACCAATACAACATTGAATACAAAGGGTCAAAACAGCATGGGAATGCTGACGGTTTATCACGCCTACCGTTGCCAACGATAGAAGAGGCACCTACAGTAGACCCAGTAGAGATATTCCACTCTACCATAGTGGAATGTCTACCGGTGACAAATTCTGCCATTGAAAGGGAGACAAGAAATGACCCTACTCTCTCACGGGTCTACGATTTAACAGTGAAGGGATGGCCAGCACATGGCGAACCACTGTTGCCAGCATTCTCGCAAAGAAGAGAACAGCTGTCAGTGTGCCGAGGAACCTTGATGTGTGGATCCAGAGTGGTGATTCCACCCAAACTCCAGGATAAAGTGCTAAAGGAGCTTCACGAGGGGCATCTGGGTGGAATGAAAATGAAGAACCTAGCTAGGGCGTTTGTATGGTGGCCAGGTATCGATGGAGACATCGAAGACATGACCAAGAGCTGCCTAGGATGCCAGTAGGTCCAAAATGCTCCGCCACAGGCCCCTCTACATCCATGGGAGTGGCCCTCATCTCCCTGGCAAAGGGTGCACATCGACTTTGCTGGTCCATTTATGGACTCAATGTTCTTAATTGCAGTTGATGCACACTCCAAGTGGCCGGAGGTAATAAAGATGTCCTCCACCACCACGGAAAAAACCATCACAGTATTAAGGACCATATTTGCCAGGAATGGGCTGCCGGAGCAGATATGTTCTGATAATGGACCGCAATTTGTGTCCGAAGAATTCAGAAAGTTCTTAAAGAACAATGGGGTAAAGCACTACACGTCCGCCCCATACCATCCCGCCGCCAATGGATTGGCTGAAAGGTTTGTCCAGACCTTCAAGAAGGCCATCAAGGCCATGGGTAATGAAGACATAAAACTTCAGCACAAGGTGGATGACTTCTTATTTGCATATAGGAATGCAACGCATATGGTTACTAACCAAACTCCCGCCATGATGTTCTACAATAGAAACCTAAGATGCCGGCTGGATTTGGTCAAGCCCAACATCCGAAGGGACGTGGAGAACCGACAGTTTCAGGGCATGAATGAAAGGCCAACTAGGGCCTTCCAGATAGGCCAACCGGTTTTGGCCCGGGACTACCGTACCGAGAAATGGCAGCCTGGAACTATCTGCACACGATTAGGACCACTGATGTATACCGTGGACATCGGAGACAGCATAATAAGGCGCCATGCTGACCAAATCATCAAGTCATCCGAAAAGGGACAACCTACACCACCACTCTATACATCTAACGATGAAGTAGAGATACCCATATCTACCTCCGATCCGGTGATACTGGAGCCCGATGAACCCGACACTGGCCTTCAAGCCGAATCAGCCTTGCCAGAAGAACCTACTACACCACCAGAAACGACTACACCCCCGAGGCGTTATCCGGACCGAGTCAGGAAGTCTCCTGAGAGACTAACTTATAATTAATTAATACAGCAATGTATATTATTTTGCATATAACATGTAATTAATAATTACTTAAAATATGATGTACTAGTTGGCTAGAAGGGGAGGAATTGTGGTGTATGTGCCTTTAAGAGCAATTATGGTGTATGTGCCTTTAAGAGCCCCAGGTGTGCGTAATGCCGGTAATTGCCACTTGGGCTATATAAGCCTGTGTATTGTGTATATCCTTTAGAAACCCCCCCCCCAGACTTGCTTAGTAAATACCTATGAACCAACTCCTGTCTTCAGTGTCTTTATCTACACACGGACACTACAGGATCCTGGGCTTTACAAACAGAGGCATTGGGCTCGATTTTGCCATTGGGGGCGGGCTGGGGTGTGTCAGGTGGTTTTCGTGTCAGGACCCCGACTCCGATGTGAAGTGGAAAAAAAGTGCGATTTTGCCCTAATTGGGCACTTGATTTCCAGCGTGTGGGAAGCCCTGGCCCAATGAGTCTTTTCATACAGAAAGTCGCCTCCGATGACGTCATCAATGCTGCTGGATTTAAGGCCTGCAAGCAGCCTTGCTTCTTCTGGAGACTTTAAACTTTATGCCCATTGTTGTGATTGCTTCATTCAGCAACTATGTCCGGCAGTAGGTCAAAGTGTGCTCCAAGGTTCGATGAGGCCTCCCTCCAAGCTCTGGTGGAGGGAGCAAGATCCAATAAGGAGGTGCTCTTCCCTTCCTCAGGGAGGAAAAAGCCTCCCCAGCAGACTAAAGCTGTGTGGATGCAAGTGGCCCAGGAGGTCAATGCCATCTCTATCTGCCGCAGAACCTGGCTGCAGTGCAGGAAGAGGTTTCATGACCTTCTCCGCACAGGAAAAGTGAGTATGACTTTCCATCACCCTCAATCTGATCCCCATCGCCTCTCCTCACCAGCACTCTGCTTTGCCAACCTCTTCCTCCACATCCCACTTGACACTTACATCCCTGCACCCTTACCCATTCCCTCTCTCTCTATGGTCACATTCACTTAACTATTTGACCATGCAGCCCTCACACTCCCTATCACTGTGATGCAATGACAACAACTTACAACACACAGGGAGGGCCCTTTGTCTCCTTCTAAGCATCTATGCTATGGATTCTCTACACTCACTCCTTCATTCTCACTCAAACTCCACTTGTGTCCCTCATTGCAGGAAAAGAGAGCCCACAATAAGAGGGAAAGAGTGAAAACAGGAGGAGGGCCACCCTCGGTAGCCCAGCTCACCGCCTAGGAGGAGGCGGCCCTGGAAATCGTCGGTGTCGAGGAAGATTCGCTAGTGGGGGACGGACAGACAGGCGCATCACAGCAAGCTGGTGACAGAATAGTTTGGCATCTCTCTCATTGACATTGCATGAGTCACTGATAATGATTCTGATGCTCTAACAGATTGACTTATGATCATCTGCACAATTCAATGTGCATGCAAACTTTACCTCACATCTCCAACTCTTTCCTTTACTCCCCCACAGGACCATTGACAGCCCCCGTCCCCACTGTCCAGGAGGAACAGCCTGAGCCTCAAGACTCCCCAGAGGAAGCAGCATCAGCAGAATTCAGCGCACCCAGCACCAGCGCAGACACTCACACCTCGGTGGGACCTTTGCGAGATAGAGCAGAGTTGTCACCTGGTGTATCACAGCTCACAAGTGAGCATCAGCAGATGGTGGAGACAGGGACAGCAGTGGAGAGTCCTCGTCGGAGGGCGCAGGACTCTCCCAGCTCGACTCAGCTGCATGTTGACCCACTGCCTCTGGGTCCATCTAGGAGAGCGGTGCTGGAACTCCAGGAACAGGTGCAGGAGTCTCTGGCAGTTTTGTCTCCAGGGTCGCTGCGCGTGTGGAGTGAATGGAGGAGTCCATCGCAAACATGAGCAGAGCCTTTGTGGAGGCATTGGCGCATGAACATGTCACCACGGAAAGGATGGCAACCTCCGTGGAAAGGATGGCTATGGTAGAGGAGAGGATGGCTATGGCCATGGAGGAGCTAAGTCGCCAGAGTGTTGAAAACATGGTAATTGTTCAGAATAGACTGGCATCTCTTGAGGAGCGATGGTCAGCTATTGAGCATCGAAACCAGACCTTCATGGAAGTCCTCCAGTGCAGAAATGGGTCCTCATGGCCCCCCTGAAGTGCAGCAAGGTGCTGTCCAGCCACTTGCTAGCTCTGAAGTGGGGCTGACCCATGAGAGGGATGTTGGTGGCAGAGAACAAGGAAGTGGGGGCTCCTCTCCAAGCGCTCATATAACCATGTCACTGCAAAGCCCTCGGTCAGAGCCCCACCAGAGTCCTCACCCAACTGAGATGGGCATCTCAGCCCCTGCACAGCCGCAGGAGTAGCAGACTGTTGCCGAGCCCTCACAGGTTCACAACCCCAGAGGATACCTGCCAAAGGAGCAGCAAGAAAGTGAGCAAGGGGCCTCCATATCTGCTGAAGTCACAGGGGAAGCATTACGTAGGAGCACGCGTAAGAGGAAGATAAAGCACAAGTTGTCACAAGGGTAGTCACTTGAGTGTTCTGTTGTATTGTTTTTTGACAAGCCATCCTTGTAATGTGATGATAAACAGATTTGATGGCAAACTGTTGAAGTTGTGGCCTGTCATCTCGCAAATGGAACTTCCACTTTGAGGGCTTAGGGCGACTTACAATTGTCAGTATGGTGGTCAGAGTGATAGGAACCCGCAGGTTCTTCTCCATTGTCGATGCTCTGGTAAGAAGGTGTGAGGCAAAAGTGTTTCATTGTGCAGGCTAAGCAAATCTGGCCAACATGAGTGCATCCCTTGCATCCCGGGCAGCAATGTGGTCGCACGCTGGCTCGTTCTGGCCTGTGCAGCTTCAGGTGGGTGAGCAGCAGCTTGGCGCTCTTGTTGTTGCTGCTGCTGTTGGTGCTGCTGTTGCTCATGGTTCTGCTGCTGCCACGGCTGGTCTTCGTTCGAAACTGATGTCCAGGAGTAAAGGAAATAAATGGTTCCCATGCTTCCGGTATATGCCTCAGTTGAGGAAGCGCTCAGTCAAGGTGGGGAGAGGGGTTTCCCAGGAGGTCATGGGTGTCAGGCTTCAATCTTCCACAACAATGAATATGCCTACTAAAAGTTACTCCAGACCTGAGACAACAAAGTTCTGCCACCTGCAAATGATCATTGGTGAAAACTCCTTTTTAATGGTGGAGCTGCAGCTGTTAGTAAGCAGTCCACTTGTGAGGCCGCCAGGATTCACTGGCGTGTTCCAGAGGAGGCGTGCAGAACGGGGGAAAAGTGTTAAAATCAGAAAGGCCTCTCAAAATGGGATTATAGAGACAATTAACTGGTTGTTAAGGGCCTTAAGGGCCTATCCCGCCTCTTGGAGGTGGGATGGAAACAGGGTCTGAAATCCCGATTCTGGGAAAATTGCTCGGAGGCGGGATGGAGGCGGGATCGGAGCCGGCCGTCATTTTTTATGATTTTAACACCTCACACACCTCCACACCTGCCTCCTCGGGCCTGGCAAAATCGTGCCCATAGAGTACAAAAGCAAGGAAGTTATAAATCACTGGGTTAGGCCCCAGCTGGAGTCATGTGTCCAATTCTGGGCACCGTACTTTCTGAAGGATGTCACGGCCTTAGAGAGGATGTAGAAGAGATTTACTAGAATGGTTCCTGGGATGGGGGACTTCAGTTATGTGGAGAGAAACTGGAACATAAGAACATAAGAAGTAGGAGCAGGAGTAGGCCATATGGCCCCTCGGGCCTGCTCCGCCATTCAATAGGATCATGGCTGATCCGAATCTAGACTCACGTCCACTTCCCTGCCCTCTCCCCGTAACCCCTAATTCCCTTATCTGCTAGGAAACTGTCTATCTCCATTTTAAATTTATTTAATGTTGCAGCTTCCACAGCTCTCTGGGGTAGCAAATTCCATAGATTTACTACCCTCTGAGTGAAGAAGTTTCTCCTCATCTCAGTTTTGAAAGGGCAGCCCCTTATTCTTAGATTGTGCCCCCTAGTTCTAGTCTCACCCATCAGTGGAAACATCCTCCCCGCATCCACCCGGTCAAGCCCCCTCACAATCCTACATGTTTCGATAAGATCGCCTCTCATTCTTCTGAATTCCAATGAGTAGAGGCCCAACCTACTCAACCTTTCCTCATACGTCAACCCCCTCATCTCCGGAATTAACCGAGTGAACCTTCTCTGAACCGCCTCGAGAGCAAGTATATCTTTTCTTAAATATGGAAACCAGAAGCTGGGGTTGTTCTCCTTGGAGCAGTGAAGGTTAAGAGGAGATTTGATAGAGGTGTTCAAAATCACGAATGGTTTTGATAGAGTAAATAGGGAGAAATTTTTTCCAGATGACACAGATTTAAGGTAATTTGCAAAAGAACCAGAGGGGAGATGAGGAAACGTTTCTTTTAACACAGTGAGTTGTGATCTGGAACGCGCTGCCTGAACAGGTGCTGGAAGCAGATTCAATAGTAACTTTACAAAGAGAATGGATAAATACTTGAAGAGAAAAACATTGCAGGGCTATAGGGAAAGAGCAGGGGGGAGTGGGATTAATTGGAGAGAATCTTTCAAAGAGCCGGCACAGGCACGATGGGCCGAATGGCCTCCTTCTGTGTTGTATCAGTCTATGATTCTATGTGAAAGCTAAAGGGAGCTTTCTACAGATTGTAGTGTATTGGCAGTGTAAATTGAGTCCTGGGTAAACAGGGACCAGCTGAAACACTCCATTGTACACATGATTTGACACTGTATCATGACCTTCCAAATGGATGATGTCTTTGCAGTCACTGTACCAACGATGTAGGTAAAAAGAGGGAGGAGGTCCTACAAGCTGAATTTAGGGAGTTAGGAGCTAAATTGAAAAGTAGGACCTCAAAGGTAGTAATCTCTGGATTGCTACCAGTGCCACGAGCTAATAAGTTTAGAGAGAGTAAGATAGATAAGCTAAATACGTGGCTTGAGCAATGGTGCAAGGGAGAGGGATTTAAATTCCTGAGGCATTGGAACCAGTTCTTGGGGAGGAGTGACCTGTACCAAGGGGACGGTCTACACCTGAACTGTGAGGGAGCCGATGTCCTCGGGGTAATATTTTCTAGGGCGGTTCGGGAGGATTTAAACTAATTTGGCAGGGGGATGGGAACCTAGGTAGTGGAAAAGAGGGAAGTCATATGAAGTCAGAAATAGATGGTAGAAAGGTGAGAAGCAATAAGCAAAGGAGAGAAACACAAAGGGCCAAACTAATTCATAATGAGAGTGTGAAAAAAGCAAGCCTGAAGGCTTTGTATCTTAATGCTAGAAGCATTAGGAACAAGGTGGATGAATTAGTTGTGGAAATAGAGGTAAACAAGTATGATTTGATTGGGATTACAGAAACGTGGCTGCAGGGTGGGCAAGGCTGGGAACTTAACATCCAGGGATATACAATATTTAGGAAGGATCGGCAAAAAGGTAGGGGAGGTGGGGTAGCATTGCTGGTAAAGGAGGGGATTAATGCAATGGAAAGGAAGGATATTAACTCGGATGAAACGGAATCTGTATGGGTAGAAATGAGAAATAGCAAGGGGAGGAAAACGTTAGTGGGTGTGATATATAGGCCTCCAAATAGTAATATGGAGGTGAGGGAAGGCATAAAAAGGGAAATTAGAGAAGCGTGCGATAAGAGCACAGCTGTCATCATGGGTGACTTTAATTTACATATTGATTGGACTACCCAAATTAGTAAAAATTCTGAGGAGGAGGAATTCCTGGAATGTTTTCGGGACGGTTATCTGGACCAATATGTCGAGGAGCCGACTCGAGATCAGGCCATTTTAGACTGGGTATTGTGCAATGAGAAGGGACTTATCAGCAATCTTCTTGTACGAGGCCCCTTGGGTCAGAGCGATCATAATATGATCGAGCTCTCAGTCGAGATGGAGAGTGAGGAAATTGAATCAGAGACTAAGGTCCAGAACTTAAATAAAGGGAATTACGAGGGTATGAGACGGGAATTGGGTAAGATTGATTGGGTGGTGTTTCTGGGGGGATTGACAGTGGATAGACAATGGCAAGCATTCAAAGATAGAATGGAAGAATTCCAGAACATGTTTATGCCGGTTTGGCATAAAAATAAACCTAAAAAGGTGACTCAACCGTGGATAACGAGGGAAATTAGGGACAGCATAAAATCAAAAAAAAGGGCATATCAACTGGCAAATAAAAGCACCAGACCGGAAGATTGGGGGCAGTACAGGATACAGCAAAAGAGGACAAAGGGATTAATCAGGAAGGGGAAAATAGAATACGAAAGTAAACTTGCAGCAAACATAAAGACAGACTGCAAAAGCTTTTATCGGTATATCAGGAGGAAAAGACTGGTAAAATCCCAAGTCGGTCCCTTGCAGTCCGATTCGGGAGAATATATAATGGAGAATAAGGAAATGGCAGACCAATTAAACTCATACTTTGGTTCTGTATTCACAAAGGAGGACACAAATAACCTCCCAGGAATATCGGCAAACATAGGGACTAATGAGAGGGAGGAGCTGACAGAAATTAGTATCTCTAGGGATATGGTGTTGGGTAAGTTGAGGGGACTGAAGGCCGACAAATCCCCGGGGCCTGATAAACTACATCCTAGGGTACTTAAGGAGGTGGCCCTGGAGATAGCAGATGCTCTAAGGATCATCTTCCGGAACTCCATTAACTCGGGAACAGTACCCGTGGATTGGAGGGTAGCTAATGTTACCCCAATATTTAAAAAGGGGGGTAGAGAGAAAGCAGGGAATTATAGACCAGTAAGCCTTACATCGGTTGTGGGCAAAATGCTAGAGTCCATTATTAAGGATAAAATAGCGGAGCACTTGACAAATGGGGAAAGGATCGGACAGAGTCAACATGGATTTACAAAGGGTAAATCGTGTTTGACTAATCTGCTGGAATTTTTTGAGGAAGTAACTGGTAAAATAGATGGGGGAGAGCCAGTGGATGTGGTGTACCTTGACTTCCAGAAAGCCTTCGATAAGGTTCCACACAAAAGATTATCATGCAAAATTAAGGCTCATGGGATTGGGGGCAAAGTATTAACGTGGATAGAGAACTGGCTGGCGGATAGAAAACAGAGAGTTGGAATAAACGGCTCGTTTTCGGAGTGGCAGGCAGTGACCAGCGGGGTGCCGCAAGGATCTGTCCTGGGACCCCAGCTGTTCACAATATATATAAATGATCTGGATCAGGGAATTGGATGCAATATTTCCAAATTCGCTGACGACACTAAACTAGGAGGAGGGGTGGGCTCTGATGAGGATGTCAGGAGGCTACAGTGCGATTTGGACAGGTTGGGGGAATGGGCGGATACGTGGCAGATGCACTATAATGTGGATAAATGCGAGGTTATCCACTTTGGGGGTAAAAACAGGAGGGTAGATTATTATCTAAATGGCAATAGATTGGGAGATGGGGAAGTGCAGAGGGACCTGGGTGTTCTTGTGCACCAGTCACTGAAGGAGAGCATGCAGGTGCAACAGGCGATTAAGAAGGCAAATGGTATGTTGGCCTTCATATCAAGGGGGTTCGAGTATAGGAATAGGGATACCTTACTACAGCTGTACAAGGTGCTGGTGAGACCGCATCTGGAGTATTGTGTACAGTTTTGGTCGCCCCATCTGCGGAAGGATGTTCTTGCCATGGAAAGAGTGCAACGGCGATTCACCAGGCTGATACCTGGAATGGCGGGAATGACCTACGAAGAGAGATTAAATAGTTTGGGCTTGTACTCACTGGAGTTTAGAAGATTGAGAGGGGATCTCATCGAAACATATAAAATTATGGCAGGCCTGGACAGGCTGAATTCAGAGAGAATGTTTCCAATGGCCGGGGAGCACAGAACCAGGGGCCACAGTCTAAAAATAGCGGGCAAATCATTTAAAACAGAGATGAGGAAGAATTTCTTCACTCAAAGAGTGGTGAGCCTGTGGAATTCCCTGCCACAGAGGGCTGTGAAGGCTAATTCAATAAATATTTTCAAGAGAGAATTGGATATATTTCTGAAGGCTAAGGGGATTAAGGGTTACGGAGAAAAGGCGGGGACGGGGTACTGAACTGGTAAGATCAGCTATGATCTCAGACGAAGATCAGCCATGATCTCATTGAATGGCGGAGCAGGCTCGAAGGGCCGAATGGCCTACTCCTGTTCCTATCTCTATGTATCTATGTATCTATGTACGGATAGTATCTCCCCAGATAAATGAGGCAGTGATTGTCTAAGAGTCACGACAGTAAAGGGAAGAGAGTGAATGTTCACCCTGACATAAATCAAGAGGCATAACATCCCCCCACTGCATCTCTTCTTAAAATTTACATTCAACAGTGGTGTAGTGGTTATGTTACCGGACTAGTAATTCGGGTAGGTCTGGACTAGAGAGAATGTGTTAGTTCAAATCCCACCATGATACTTTAGAAAGTGAAATTTGGATCAGCAAAAGTGGCCGTGAAGCTGTCCGCTTGTTGTAAAAACCCAACTGGTTCACTCATGCCCTTTAGGGAAGGAAACCTGCTGTCCTTACCCTTTGCGGAGCAGGGCTGAATGGCCTACTCCTATTTTTATGTAGCGGTCTTGGTCTATGTGTGACTCCAGTCCCACACCACAATGGTTAACTCTTAACTTCCCTCTTATAGTGGCCTACAAAGCCACTCTGTTGTATGAAAACCGCTCAACTTCAGCACCCGAACAACAGAGGTTCAAGAAGGTCCACCACCACCTTCTAAGGGCAATTAGGGATGGGCAATAAATGCTGGCCTTGCCAGTGACACCCACATCCCAGGAATGGTAGTGCCATTGACGTGCATTTCTTGGCAGTGTAAAGTGATTGCTATGGTTACACAAACATGGAAACCATTCCAATCACTGGCCTGTGTCAACGGGCCCGATGGTTAAACAGCTGACCCCTGAAAAGTTGGCACGGACTTCGGGGGCAAACTTCTTGGCATGTGAGACTGCCATAGTATACATAGAACGCAGGGTGCTTAGAAAAGCTATTTCTTCTTAATCACCATTCCTGCACCAGGTAGTTTTCCGAGCCCACCTTCAAATGTCGCTTGGCGAGAGCTGGACCTGTTTCTGGCTGGGGTGGAGATCACCTCTTACAGAAGGGTAGGTACCGCAAGATTTTCAGGGCCACAGTGATCTCGTGGATTAGTTTCGCTCGCCTAGATGGGTCGAATTTCCCAGATTTTTTCCCCCAAATTGGCCTGGTTTTTTTAATCTGTTTTTTCTCCTCTCCCAGGAGATCACATGGTTTGGGGTGGGGCGGGGAGTGTCTATATTGTGATACACAAGGTATCGCGATTGTGGGGGACGGGCTGGATGGACCAGAGGGTCTTTTCCTGTCCATGATTGCTCCTGACGTATGAGGAGAGGTTGGGTCGATTGGGCTTATATTCGCTAGAGTTTAGAAGAATGAGAGGGGATCTCATTGAAACTTATAAAATTCTAACAGGACTAGACAGACTAGATGCAGGAAGGATGTTCCCGATGGCGGGGGAGTCCAGAACCAGGGGTCACAGTCTAAGGATAAGGGGTAAGCCATTTAGGACAGAGATGAGGAGGAATTTCTTCACCCAGAGAGTGGTGAACCTGTGGAATTCTCTACCACAGAAGGCAGTGGAGGCCAATTCATTAAATATATTCAAGAAGGAGTTGGATATATTTCTTAAGGCTAAAGGGATCAAGGGATATGGGGAGAAAGCAGGGACCGGGTACTGAATTTGGATGATCAGCCATGATCTTATTGAATGGCGGAGCAGGCTCGAGGGGCCAAATGGCCTACTCCTGCTGCTATCTTCTATGTTTCTATGTTTTCTATGTTCATATGCAGGTTTACTATCAGTTTATGGACTCAGCAATGTACAAAACCAAGAACAATTTTTCCCATGAGCGTAGTTTTTTGAGAGGCTCAAGGTTATGTAATCATAGAAATTCCAAAGCAAAGGCTACTCAACCCATGGCGCCTGTGTTGGTATGAACTGCCCCACTGGAGCTACCTGCTCCCATGCTATTTCATCGAATCAGAGAATGAGACAGCAAAGAAGGAGGCCATTCGGCCCATCGTGCCTGTGCTGGCTCTTTGAAAGATTCTCTCCAATTAGCCCCACTCCCCCTTGCTCATTCCCCATAGCCCTGCAATTTTTCCCTTTTCAACAATCTATCCAATTCCCTTTTGAAAGTTATTATTGAATCTGCTTCCACCGCCCTTTCAGGCAGCACATTCCAGATCACAACAACTCGCTGTGTAAAAAGATGTTTCCTCATCTCCCCTCCAATGTTCCCTTTACGTTGCGCGACCGTGCAGTAATGGGGAAGGTCCCGCGCAGTCCGCTCACCGGCATTTACATTGTAAATACCGCACATGCGCAGAAATTTAAAGGGACCGCACATTGAAAGGAACAGGCCGTGCAGAACAAAGCGTAGCTTAGCGGGGACATTGCTCTCCTCTGGTTCTTTTGCCAATTATCTTCAATCTGTGTCCTCTGGTTACTGACCCTCCTGCTAGTGGAAACAGTTTCTCCTTATTTACTCTATCAAAACCATTTTCATTTCTCTGCATTATTTTATTTGTCTAGAGTTCTACAGAATTTGGTGCTGTTATCTCAGAATTTTAATAGCTTGAACTGTAAATAAAAATGACAAGGAAAAATTAAACCTTTCCCCACTGCTTGTGCCTTAAAATTATTGCTTGCACATTTTCTGCCTGGTTGTCACGTAACACAGATTGCTGTGATGCTCTCTGGGTGTCAGAGTTTCCAAGAACATTCTATTAAAGACATGGTACTAATTACTACCTATACATATATTTAAAAAAATTGCATTCCTATTTATAATGGAAAAAAACCTGTGTAAAATTTGTCAGGCTGTAATGACATCCTCCTCCAGCGCCACCACTGATGGGAGGGTGTAACTACAGTGTGACGTGTTTACATAGACAGCTTCCATTGTAAATGTGGACTCAGAATTTTCAATGGAAATACAAAATTAACGATGGAATTATGGCTTGAAAATGTTGGACCGGGGAAAGTGGGGGGGGGGGGATTTTTAAATTACCCAAATTGGAGATTAAAACTGGCATTGCGGGTCGGGCACCCTTTATAGGAACGGCCCAATTTTCCTATACAACGCTCCATCGGTAAGTTGAAGATTAACCCCCAGGGATTAAGTGAGGTCTGTGCACCCTGGTCCAATTATGTGCCGCCCTTTAACGTGCTTGTTCTTGTCTCCCCGTGTGCTGCAGGAGACCGATGTAAGTATAAACTCAACGTGTAAAGCCCACTCTGGGAATCGTACATTCGTTTCCTTGTGTCTGATCAATAAAGAGAAGACATTTATTGTACAATAAAGCGCTATTCCCCTTGTCCCCCTTGTGTGTAGCTCATTTCCTCTCCCCCTGCAGCGAGTAGCACGGATCAAAAAACACCATCCTGTCTCTAAATGATCCATTTCCAAAACTATTACCTGCAGTCTGTCACCTGTCGAGTAATAATGTCTGGTGGGGGAGATGAAGTGTGGCAGCACCAATAAAACCAGCCTCTCTCCGTCTAGGATTCTGCCACAGTTCACTAGTTGCAACTACAGGATGTCCACTGTGTCCAACTACATTTTTCATTTGCAGAGGCTTTGAACTAATAGTTGGCAGTGATAGCTGAGAGAGCATTTGTATGTCAGGAAATCAACAGGCTTCGCATTTCAGTGCTAATGCGTTTTGACACAATCCATTTATAAAATTCTCCACGGATCTCTGCGGCTACTCATTGGCAATTTCGCACATCCCAACAATAGAAATTTTGTTAGGGTTGGTGTGTACTGAAGTAGTTCATCTTGTAAGACGTACAGGACTGAGGCGATTGCGTGACTTAATGTTTCGCAACGTGAACAGAATTAAAAGAAAGCGCCCGCCTCAATTAATACGGGGTTGGGAGTTGCAGCAACTGCCCTGGTGTCACACTCGCTGTACAGTCCCTGCAAACCTGCGGTAGAAAATTCAGTCTGGATTGCACAGCCGAGATCAATGCCATTTCCAGAGTGAGTCTCAGCAGGCACACTCCTTTTCAAAATCTTCAATGAATTACAGCTCATTTAAAAATCTTTACGATGCCCATTTGTATCAATTTTAGTATTTTTCTCTAAGCAAGGAGGACTGATCGCATTGTCATAGAGTCATAGGCCTAGAAATTCAGTATAGCCACGTTTGGGGCGCTACAGCCGGGCGGCCGCTAAAGTTTGTGCCCGGCACAACTTCGCGCCACCTTCGCCGATATTCAGTGGCATTGCCCCAAGAGGTTGCTGCTGCGCTAAAACAGGTGATGCACGACTATCATTAGGCACTAAGCCGGCGGCCTGGGGCGATACCCCCGAGGGCGGGCGCAGCGCAGGTTCGGCGAGTTGCTGGTTGACGGCAGACAATCTGGCGCCGGTGAGCTCTTAAAGGGGGAGGGTGGATTTGTTTGCCTGCCACACCCTGCACACTGCAGCCCTGAAGCAAGGCCTGACCACTGCTGCTTGATCTGTACAACGCCCAGGACTATGGAGAAGGCCAACGTTTGCACCCATTGCAGCCCCCATTATATGTTTCCAATCAATGCTATGGCTCTGAAGTTAAAGACAAGTGCAAAGCTGTGGCCTGAAGTCACAAGTACCTGTGCGAGTGTTGAGCCAAACCAGAAAGCTCTCTACCTTTGTCTCTCTGCAAAGATCCGTCTCGCACAAAGAAGGAGTGTTGCAAAATGGCTGCCATTTCTACTGCAGGAGGAGTGCCCTTTAATTTGCGCCCCCCTCGCCCCGCAGCGACTGGGAACCGTTCCCCTCTACCAGTCGCTAGGGGCGCCAGGCGCACAATAGGCCGGCGCCACTGAATTTCCGGTTTGGGGCGCACAAAGGGCGTTGCACGATGAAATGACGTCAGGATCTGCGCGCGCAGCTGAGTGCGCGCAAAGGCTTTGCGCCGCCGCTAAATCTTTACTGAAGTTGGGGAGAGGCGCAGATCGCGCTGTGCCCGGCCGCTAGCTGCCTAGCACCCCACATCTCCTCCTCCTAAGGCGCTAGCGGCTGGCGCAAACAACTGAATTTCTAGGCCATAGAGTTATACAGCACAGAAAGAGACCCTTCAGACCATTGTGTCCGCGCCAGCCATCAAGCCCTGTCTATTCTAACCCCATTTTCCAGCACTTGGTCCGTAGCCTTGTATTCTATGGCGTTTCAAGTGCTCATCTAAATGCTTCTTGAATGTTGTGAGGGTTCCTGCCTCTACCACCCTTTCAGGCAGGGAATTTTCATGAGTATCAGCAGGGGGGGTGGGGGGGACGGGGGGGGTGAGATACTGAGCTAAGTCGGTGAGCACCAATTGGGCAGAGAGATATGGACAACTTGTGCCCAGCTACACTCAAGCCCCTGCGGTGGTCAATCCAGGGACACCACTGACAATGGTCTGGGTATCAGAAAATGTATCTTACAAAATATAACTTGAAGAGCTACAGGGTCTAAAAATTGTGTTTGCCTTTGTCGGAGAGTTGAGCTTGTGTCACAGTCCCATAATGGCAACAGTAATTCCTTTGGTTATACAATGGTTTAACAGAAAGCTTGATGTAGGAGCCAAAACACAAGTGAATCAGGAGGAAAATGGTTACAATGGCTACATCTTATACACTTAAAAACTGTTCTGCATTGTTAATGTATTTGAAATCATGCATTGCAGCAAAAATGACAACTGGAGTGGGACAAAGCCTCGTGATGTATTAGCCTTGAGAGTCTGTTCCCAGGATAATACCAACATTCTTTCATTTTCTACGGTTTTCAAGGGCCCTAGATGTCAGTGTTAAGAACATAAGAAATAGGAGCAGGAGTCGGCCATTCGACCCTTCGAGCCATTCAATAAGATTGTTGAGTAGATTGGGACTCTACTCATTGGAGTTCAGAAGAATGAGAGGCGATCTTATTGAAACATATAAGATTGTGAAGGGGTTGGATCGGGTGGATGCGGGGAGGATGTTCCCGATGATGGGTGAAACTAGAACTAGGGGGCATAGTCTTAGAATAAGGGGCTGCTCTTTCAAAACTGAGATGAGGAGGAACTACTTCACTCAGAGGGTGGTAGGTCCATGGAATTTGCTGCCCCAAAAAGCTGTAGAAGCTACATCATTACATAAATTTAAAACAGAAATAGACAGTTTCCTAGAAGTAAAGGGAATTAAGGGTTACGGGGAGCGGGCAGGAATTTGGACATGAGTCTAGGTTCGGATCGGTCATGGCCCTGTGGGTAGCGGAGCGGGCCCAGGGGCCGTGTAGCCTGATCCTGCTCCTATTTCGTGTGTCTAATTCTGTTAGATTCAGGAGATGGTTCTGTGATAGTGGATTGGCGGTTAGGATCAGATCAGCCATGATCTTATTGAATGGCGGAGCAGGCTCGAGGGGCCAATTGGCCTGCTCCTGCTCCTATTTCTTATGTTCTTATGTTCTTATTCTGCCCCTTACCTTGAAACTATGCCCCCTGGTTATTGACCCCTCTACTAAGGGGAAAAGTTCCATTGTGTCAGCCGTGGCTCCATGGGTAGCGCTCTCGCTCCTACTGAGTCTGAGGGTCGTGGGTTCAAGTTGCACCTCCAGAGGCTTTGAGCACAAACTCCAGGCTGACCCTCCCAGTGCAGTGCTGAGGGAGGTGTCGCAGGTGCCGTCTTTAGGATGAGATGTTAAACTGAGGCCCCGTCTACTCTCTCAAGTAAAAGATCCCGTGTCACTTTTCCGAAGAAGAGCGGGGGAGTTCTCCCAGTGTTCTGGGCCAATATTTATCCCTCAACCAACACCTAAAAACAGATTATCGGGTCATTTTCACTGTGCTGTTTGTGGGAGTTTGCTGTGCACAAATCGGCTGCCGCGTTTCCCACATTACAACAGTGACTACACTCCAAAATGTACTTCATTGGCTGTAAAGCGCTTTGGAATGTCCTGTGTTCATGAAAGGCGCTGGAGAAATGCAAGTCTGTCTTCTTTCAGTCAGAGAGACCTCGAGATGGCCTATGTATGAATTGGCAACTAATAAATTGTTGTAGTAATGAGTGTCCTTCTAAGGTTGCGGGCTGAAGCACATTATTGGGGCACAGTAGGATGGGGGTAGTGCAATTTGGCTCGTAAATGTGGGGTAGTGGTTATGCTACTGGACTAGTAATCCAGAAAGCCTGGAAGGAGTTCAGCGAAGATTCACAAGGCTGATCCCTGGGATGGCAGGAATGACGTATGAGGAGAGATTGGGTCGATTGGGCTTATACTCGCTGGAGTTTAGAAGAATGAGAGGGGATCTCATCGAAACTTATAAAATTCTGACAGGTCTGGACAAATTAGATGCAGGTAGAATGTTCCCGATGGTCGAAGAGTCTAAGGATATGGGGTAAGCCATTTAGGACAGAGATGAGGAAGAATTTCTTCACCCAGAGAGTGGTGAACCTGTGGAATTCTCTACCACACAAGGCAGTTGAGGCCAAGTCTTTAAATATATTCAAGAAAGAGTTAGATATATTTCTTAGAGCTAAAGGTATCAAGGGATATGGGGAGAAGGCAGGTACGGGGTACTGAGTTTGGATGATCAGCCATGATCACATCGAATGGCGGAGCAGGCTCGAGCGGCCGAATGGCCTACTCCTGTTCCTATCTTCTATGTTTCTATGTAATGATTCCAAGTCTAGAGTTCAAATTCCACCATGGTAGTTTGAGTATTTGAATTTGGTTAAAGATATAGTAATCTGGGATGTTATGATTAAGGTTATCCACCAGGTGGTGCTGTAGCCAATGCTGCTACTAAGGTCAGAGGTTTGCTTCCTGTTAAGGTCAGAGGTTTGCTTCCTGTATAGGTCAGCACAAGGTGGAATGCCAGGATGCTGATGCAGGCTGTCTGTAAACGTGTTTCCCAGTTGTTAATAAAGTACTCGTGTTAATTCTAACATCTAGCCTCTTTGAGTTCCTTGTTCCACTTTCTGGATTTATCACAAAAACAATCTGAGAATCTGCTGTTGGATGGTCATTAAAACCCAACTGGTTCACTAATGCCCTTGTTGGGAAGTAAACCTGCCGCCCTTACCCGATGTGGGTCTGTATGCGACACCAATCTCACACTGATGTGGTCGACTCTTAGCTGCCCTCTGAAGTGGCCAAGCAAGCCCCTCAGCTATAACAGGCAATAAATGCCAGCCTTGCCAGGCTGGGGCCCACTTCCCGGAAATGATACATACATAGAAACATAGAAACATAGAAGATAGGAGCAGGAGTAGGCCATTCGGCCCCTCGAGCTTGCTCCGCCATTCAATGACATCATGGCTGATCATCCAAATTCAGTACCCTGTCCCTGCCTTCTCCCCATATCCCTTGGTCCCTTTAGCCTTAAGAAATATATCCAACTCCTTCTTGAATATATTTAATGAATTGGCCTCTACTGCCTTCTGTGGTAGAGAATTCCACAGGTTCACCACTCTCTGGGTGAAGAAATTCCTCCTCATCTCTGTCCTAAATGGCTTACCCCTTATCCTTAGACTGTGACCCCTGGTTCTGGACTCCCCGACCATCGGGAACATCCTTCCTGCATCTAGTCTGTCTAGTCCTGTTAGAATTTTATAAGATTCAATGAGATCCCCTCACATGAATTAAAACAAAAACGATCTTTGCTATATCTGACCTGGGAGCGCTCGATGCTGACACTGAGCGCCTGAAAAAGACAGTGTTCCACCTTCTCCAGCACGGACGTCCCTCACCCCGATGGACGCAGATTAAAAAATGAACTTGGAGAGGTGGCCCACTTCTCTCGCAGGCAGGGCAGCCTGCGATTGGCTGTGTTAGCACAGAGAGCTCCCTCTCTTTTGGTGCAGAGACGAGTTTCCTGTCGCTCTGGGGCACAACGGGATTTGACAAGCTGCTTGCTTTCTATTCTTAGTGGGTGATTTATCTCAAGCAATCCCACTATAAAAGGAAACAATTTTCACAACTGGTTTTACAGGACCATGTTAGGAATTCGGCCATTAATGCTTTTGTTCTTACATCTCTCTTCATTTCTGTGTTTCTGAATCATTTCACCCAGTGTCATAAATCACAACTAATGCCAAGCCAATCTGGTTGCTGTTATTTTTTATTCATTCACGGGATGTGGGCGTCGCTGGCGAGGCCAGCATTTATTGCCCATCTCCAGTTGCCCTTGAGAAGGTGGTGGTGAGCCGCCTTCTTGAACCGCTGCAGTCCGTGTGGTGAAGGTGCACCCACAGTGCTGTTAGGGAGGGGGTTCCAGGATTTTGACCCAGCGACAATGAAGGAACGGCTGATATATTTCCATGTCAGGGTGTTCCCATGCGTCTGCTGCCCTTGTCCTTCTAGGTGGTGGAGGTCGCGGGTTTGGGAGGTTATTGGTGGCAATTAAAATGGCCTTAAATTCATCGGAATGCTTTTATTAATCTAAATGGAGCTTTTGTATAACATCACAGTAAAACTAAAAATTACTAAAAGCAAACCTAAATTCCTATATTACAACAGTGACTACACTTCAAAAGTGCTTCATTGGTTGTGAAGTGCTTTGGGACGTCCTGAGGTTGTGAAAGGCGCTATAGAAATGCAAGTCTTTCTTCCTTTAAATAAAGGAGGAAACATAATGGGTTAGATACTGTGCTTTCACCTCTGTGATTTGGGTTCAAATGTAGCCTCGACTGATACCAGGTGATTGTCTGAAGTTGAAATCTATTGTTGGGAGGTATTATTGAAACAGCCCACAGGAAATAATGCATAATTTGCAACAAACGTATATTCCTCTAGGGCATAAAAACCCAAAAGGAAAAGTGATCCAACCATGGCTAACAAAAGAAATTAAAGCTAGTATTAAGTCAAAGGAGGAAGCTTATAAAGTTGCCAGAAAAAGCAGTCAGCCTGAGGATTGGGATCTTTTTAGAAATCAGCAAAGGGGGACCAAGAAATTGAAAAAGGGAAAATGGAATATGAGCACAAACTAGCGAAAAATATAAAAATGGATTGTAAAAGCTTCTATAAGTATGTGAAAAGGAAAAGACTGGCAAAGGTAAATGTAGGTCCTTTACAGTCAGAGATGGGAAAATTTATAATGGGGAATGAGGAAATGGCAGAGAAATGAAATAAATACTTTGTTTCTGTCTTCACAGAGGAAGTCACAAAAACCTCCCAGAAATACGAGAAAACCAAGGGTGTGGCGAGAATGAGGAACTTAAAGAAATTATTATTTGTAAAAAAACAGTACTAGCAAAATTAATGGGACTAAAAGTCAATAAATCCCAAGGACCGGATGACCTACATCCTAGGGTTTTAAAAGAGGCGGCCATTGGGATAGTGGACGCATTGGTTGTCATCTTCCAAAATTCTATAGATTCGGGAACGGTTCCTGCAGATTGGAGGATAGCAAATGTAACCCCTCCTTAAGAAAGGAGGGAGAGAGAAAACGGGGAACTACAGACCTGTTAGCCTCACATCAGTAGTTGGGAAAATGCTGGAATCTATTATAAAGGATGCAATAACTGGGCACTTAGAAACTAATAGTAAGATTGGGCAGAGTCAACATGGATTTATGAAAGGGAAATCCTGTTTAACAAACCTATTGGGAGTTCTTTTGGCATGTAACTAGTGGAGTAGACAAAGGGGAACCGGTAGATGTGGTGTATTTGGATTTTCAGAAGGCCTTAGATAAGGTCCCACACAAGAGGTTGGTGAACAAAATTAGGGCACATGGAATTGGGAGGTAATATACTAGCATGGATTGAGAATTGGTTAACAGACCAAAAACAAAGAGTAGGGATAAACTGGTCTTTTTCGGGGTGGCAGGCGGTGGCTAGTGGGGTACCGCAAGGATCGGTGCTTGGGCCCCAGCTATTCACAATCTATATCAATGATTTGGATGAGGGGACTAAATGTAACATATCCAAATTTGCTGATGATACAAAGCTAGGTGGCAGTGGCAGTTGTGAAGAGGATGTGAAGAGGCTTCAAGGGGATCTCGACAGGCTCAGTGAGTGGGCAAGAACATGGCAGATGGAATATAATGTGGATAAATGTGAAGTTATCCACTTTGATAGAAGAAAACAGAAAGGCAGAGTATTTCCTAAATGGTGAAAGATTGGGGATGCAGATGCTCAAAGGGACCTGGGTGTCCTTGTACATGAGTCACTGAAAGTGAATGTGCAGGTGCAGCAAGCCATTAGGAAGGCAAATGGTATGCTAGCCTTCATTACAAGAGGATTTGAGTACAGGAGTAAAGAAGTCTTACTCCAATTATATAGGGCCTTGGTGAGACCACACCTGGAGTACTGTGTACAATTTTGGTCTCCTTACCTAAGGAAGGATATACTTGCCATAGAGGGAGTGCAACGAAGGTTCATGAGATTGATTCCTAGGATGGCGGGACTGTCGTATGAGAAGAGATTGAGTAAACTAGGCTATATTCTCTTGAATTCAGAAGAATGAGAGGGGATCTCATTGAAGCATACAAAGTTATTACAGGGCTTGCTAGGGTGGATGCTGGGAGAGTGTTTCCCTTGGCTGGGGAGTCTAGAACCAGGGGCCGCAGCCTCAGGATATGGGGTAGGCCATTCAGGACTGAGATGAGAAGACATTTCTTCACACAGAGGGTGGTGAATCTTTGGAATTCTCTACCCCAGAGGGCAGTGGAGGCTGTCATTGGGTAAATTCATAACAGAAGTCGATAGATTTCTGACTAGTAAAGGCATCAAGGGATATGGCGATAGGGCCGGTGAATGGAGTTGAGGCAGAAGATCAGCCATGATCTCATTGAATGGCGGAGCAGGCTTGAGGGGCCGAATGGCCGACTCCTGCTCCTAATTCTTATGTTCACGGGATGTGGGCGTCGCCGGCAAGGCCAGCATTTATTGCCCGTCCCTAAGTTGCCCTTGAGAAGAACCACTGTTCTTTTTGTAGCGGTTTGGTGCAACGGAGAGCCGTGCTCGGCCATTTCAGAGGCAACCACATTGCTGTGGGTCTGGAGTCACATATTGGCCAGACCGGGTAAGGACGGCAGATTTCCTTCCCTAGATGACATTAGTGAATCAGATGAGTTTCATGGTCACCATTACTAATACTTGCTTTTTTTTAAATTCCAGATTTATTTAATTAACTACATTTAAATTCCCCATCTGCTGTGGTGGGATTTGAACTCAAATCTCCAGATTATTAACTCAGGCCTTTTGAATTACAAGTTCAATAACATAACCACTATGCTAACATTCCTGCTCCTTCTAACCCCACCAGTTTAGACTTACCTATTGGAGGGAAATCATCCTCTTGGCTGCCAGCTTTTACTGGCGGAGTTTCCAGGGTGCGCACTCCACCTTGTAGGACCTTATAACCTCATGTGCGTCCTCGGGCCCCAGTTTGCGTAGATCAATAATGCCTGGGTTGCCCAGCGCGAGGCCCGAGTTCAAATGGCGGCCAAGTGGGAACGGAGCAGTAAGTTGACCCCCTCGGTTTTAGCTCCACTCCTGCCCCATTCCCTCTGGGCAGCGGGAGTTAAAATTCCCCCTCTCCCCCCCCTTTCGTTTCTCAATAAAATCTCCCAAGAATTTGCAATCAGGAAAGTCCAAGAGAGGACCCAGGAACAGAAGTGGGCCATCAGATCCATTGAACGCATGTCGCCATTTTGTTAGCCCTGACAGTTCTATATATCGCGTTTTCTGCAGTCCTTTTACCGTATCCTTTAACAACTTTCCAAAAGAAGCAATCTACCTCCCTTTTAAAACAGCTCCACTAATTCCTCATCTGTGACAATGTTCAGATTAACACATCGAGTGTGCTACTTTCCTATGTTACAACAGTGGCTACAAAAGCACTTTGGGATGTCCTGAGGTCATGAAAAGCACTGTATAAATGCAAATCGTTCTTTCATTCTTTCCAATAATTTAGTTATAGAAACAATATTTCCTCATTTCCCTCATCTAGTCTCCTACACTGTTACAGTGGTTATGTTACTGGACTAGTAATCCAGCAGATCTAACCTAGTAATCCAGCAGATCTAACCTAGTAATCCAGCAGGTCTAGCCTAGTAATCCACATAGTTCAAATCCCAACCACAGCAGTTTGAGAGTTTGGATTCAGCTTAAAAATGTCAGTTAAAAGTGGCCAGGCTGCTGTCAGATTGTTGTCTAAACCCAACTACTTCACTAATCTTCTTCAGGGGATATATCTGGCTGCAGTCCCACACCAAAGTGGTTGACTGCTAACTTCCCTCTGACGTGGCCTAGCAAGCCACTCAGATTTATCAAACTACTACCAGCAGTTGAAGAGGGCAGCTCACCATCACCACCACCTTCGCAAGGGGCGACTAGGGGTGGGCAATAAATGCCGGCCTTGCCAGCGACGCCCACATCCCGAGAATGGATTAAAAAAAATTTTTTGGTGCAATCCTGCACTCTGAGCCTTTGTTTAGCATCCAATATTTTTCAAATGGTAAAAGTGAGGTGGAGAAAAGTGCTGAACAAAGACAAGTTTTCCTTTCTTTTGTTCCTTGGGCTGCCGTGTCACAGATCATGTCGTTCCTTAAAGGAACATTCTGAGCAGGTTCAAGTAGGCATAAGCTAGCAAGGACACTATATAAAGAGGTCAGGCTTGTCTCCAATTTGTTTCCTATCAGGTTTGGTTCACTGGGAAGGGTCTGACAAGGAACATTACTGTTTCATTGGAAATCAGTTCATGTCAGCGAGGCAAGTCTGGACAGCAGTGTGGGAGCTGTCCAATCAGCACCGCTGTACTAAAGTGCAAACAATTCCTTTCTGAAACACCAACAACTTACATTTATACAGCGCCTTTAACATAGTAAAACATCCCAAGGAGTGTCACAGGAGCGATTATCAGACAACATCTGGCACTGAGTCACATAAGGAGATATTAGGGCAGGTGACCAAAAGATTGGTCAAAGAGGCAGGTTTTAAGGAGCATCTTAAAGGAGGAGAGAGAGAGGCGGAGAGGTTTAGGCAGGGAATTCCAGAGCTCGGGGCCCAGGCAGCTGAATGGCGGAGCGATGGGAATCGGGGATGCGCAAGAGGCCAGAATTGAAGGAGCGCCAAGATCTCGAAGGGCTGTAGGGCTGGAGGAGATTACAGAGATAGGAAGGGGGCGAGGCTACAGAGGGACTTGAAAACAAGATAACAGTTGGGGAACTCTCCTTTTCCCTCGCTTCCCAGTATAGATCTGTTTGTAGGGACAGGATCCTAACACGTTTAACTGGAAGTGCTTATACTTGACTGACTCTAATTCGTTGCCTCTTCAGTTACGGGCAAACTGTCATGCAGCTAGCTTTAAATGGGAAGAAAGGGCTGAAATGTTTAAGGCAAGGTCCCGGGGAACGTAATATCTTCTGTCTTTCATTCCTTTCGGTTCAGTTGCATTGTCAGTCACTCTCCAATCAGTTCACTTGTGCTCCTAACAGCCATGAGGCAGAGCAGGGGGCCTGCTCCCGCTCTACGCTGAATTCATTATGGAGCCTTTATAAATAAAGGCGAGCAACTGAGGATTAGCGGCTTGGACAGCACTGAGACCCAAGCATGTTATTAATAGATTTCGTACAGTGAGACCCGTCTGTTATAAGCAGCCTTGACACTGATTACACTGTTTGTCCTGTTAATGAAGTAATAAGCAGCAATCTCATGTACTGCGGTGACATGGGTCAATCTGGAGAGCAGGATTACAGGTTTTCCTCAGTCAGTCTGCTAGTTTTAATCCCCACAATGGAGTATAGGCAGAGCCCATTTTTACTATTTCAGCTCAATTTCTGCCATCGGTCGAGCAATCCTTTAGCCTTCTGGTCCCTTCTGGTTTTTGAAAATCCTAGACGGGGTTGCAAGCAGTTTTGTAAATTGTTCTATTTATTTGCTGGTGGCCTTAACAGTGACATTTATTTACAGGTGAGAGTATCGTGTATTGGAGTCCTCAATCCTGTATCTCAGGCTCCTGTAGTGGGCTAGAGTGAGTCCTGTGATGCAGCTTAATACCTGTCATGGTGTACAATGATTCCTCAGAGTGTCCCAAAGCGCTTTACAGCCAATGAAGTACTTTTTGAAGTGTAGTCACTGTTGTAATGTAGGAGATGCGGCAGTCAATTTGCGCACAGCAAGATCCCATAAACAGCAATGCGATAATGACCAGATAATCTGTTCTTAGTGATGTTGGTTGAGGGATAAATATTGGCCAGGGCACCGGGGATAACTCCCCCTGCTCTTCTTCCAATAGGGCCGTGGGATCTTTTACGACCACCTGAGAGTGCAGATGGGGCCTCAGTTTAAGGTCTCATCCGAAAGTCGGCACCTCCGGCAGCACAGCGCTCTCTCAGTACCGCAATGGGAGAGTCAGCCTAGATTTTTGTGCTCAAGTCTCTGGAGTGGGACTAGGGACAGGGTCACTGGCAAGGCTTGTGAAGCTAAGCAGAGCCAGGCCTGGTTAGTACTTGGAGGGGTGACCATCAGGGAAGACCAAGGTACAGAAGATCACTGGAAGAAACCCCGGGAGAGGCGGCTGGTGAGCAGGCCCGGGCGTTGGGCTGAAGATTGTCGGAATGGTGGAAATGGAATGGCGGTGCGCACAGACGCAGCGGCTTTGCTTCTCCCAGGACGGTGCTATTAATGTTATTTGTACTGGACTCATGGGAGCTTGCAAGATCACATTTCGTTGTTCATGTACTTGTGCATTGTACAATGACAATAAAGTTGAATTATTATTATTATTAAACCCACAACCTTCTGACTCAGAGGCGAGAGAGAGAGAGCTGTCTACTGAACCACGGTTCAAGAAGAGCTCCCAGCATTCCTGGCCAACAGTTATCCCTCCACCAACATCAGTAAAACAGTTTAATTGGTCGGGTATCTCATTATCTGTTTGTGGGACCTTGCTGTCGGAGGAGCTGCCTTTCGGATGAGATGTTAAACCGAGGCCCCGTCTGCTCTCTCAGGTGGATGTAAAAGATTGTATTCTGTACAGTTTTTGCACGTGCAGTGTGTGAGAATTTTGCCTCACTGCTCCCAGTGTTTTCAGAACGCCGTTTAACAAAGTTCCCTTAGCTGTCAGCCGTGGCTCAGTGGGCAGCACTCCCGCCTCTGGGTCAGCAGGTCGTGGGTTCATAACCTCACTCCAGGAGCTTGAGCACAAAATCCAGGCTGACACTCCCAGTGCAGTGCTGAGGGAGTGCTGCACTGTCGGAGGTGCCGTCTTTCGGATGAGACGTTAAACCAAGGTCCCATCTGCTCTCTCAGGTGGATGTAAAAGATCCCACGGCCACTATGTCGAAGAAGAGCAGGGGAGTTCTCCCCGGTGCCCTGGGCCAATATTTATCCCTGAACCAACATCACTAAAACGAATTATCTGGTCATTATCACATTACTGTTTGTGGGAGCTTGCTGTGCGCAAAATTGGCTGCCGCGTTTCCTACATTACAACAGTGACCACACTTCAAAAAGTACTTCATTGGCTGTGAAGTGCTTTGGGACGTCCTGAGGTGGTGAAAGGCGCTATACAAATGCAAATCCTTTCTTTCCTTCCAGTTGTTTATGATTTGACAAACACAGGCCAGCCTGGTCACTGCCCATGGGCCCCTGCTTCGTGCACCAGCCGTTTACCAAATTCATCAAAACCCATTGTGTTGCCTGTCACCGCACACAATTTGCAAAGAGAAAGTAAAAGGCTTCATTAAAATATGCTAATCTAATTAGAAATCTGAATTTAAAACAGCAGCAATGGCCAATCGGAGTGAGCAGCAGGAACTAATAAATGCAATTCCAACAACCAAACCAACAAATTTAATAAAAGCCAATTTAACTCCAGCTCACTGCAGCAGGACAACCTTAATTAACTGATTATTATACAACAACAATTAACTCATAAGATTTTTCTGTCAATCAGCAGAATAAACATGAAGATTTAATTAGCACAAAGCAAATTAAATTTCCGTCTCTAGTTTTTTTTAATCAAATTGTCACAAAACGCTTCGGGCAGCTGAATCTTTCGAAGGAATACCGTATAATTAAGAGGAAGCTGTGGGATATGATTCCAACCGCACCTCTGCATATTCCGCCCACTGGGACCCAAGCTAATAATGATTCGCTCGATCAATACGATTGACAATCTTCATCGCAACCTTGGCAAGAAGCGAATACGTCATACGAAGGATTCGACTGATGCTGTCACTGTGTGTGACGCTGCCTTGTATCTGTTGCAAGCAAGCAAGAACTTGCATTTATATAGCACCTTTCACGTCCTCAGGGCTTCCGTAGGTGCTTTCAGAGCCACTGAAGTACTTCTGAAGTGTGGTCACTGTTGTAATGTGGGAAATGCGGCAGGCAATTTGTGCACAGCAAGATCCCACAAACAGCAATGAGATCAATCTGTTTTTGGAGGTGTTGATTGAGGGATAAAATTCACCCAGGGCTCTGGGGAGAACGCCACTGCTCTTCTTCAAATAATTCGATGGGATCCTTTAACATAAGAACAGTAGAAATAGGAGCAGGAGTCGGCCATTCGGCCCCTCGAGCCTGCTCCGCCATTCAATAAGATCATGGCTGATCTTCGGCCTCAATTCCACTTTCCTGCCCGATCCCCATATCCCTTGATTCCCTTAATATTCAAAAATCTATCGATCTCTGTCTTGAATATACTCAATGACTGAGCCTCCACAGCCCTCTGGGGTAGAGAATTCCAAAGGTTCACCACCCTCTGAGTGAAGAAATATTTCCTCATCTCAGTCCTAAATGGCCAACCCCTTATTCTGAGACTGTGACCCCTGGTTCTAGACTCCACAGTCAGGGGAAACATCCTCCCTGCATCTACCCTGTCAAGCCCTGTAAGAATTTTGTATGTTTCTACATCTTTACAGGGAGACAGGGCCTCGGTTCAACATCTTGTCCGAGAGACGGCACCTCCGACAGTGCAGCACTCCCTCAGTACTGCACTGGGAGTGTCAGCCTGGATTACGTGCTCAAGTCCCTGGAGTGGGACTGTGAACTCACGACCTTCTGACCCAGAGGCGAGAGTGCTACCCACTGAGCCAGGGCTGGCTCTATTTTTATATATTTTGAATATTTTCCTTGATGGAGTCTCCAGGCAGGCTCCCTTTCCAACCCCAGCACTAACGTCCTTCACCCTGAAGAGCAGGTGAGTAAATAATGACAACACAATCCTGCCGCAGATATGCAATTTGTGTCGCTTGGACTCTGAGAGGAAAGCTAGCCCCATCAGCCTACGCTTTTCAATCGCTCTGATCTCGGAGACATTGGGCAGGGTTTTCATTGGGCCGTGGAGGTGGGATTGGAGGCATGTGGGGGGTTAAAATCCCGAAGTCGGGGGGCACGAACCCATTCCGCCCCCAACCCGCCTCCATGCCAGTTTCAAAGGAGGCGGGTACCCGCCCCGCACTGGGACCCGCCTCCCCGAGGCAGGAAGGGGATTAGTGCCAATTAACTGCCTGTTAACAGGTAGTTAACAGGCAGTTTTTAGCCTAATCCCTATTTTCATTGGTGAAGTGTGGGATTCCCGACGGCTCCAAACCACGCCAAGTTAGCGAGGCGGGCCGTCGGGATGAAGGGCTTGGAGGGGTCGAGATGTCCAGTGTTCAGGTGAGTGATGGGTGCATGAGTGCAGAGGTAAGTGTGTTTGGTGTGTCTACAGTGATTAAATAAGTTTTACTTACCTTTACAGCCTTCCTTCCTTCAGGTCTCGGGAGTCCCTCATCTCACCGGCACAGAAAACAGAATGGCCGCGATCTGTCAAAAATTGCAGCATTCAGCTTTCTGTTCTGGAGAGATCTCTAAATCATCCTGAGAGGAAGGAATTAACTTGGAGTACAGATTGTCAGTGTTTGACAGCTTCAAACAGCTGTGAAACATTGATATTTCATGTGTCAAAAGGTCTTGACAGATGAAATATCAATCTGTGACGTCACCTGTTGCTGGGTGGCCCTTAATTGGCCTGCTGAGCCCACTGGGTGGGCACAACAAGGTCAATCAAGTCAAAATCACGTGGGTTGGCTAGAACTCGATGGAGGCGGGACTACAACCACGAAAGTTGTAGTCCCGCCTCCTCAATGAAAATCCAGCCCATTGTCTTAAAGATGGTCTCAAGGGAGAGCTAAGGAATAAAAGAATTGAGGGGCATGTTTGCATTAACTAGTTTCAGAGGGAAGCGCATGAAGATATGACTCCTTTTGCACCGTACTTTGTTTTGCTGAAGTTAATAAACAAAGGGAAATAAACACAAGGGGCTGATTTTCCGCCAGTGATATCAGGACACTCCGGGTGGGAGTCGGCCGATCCAGCGCGAAAGATCGGGGGAATTTTAACCGTGAGTGAGCTACGCCTCAGAAACACTTACGTTCGTGTTTTCTGCGCTATTTTCCGCTGCTGCAAGATTCAATTCGCCCGTGTCAGGCCCCGCCCACAAAACTAGTCACGCCTACAGGTGGGAATTGCGGGATTCCACCGATTGCGCGGGTTCGGGACGGCTCTTCAAAATGACCCTCATTTTCACAGGCGTACAGGCACTGGCCGGCACGTTTTTAAACATTTTATCAGGTCAAAAAATATAAAATTTACTGAGAAACTGAGTGTACAGCAATGAAACTATTAAATGGTTCAGTTTCTTTCCTTAAGTAATTTTCCTGTGGATTTTAGTCACAGGTGGAGGCGCGGACAGTCTGAATAAAAACGCTTATTTTTGTTGATAAACCCATTTTCAGTATTAATGAAACGGCTCCAGGTTCCCACACTTAATCAAGGAATCCTTTTTAATGGAGAGACATAAAAAGGAACGATTCCATTCGGTTACGCTGCCTGGTTGCGCGGGCTCGCGCAAGATCGTACGTTTGTGATTATGCAAAGGAATTTTGGTGGAAACTTGAACTTTGACCCTAACCCAGGCGCTATTGAGTGCAATTTCCCACTGCCCCCAAAGCGGAACCTCTACCCCGTGAGGAATTGCAAGACCGATAAATCAAAAATAAACAAATAAGTGGTGGGAGGGTCGGTAACCAGCGGACACTGATTTAAGGTGACTGCCAAAAAAAAACAGGTGACATGAGGAAACATGTTTTTACGCAGCGAGTTGTTGTGATCTGGAATGCACTGCCTGAAAGGGCGATGGAAGCAGATTCAATAATAACTTTCCGAAGAGAATTGGATAACTACTCGGAGGGAAAAAATTCACAGACCTATGGGGAAAGAGCAGGGGGTAGAGGGACTAATTGGAGAGCTCTTTCAAAGAGCCGGCACAGACACGATGGGCCGAATGGCCTCCTTCTGTGCTATGATATGAGGTGTATCAATCAGTTAAGGAGAAGCGAATGCGTTAATTGAAGAACGCTGTCTTCTCTACTTCCTACTGAGCCATGCCAACATTAATGGAGACTATTGATCTAGTTACACTTGATAGGCTTGGGTTCCGCTCGAACTGCTGGACGCGTTATGTATCTGTTTATTTCGCACTCAGAATAGTAAGTTGCTGCAGTGCCTGCTCGCCAGATAAAATTAATTATGAACTTGTATCTCCTTTTAGCACTAACCACATGCGTCAGGGATCAATGGCTTTGCGAAGATGAAAGTATTTCAAATCTATACTTTTCATTAATATTGTAAGTAGCTTTCGCTGTGATGAATTTTAAAGTCCACAAGTTTCTTGCTTGCAAGGAAGAAAGTCGCGTGGGCGTGGTGACTTCATTGCAATGATCAGAAGGTCGTGGGTTCAAGTCCCACTCCAGAGACTTGAGCAAATAATCCATTCTGACACTCCCAGTGCAGTACTGAGGGAGTGCTACACTGTCGGAGGTGCCGTCTTTCAGATGAGACATTAAACCGAGGCCCCGTCTGCTCTCTCAGGTGGATGTAAAAGATCCCATGGCACTATTTGAAGAAGAGCAGGGGAGTTCTCCCCGGTGTCCTGGGGCCAATATTTATCCCTCAACCAACATCACTAAAACAGATTATCTGGTCATTATCACATTGCTGTTTGTGGGATCTTGCTGTGCGCAAATTGGCTGCCGCGTTTGCTACATTACAACAGTGACTACACTTCAAAAGTACTTCATTGGCTGTAAAGCACTTTGGGACGTCCTGAGGTCATGTAAGACGCTGTAGAAATGCCAGTCTTTCTTTCTTTACAGCATTATGCCAGCTGATATCAGTTACAGAGGATTACATAGGCTGTACGGCACAGAAACAGGCCATTCGGCCCAGCTAGTCCATGCCGGCGTTTATGCTCCATGCGAGCCTCCTCCCGTCTTTCCTCATTTAACTCTATCAGCATAACCCTCTATTCCCTTCTCTCTCGTGTTTGTCCAGCTTCCCCTTAAATACATCTATACTATTCGCCTTAACCACTCCCTGTGGTAGCGAGTTCTACATTCTCACCACTCTCTAGGTAAAGAAGTTTCTTCTGAATTCCCGATTGGATTTCTTGGTGACTCTCTTATATTGATGACCTCTAGTTATCCTCTTCCCCACAAGTGGAAACATGCTCTCTGTATCCACTCTTATCAAAACCTTTTGTAATTTTAACGACTTCTATTAGGTCACCCCTCAGCCTTCTCTTTACAAGTTGGGTGCTGTTTGTTGCCCCTGTTCCAGTCATTGCATCGCCATCAGAAATGTTATTGCTCTGGCCCTTCATTACTTTCATGATCACTCTGGCCACTTCATGCCAGCTTTACGATCTTTGCAATCTCTCCCTGTCGCCCACCTCCAGCAGGGAAGGTGGGTACTTTGAGTTCCAGGCTTGTCCCTACCGTTCACCAACATCGCACTACACAGCCACAGGGCAGCTGGACGCACATTTGATTGACTGGGAAAGGCTTTTCGCTCCTCATTTTGAAGACGGACTCCTCCATCCATGAAGTGGATCACAGTGGGCAGAGGATCGTCCTGGACCTGATGTGTCTGACCTGGAGCTAACCCCTTGCCTAACTGATATATTGATAGCTACGCGTCATTAAGAAAGACTTGGCTTTCATGACCTCAGGACATCCTTTACAGACAATGAAGTGCTTTTAAATTATAGTCACTGTTGTAATCGTGGCAGGCAATTTGTGCACAGCAAGCTCCCACAAACAGCAATATGATAATGACCAGATAATTAGCTTTTGTGATATTGGTTGAGGGATAAATATTGGCCCAGGACACCAGGGAGAACTCCCCTGCTCTTCTTCAAAATACAGGAAACTTTCTGGTATCCGGCACGGACGGGACCGAGCTGGTGCCTGTCTATCAACAATGCCGGAGAATCGAGCGCTATAGTTAAAACATATGGAGCTTCTGAGCTCCGTATCTAGCAACAAACCCTGTTGCTTAGCAACAGCTTCAAAACAATCAGCACAGCTTGCAAGCATCTCTGTAGCTTAGCAACAGCTTCAGTTAGACGCTTGCACAGCCAGAAATGAGTAAAAAAAAGTAACTAAAAGTAAAAAAAGTTATCTGAACCGACTCCTGAATTTTGCCGGTTAACCGACATTTCCGGTTATTTAGTGGCCGGTTAATCGAAAGTTTCCTGTAGTGCCATGGGATCTTTTACATCCACCTGAGAGAGCAGACGGGGCCTCGGTTTAACGTCTCATCCGAAAGACGGCTCCTCCGACAGTGCAGCACTCCCTCCATACTGTACTAAAATGTCAGCCTGGATTTTGTGCTCAAGCACCTGGTGTGAGGTTATGAACCCATGACCTGCTGACCCAGAGGCGGGAGTGCTGCCCACTGAGCCACGGCTGACAGCTAAGGGAACTTTGTTAAACGGCGTTCTGGAAACACCGGGAACAGTGAGGCAAAATTCTCACACACTGCGCGTGCAAAAACTGTACAGAATACCTGTGGAAAGATAACGCACAGAGTTTGCTCTAGGCTTCCCGAATGGGGAGTCGATCTCCCCATCACTCGAACAAGCAAGTCACGTAAGATCCACATTACTCCTCAAGGTGTAATGAACATGGATTAGTGATTTATAGGACAGCAAGTAATTTGAACGCTCCTGTCATTCAATTGTTTTTTGATTTATTCGGAAGTAGCAATTCAATGTTTATAGACACATGTACGGTTTGATGAGTCAGTTAACCTTGGCAGGAATCCAATAAAAAACATAATCCGTTATTAAAGTGACACATTAGAGTCTAAGGGCAGAGGATTTATGTAGGGACAGTGAATCAATGGCTCCCAACTATAGAAAGCCAGTAAACCTGATGAGCGAGGGTCAATTAGGAAACAGGAACATAGGAGCAGGAGGAGGCCATTCAGCCCCTCCAACCAGTTCCGCCATTCAATCGAATCATGGCTGATCTGTACCTCAACTCCATGTACCCACCTCGGCTCCATATCCCCTGATCCCCTTACCCAACAAAAATAAGGGGAACATTGAGCTGGATAGTGGGATTAGGCTGGATAGCTCTTTCTTGGCTGGCGCAGACATGATGGGCCGAATGGCTTCCTTCCATGCCGTAAATTTCAATGATTCTGTGATTAGTTGCTTTGTGATTATAGGTTCGAAGCATTCCTCCTAGGATTATTTAAAAAACATATTTATTATAGACAGTAATATTTTGGGCCTTCTCTATATTACAACAGTGTAGTCACTGCATTGGTGCATGAAACACAGAAGGTTAGTATGCAGGTACAGCAGGTGATCAGGAAGGCCAATGGAATCTTGGCTTTTATTGCGAGGGGGATGGAGTATAAAAGCAGGGAAGTCTTGCTGCAGTTATACAGGGTACTGGTGAGGCCACACCTGGAATACTGCGTACAGTTTTGGTTTCCATATTTAAGAAAAGATTTACTTGCTCTCGAGGCAGTTCAGAGAAGGTTCACTCGGTTGATTCCGGAGATGAGGGGGTTGACTTATGAGGAAAGGTTGAGTAGGTTGGGCCTCTACTCATTGGAATTCAGAAGAATGAGAGGCGATCTTATCGAAACATAAAAGATTGTGAGGGGGCTTGATCGGGTGGATGCGGTGAGGATGTTTCCACTGATGGGTGAGACTAGAACTAGGGGGCATAATCTTAGAATAAGGGGCTGCCCTTTCAAAACTGAGATGAGGAGAAACTTCTTCACTCAGAGGGTAGTAAATCTATGGAATTTGCTACCTCAGAGAGCTGTGGAAGCTGCGAAACTAAATAAATTTAAAATGGAGATAGACAGTTTCCCAGCTGAAAAGGGAATAAGTGGACGTGAGTCTAAGTTCGGATCAGCCATGATCCTATTGAATGGCGGAGCAGGCCCGAGGGGCCGTATGGCCTACTCCTGCTCCTACTTCTTATGTTCTTATAACGCGGATGCCAATTTACGCACAGCAAGCTCCCACAAACAGCAATGTGATAATGACCAGATCATCTGTTTTTTTAGTGATGTTGGTTGAAGGATAAATCTTCATTGAACCCCTGAACCTTCCTACATTACAACAGTGACTACACTTCAAAAAGTACTAAATTGGCTGTATAATGCTTTGGGACGTCCTGAGGTCGTGAAAAACGTTGTAGAGATTTCTTTCTTTCTTTCTTTCTTTCTTTTCTTTCTCAGTCTTGTCAATGATGCAGCTGTTAATATCCTAGAACAGCTCTATTCATAGATACATACATAGAAGATAGGAGCAGGAGTAGGCCATTCGGCCCCTCGAGCCTGCTCCACCATTCAATAAGATCATGGCTGATCATCCAAACTCAGTACCCTGTCCCTGCTTTCTCCCCATATGCCTTGATCCCTTTAGCCTTAAGAAATATATACAAATCCTTTTTGAATATATTTAATGAATTGGCCTCCCCTGCCTTCTGTGGTAGAGAATTCCACAGGTTCACCACTCTCTGGGTGAAGAAATTCCTCCTCATCTCTGTCCTAAATGGCTTACCCCTTATCCTTAGACTGTGACCCCTGGTTCTGGACTCCCCCGCCATCGGGAACATCCTTCCTGCATCTAGTCTGTCCAGTCCTGTTAGAATTTTATAAGTTTCAATGAGATCCCCTCTCATTCTTCTAAACTCCAGCGAGTATAAGCCCAATCGACCCAATCTCTCCTCATACATCATTCCTGCCATCCCAGGTATCAGCCTGGTGAATCTTTGCTGCACTCCCTCCATGGCAAGAACATCCTTCCTCAGATAAGGCGACCAAAACTGCACACAATACTCAAGGTGTGGTCTCACCAAGGCCCTGTACAACTGCAGCAAGGCAGCCTTGCTCCGGTACTCGAATCCTCTCGCTACAAAGGCCAACATACCATTTGCCTTTTTAACCGCCTGCTGCACCTGCATGCTTACCTTCAGCGACTGGTGCACAAGGACACCCAGGTCTCGTTGTCTTTTTAATGAACAATGTTGCTTCAGGCACAGTTAACCTGGAGATGCTCAACCCCTAGAACAAATGATGTAAGTGACACTCCGAAGCAGTAGCACATCCTCTCTGGGTCGGGCAACTCCACATCGACTCCCAGATCAGGCTAAAGCTTCAGTCTGAGGTGCCAGCCGTGGCTTAGTGGGTAACACTCTCGCCTCTGAGTCAGCAGGTCATAGGTTTAAGCCCACTCCAGAAACTTGAGCACATAATCTAGGCTGACACTCCAGTGCAGTGCTGAGGGAGTGCCGCACTGTCAGAGGCAATGCCTTTCAGATGAGACGTTAAACAGAGGCCCCGTCTGCTCTCTCAGGTGGACGTGAAAGATCCCATGCCACTGTTTCGAAGAAGAGCAGGGGAGTTCTCCCCGGTGTCCTGGGGTCAATATTTATCCCTGAACCAACAGCACTAAAAAAACAGATGATCTGGTCATTGTCACATTGCTGTTTGTGGGAGCTTGCTGTGCACAAATTGGCTGCTGCGTTTCCCACATTACAACAGTGAGTACACTTCAAAAGTACTTCATTGGCTGTAAAGCACTTTGGGATGTTCCGAGATCAGGAAAGGTGCTGTAGAAATACAAATCTTTCCTTCTTTAACCATCATTAAAATGCAACCCCTTTATCATTAAGACAATGCTCTTTGTGGAAAATTTCAATATTGCTTTTGCACTGTATAGTTTATGCATCTTCATTTAACTTCTGAAATGCGAGTGGCCGAATGCCAAACCAAGGACTCTCCCCGAGGCAGAACCTGCCAAACTAATGTGTCTCTAGATGGAGGTGGAACTGGATAAAATACATTCATGCGTCACGGAATCTTTTCACCTTTATTCAAAGTCACCTGCCTCCCGGTCAATTCGCTTTCTGTGTACGGTTTCACGACGGCCCTGAGTTTGCGGTCGGAGGCTTCCCGCGGGGGAATGTCTCCGATCCGCAAATGAAATGCCCGCGTACCTGGGGATCCACGGAGACTCGCGTTCCTGGGGCTCTCCGGGTACCCGAGGGCAGAGGCCCACGTATCGCGGGCGCACGCAGTTCGCAAGCGCCCCTGGGATCACGTGAGCCGGACCAACGAATGTACAAAGGGAATCCCCATTCGTACTCAAGGGGATTCCGTATGTACAGAAACCCCGTAAGTATGAATTGGAATACCCCCAAAAAATACACCTAGACATCAAATACATTTTTTAAAATTCATATATTTAAAATTAATTAAAATGGCATTTAATTAAATATTTAAAACAAAAATATAATTTTTTGAAAAATAAATTTACAAGTTTTAAAGGGACTAAAAATAAACTTACCTTAGTTAACAAGTTTTTAAATGTATAAATTATTGATGATTTTATTTTTCTGTTTTTTAAAACTCTTACGCTGGTACGAGCGGGCCTTACCTCTGCTTTTACCAGGCGTAAGAATTTCACGGGCATTCGCTGGGCAGAAGTTGGGAAAATAGTCCAACTCTCCACCCACGGAGGCCATTTTCCCGGGGATGCGGAGGATCTGGCGAGAGAATTCTTGACAGATTGCAAGTTCCGGGTTTTAGCGCATGTGCAGCGCATGCCTAAACCCGGAACTTGTGCGGCCCCTGCGGGCGCGGGCGCACGTCGTACCCACCCGTAGGGGGCGCAAATTACGGCCCATTCTGTTTTCTTATCAATACGAGAACCTTTCTGACAGACTGTAGTGATGATAGTTTTGACGGTGTGCCTCCTGTATTCACACCTGAAACAATAACACTTTTTAGATGTGCAAATTGCAGATAAGAACATAAGAAATAGGAGCAGGAGTCGGCCGTTCGGCCCCTCGAGCCTGCTCCGCCATTCAATAAGATCATGGCTGATCATCGACCTCAATTCCACTTTCCTGCACTATCCCCATATCCCTTGATTCCCTTAATATTCAAAATCGATCAATCTCTGTCTTGAATATACTCAACGACTGAGCCTCCACAGCCCTCTGGGGTAGAGAATTCCAAAGATTCACCACCCTCTGTGTGAAGAAATTTCTCCTCATCTCAGTCCTAAATGGCCGACCCCTTATTCTGAGACTGTGACCCCTGGTTCTAGACTCCCCAGCCAGGGGAAACATCCTCCCTGCATCTACCCTGTTAATACCTGTAAGAATTTTTTATGTTTCAATGAGATCATCTCTCATTCTTCTAAACTCTGGAGGATATAGGCCTAGTCTACTCAATCTCTCCTCATAGGTAAATCCCCCCATCCCAGGAATCAGTCTGGTGAACCTTCGTTGCACTCCCTCTATGGCAAGTATATCCTTAGGTAAGGAGACCAAAACTGTACACAATACTCCGGGTGTGGTCTCACCAGGGCCCTATATAATTGTAGTAAGACATCTTTACTCTAATACTCAAATCCTCTTGTAATAAAGGCCAATATTCCATTTGCTTTCCTAATTGCTTGCTGTACCTGCATGTTAACTTTCAGTGATTCGTGTACAAGGACACCCAGGTCCCTCTGAACACCAACATTTCCCAATCTCTCACCATTTAAAAAATACTCTGCTTTTCTATTTTTCCTACCAAAGTGGATAACTTCACATTTCTCCACATTATATTCCATTTGCCATGTTCTTGCCCACTCGCTTAGCCTGTCTATATCCCCTTGAAGCCTCTTTGTATCCTCCTCACAACTTACATTCCCACCCAGCTTTGTATCATCAGCAGACTTACATTTGGTCCCCTCATCCAAATCATTGATGTCTCCTTCCCACCATCCCCTCGCACTGCCCCTATCCAGTCACAACGCACACAGTGCGGGCAGCCATATCCAAGGGGGAGGGGCGAACACTGAATGCAAATTGGACTGGGGGTTCACCTCGGTCTTACCTGTTTGACTGTGCCCAATTATTATCACTTTATTCCCCTCTTCCCTACCCCTGCTAAAATAGTAGACAAAGTACTCTTGTACTGAAGGTCTAACGTACTTGTATGTAAATATTGCACAGCACAAATCAGAATTATACCAGGGACGAGGGACTTCAGTTATGTGTAGAGAGCTGGGATTGCTCACTTTACAGCAGAGAACTTAATAGAAATGTTCAAAATTATGAGGGGTTCTGAACTCGCACTGATGTGATAAATGACCAGACAATCTTTTTTAGCAATATTGGTTGAGGAATAAATAGCGGGGAGAACTCCCCTGTTCTTCTTTGAATTTCTTTAAAATTCTAACAGGACTAGACAGACTAGATGCAGGAAGGATGTTCCCGATGGCGGGGGAGTCCAGAACCAAGGGTCACAGTCTAAGGATAAGGGGTAAGCTATTTAGGACTGAGATGAGGAGGAATTTCTTCACCCAGAGAGTGGTGAACCTGTGGAATTCTCTGCCACAGAAGGCAGTTGAGGCCAATTCATTAAATATATTCAAGAAGGAGTTGGATATATTTCTTAAGGCTAAAAGGATCAAGGGATATGGGGAGAAAGCAGGGACAGGGTACTGAATTTGGATGATCAGCCATGATCTCATTAAATGGCGGAACAGGCTCGAGGGGCTGAATGGCCTACTCCGGCTCCTATCTTCTATGTCCTCCTGAGAGGGCAGATGGGGTCTCAGTTTAACATCTCATCTGAAAGACAGCTCCAACAGTGCAGCACTACACTGGGAGTGTCAGCCTAGATTACATGCTCAAGGGACTGCAGTGTGGACTTGAACCCACCACCTTCGGACTCAGAGGCAAGAGTGCTACCCACTGAGCCACGGCTGACCCTCCTCCCGCATTCAAACACGGCCCCTTCAAATTCTGGTGCGACAGTGGGTATCCCGCAGGATTGCCCCTGTAGGGTGACAGCCCTGTCTCCGACCTGCCTACCTACCTAGCGAGGCTCCATGTGGACAGCAAGACTATGCTAAACTACCCCTTAGAAACCAAGCCAGCGTGGAACGCCTCTGAAGCACAACCAGTGGGGGAATGGACAGCAACATCATATACTTCGCTGAGAACGGCCCATATTATTGCACGTCGAAGATAAAAGAAAAAAGAAAGACTTGCATTTCTATAGCGCCTTTCACGACCACTGGACGTCTCAAAGTGCTTTACAGCCAATGAAGTACTTTTGAAGTGTGGTCACTGTTGTAATGTAGGAAACGCGGCAGCCAATTTGCGCACAGCAAGATCCCACAAACAGCAATGTGATAATGACCAGATCATCTGTTTTTTTAGTGATGTTGGTTGAGGGATAAATATTGGCCCCAGGACACCGGGGAGAACTCCCCCCTGCTCTTCTTCGAAATAGTGGCCGTGGGATCTTTTACGTTCAAGACGGGGCCTCGGTTTAACGTTTCATCCGAAAGACGGCACCTCCGACAGTGCAGCACTCCCTCAGCACTGCACTGGAGTGTCAGCCTGGATTTTGTGCTCAAGTCTCTGGAGTGGGACTTGAACCCACAACCTTCTGATCACTCAACAAGCAAAGAGAGACCTATTCGAGATTCTAAGTACGATAGGTTTTTAAACTACGGGGACACTTAATGGGAGAAGATTCTGAATGCACTGCTTGCAGTATAACGGAACTGGCCCAGAAGACTAGTTCTGGCATATTGCCAACAATTTAACTGCAATTATTCAGCACTCAGTCTCTCCAGATTCACCGAGCAGTGCTCTCGGACCCTCAGATTGCAGAATCACCTGCTTCTGCGCGCAGTGGCATTCCGACCCTCGCTGCACAGTTCTTTGTAACCTTGCAGAGTCAGAACTCGCACTCCAGCAGAAATCACAATCGGCATGTTTATTTAATTTTTTTCCCCTTGTGCCAGTCCCATTACCTTCGGGCGGGTCGAGGGTGGTCACGGGCAACGCGTGCAATTCATACGAAATGCCGATCTTGATGTTTAAAACCTCACGGCAGTCTGCGGGTGAGAGTCTGACAGCTGAGAATGACTGAATGAATTTGCTGTGTGACCTGCGACTTGGCTGAGGGCTAATGCAGCTTAATAAACTGAGCGAGCAGTGGGGCTGAAAGATTCACAGCACTTGCTGTTGCTCTATTACTGTCTTGTCAGTCAAATGTACTTTGGCTGGTACCGTGCATCTTATTCACCTTTGAGAAGCAAGAGGCCTTCTTTAAAAGCTGTGTTGTTCATCAGGAATGTCACCTAGGGATAACTCAATCCCTCCATGAAAAAAGGGCCCATTGTAAGTGTGTGTGTGTGTGTGTCTGTATGTGTCTGAGTGTGAGTGTGCGTGTGAGCGTGTGAGTGAGTGAGTGTGTGTGTGTGTGTGTGTGTGTGTGTGTGAGTGTGAGTGTGTGTGAGTGAGTGTGTGAGTGAGTGAGTGAGAGTGTGTGTGTGATTGTGTGTGTGTGTGAGTGTGTGTGTGTGTGTGTGTGTGTCTGAGTGTGAGTGTGCGTGTGAGTGTGTGTGTGTGTGTGTGTGAGTGTGTGAGTGAGTGAGTGAGAGTGTGTGTGTGATTGTGTGTGTGTGTGTGTGTGTGTGTGTGTGTGAGTGTGCGTGTGAGCGTGTGAGTGAGTGAGTGTGTGAGCGTGTGAGTGAGTGAGTGTGTGTGTGAGTGTGTGAGTGAGTGAGTGAGAGTGTGTGTGATTGTGTGTGTGAGTGTGAGTGAGTGAGTGTGTGAGTCTGTGAGTGTGTGTGTGAGTGTGTGCGTGTGTGAGTGTGAGTGTGAGTGAGTGAGTGCGTGTGTCTGTGAGTGTGTGTGTGTCTGTCTGTTTGTGTGTGAGTGTGTGTGTGAGTGTGTGTGTGAACCGGTATATAGTATAAAATCCGGCAATGTCTCGATTTTAAAATTCTCATCCTTGTGTTCAAATCCCTCCCTGGCCTCGCCCCAACCTATCTCTGTAACCTCCTCCAGCCCCACAACTCGCCGAGATCTCTGCGCTCCTCTAATTCTGGCCTAATTTTAATCGCTCCACCAATGGCGGCCGTGCTTTCAGCTGCCTGGGCCCCGAGCTCTGGAATTCCCTCCATAAACCTCTCCGTCTCTCTCTCCTCTTTTAAGACGCTCCTAAAAAACGACCTCTCTGGCCAACCTGTCCTAATATCTCTTTATGTGGCTCGGTGTCAAATTTTGTCTGATAATCGCTCCTGTGAAGCACCCTGGGACGTTTCACTACATTAAAGGTGCGAGTTGTTGTTGTTGTTGCTGTTGCATGTCTGTATGTGCGTGTGTGGACTTGTAAAAGGGTCTGGAGGGCAACAGTGGCCACAGCCCGTGCACTTCTGTGGACTTTGCCTGGGCTGCCTCTGGAGGTCAGGGGTTATGTCCTGAGCTCTACCCAAGACCCGGCTCGCTGAGGTCGCTGGCTCCCATTTGACTCAGCCAGCTCACGTCGTCATCCTCGACACACGCACCCTCGCTGCCGAGCTTCGTCCTTCGACGAGACCTTCGGTGATATCTGGCTGTTCATCGGCGGCAACTTCAGTCTAAAGCTTTTTATGGTTTCCCCTGCAGCTTTCTGGAAAGGGATTGGCCCCGAGAGTCCAGTTTCTGTTATGGAGAACGGCCCTCTCTTTGATTCAGAGGTTTTTTGGAGAGTGTGTGTATGTGTGTGTGTGTGTGTCTGTGTGAGTGTGTGTAAGTGTGTGAATGTTTGTGTGAGTGTGTCTGTTTGTGTGAGTATGAGTGTGTCTGTGTGTGTGTGTGTAAGTGTGTGAGTGTGTGTGTGTGTGTAAGTGTGAGTGTGTGTGTATGAGTGTGTGTGTGTGGGTGTGTGTGTGTGTGTAAAAGTGTATGAGTGTGTCTGTGTGTGTGTGTGTTAGTGTGTGAGTGTGTGTGTTAGTGTGTGAGTGTGTGTGTGAGTGTGTGTCTGTGAGTGTGTGTGTGTCTGTGAGTGTGTCTGTGAGTGTGTGTGTGTGTGTAAGTGTGAATGTGTGAGTGTGTGTGCATGTGTGCATGTGTGTGAGTGTGTGTGTTTGTGTGAGTGTGTGTGACTCTAAAGTCTTGCTAATTTCCAATTTCTGGCTGCACCACAAGGCCACAGGAGTTGCTGAGAAGGGTTTCCCTGGATACTGAATAACACTACGGCCTCGAAACTCGGGCACGCTCACTTCTGGTGCTCGGGGGCGGGGTGGGGGGTTTGGGTGGGGGGAGCGGGGAGGAGGTGGGGTGTACAATCCCTGTGCCTGAATGGTGAGGCCCGAGGCACCCCCAATACTGGGCTTCGGGCTGGGTGGGGTGATCGGTGACCAGGGGAGGAGACAGGGAGGGGGGAGATGATCCTGAGTTTGTGAAAGTCGCTATATAATTGCACGTCTTTCCAATTCTTCCAACGCAGCTGACATAAGTCGTGCCATTCATGTGGAAATGTCTTATGAAATATACTGGGCGGCCTGCTGGTGGCGCTGTCCAGGGAGAGTACGGGCCCAGCTTGCTCAGGGACATTTTGTAAACAGGAACTAGTGAAGGATAACTAGATTTCCATGTTGTGAAACAGTCGATTAAAGCCTTGTTTAATACTCTGACCAAGTGCCTAGTAGTTTTCTTACGTCAGCAGCTCTACACTGTGAAGAATAAATGACTGCGACCCTGTCCGTAGCACCATCCGCACAGAGCACTGTGGCAAGGGCCACCTTGCCTTGTCCCTTTCACCAGCTGCTGCAAAGGCCTCACACGCATCATTTAGAGCCAGCAAGCCTGAGACAAGCCTGACCTTTGCCCTCTCACGTGTTGTGCCTCCTGTTAATGATTTCATTAAGTATTCAAGCCTTGTTGACTGTAGTTTTCGAAATAGCGAAGGGCGCAGTAAAAGAAAAGGACTGGAGCACCTCTTGAGAATTTAAATTAAGTTATTTTTTCAAAAAAATCTGGAACTGAAAAGCCAGTAAGTGGATAAAGTGACCACGAAGCTGATCAGTTGTCATAAAAGCCATAATGTCCCTTTAGGTGTCAGCCGTGGCGAAGTGCTCTCGCCCCTGAGTCAGAAGGTTGTGGGTTCAGGCCCCACTCCAGAGACTTGAGCCCATAACCCAGGCTGACACTCCCAGTGCAGTGCTGAGGGAGTGCTGCACTGTCGGAGGTGCCGTCTTTTGGAACAGACGTTAAACCGAGGCCCTGTCTGCTCTCTCTCAGGTGGATGTAAAAGATCCCACAGAACTATTTTGAAGAAGAGCAGGGGGAGTTCTCCCCGGTGTCCTGGGGCCAATATTTATCCCTCAACCAACATCACTAAAAAACAGATTATCTGGTCATTATCTCATTGCTGTTTGCTGTGCGCAAAATGGCTGTTGTGTTTCCTACATTACAACAGTGACTAACACTTCAAAAGTACTTGGGTGTAAAGGGCTTCATGACATCCTGAGGATGTGAAAGGCGCTATAGAAATGCAAGTCTTTCTTTCTTTAGGGAAGGGAACCTGCCGTCCTGACCCGGCCTGGGCCGATATGTGACTCCAGTCCCACACCAATGTGGTTGACCCTTGACTGCCCCTCTGAATTTGCAGAGCGAGATACTCAGTTGTATCAAACCGCAACAAAGAAGAAGGCCCACCACCAGCAGCACCAGCAGCACCTCCTCCTCAGGGTAACTGGGGACGGGCAGTAACCGCCGGCCTTGCCAGAGACGCCCGCATCCTCAAGAATTAACTTAAAAGAAACAGTTTTCCCACAAAATAAAACTCAATGAATTTAAAATGTGTCGTGTCAAACAGCTACTAAAACCGAGTTTGAAAAAGTAATCGAACATGATACAAAGACGATCGCGAAATATTATAAAGGAAAATAATCTCCCTCGAGGGAATTCCTGAGCCCTCACAAATGGCCCAACCAGGAGGAATGTAACTTGCTGTAAGTACTTTAAAGAGACTTGGTGTAAAGAACTATCAGTCTATTAGATGCAGTTATCGATTCCGCTTTCTTAAATGAGTAATGCATCTTTTTTTTGCTTAAGTTCGATTGGCTGATGCAATTGTAGTGTGCCGATTCCATAAAGGAGAGAAATATGAAATCTATAGTTCAGTTGGCCATCACTGAACGCAGGCAGTGCACATCTGTCTTACTCACCCTCATGCCTAGTTCAATATTTTCTCCGCCATAAATCTCCATCCCAGGATCGAGGAGGCCGATTTCGCCAAAGTACTCACGATGGACCACAAACGAACAGCCAATCATCGCCGGTGTCCTGCGGCGCACAGAAAGAGGGCAACAAAAAAAAGAACAGGTTTAGAATCATGGGGAGACACCACTGAACGGTGAGAATGCTTAAAGGGGAAGAAAACACTATGTAGGGGAGAACATAGCAGGGCTATGGGGAAAGAACAGGGCGGGAGTGGGACTAACTGGATTGATCTCCCAAAGAGCTGGCACGGGCACGATGGGCCGAATGGCCTCCTGCTGGGCTGTATCGTTCTATGGTTCGATGAAATTGAGCTGCTGCACACAACTCCCCAAAATAAAGGCTGTTTGAGCTGGTGTGCGTCACTGTGGAGTTTAAAAAAATTGAGTTTTATGTAAACACAGAAAATGCTGGGAAACACATCTGTAGAAAGAGAAAAGATTCCGCTAACATTTGGGGTACAGAATGTAAAATCATAGGGGGGAAAGTTCAGTATCGCCCCGTTCAGGGCGCCATTATCGGCCTTGCGCAAAGTTTAGCGCCTGGCGCTAATTATCGCCTCCGACGGCAAACTTGGCTTTTCTCGCCCCTGGAGGTGATTGGAGCGCTAAATCAGGCGCTTCACACCTGTCTTAAGGCGCAAAGGCCGAGGAGCGAGGCGCTACCTCAGAGCGCTGGCGAAGCTCATGTGATGTCAGTCAGCAATGGAACACAGACACACTGGCGCCGGCCAGTTCTTAAAGGGGAGTTCTGACGAAAGGTCATCGACCTGAAACATTAACTCTGTTTCTCTCTTCACAGATGCTGCTTGACCTGCTGGGTTTCTCCAGCATTTTCTGTTGTTGCCTTAAAGGGGAGGTGTGGTGTATGTAACCGTTCCACCTTTAAGAGAACTATTTTAAGAGTTGCACTACTTTATCTTGGCTGCTGTATACTGTAATACCGGTGGTGACCACACCGGTATATAAGTGCTGTGTAATGATTTATGGGGCAGTTCCGCCCTGACCTTCGACTAGTAAAGACCTGTTAAAGTTTACTCTTGTGGTCTGTGTAGTAATTCTCAATATAACACACAGACTTAACAGGAGGGTTGATCTTGCTCTCCATCCACATCCTGCTCATTGCAGCCTTGAATCTCGGCCTGGGGAGACTTGTACATCAAATCTGCTGGAAAGAACAATGGAGAGACCCAGGGAAAGAGCTCAGAGTGCAGCCCCCACAGTCTCTTCTAAATTGATACAAGGGCAAATCAAAATAAACCTGCAAAGTGCTGCTCAGTACTCAAAACTCCTTCACACAGCGATGAATCTCTCCAGAAGTCTCTCTCTCTCTCTCTCAGAATACGTGGTGCAAAAATGTCACCAACAAAAAAAGGCAGGAAGCAGTCGCCTTTAAATAGCACTCCCCCAGTCCCTTCCTGACAGCAAAACGCTCCCCTCAACCTGTCGTTGCTAGTCGCAGGCGGTAAGGCAGGGGGCGCCACTCAATATCTGGTCTGGGGCGCTACCGGGGCGTTGCGCACTCGACTGACGTCACGATCTGCCGGCGCAGGGGATCGTGGTGGTAGTGTTTAGCGCCACCGCAAAATGTCTCGTTAATTTCACGAGCGCCACAAACATCGCCGCGCCCGGGCGCTAGTTGCTTTGCGTCCCATTAGTGCCCTCTTAAGGCGCTAACGGGAGGCGCAAACAACTGAATTTTTCCCCCATAGAATCATAGAGTAGGACAGCACAGGAGGAGGCCATTCAGCCCATCAAGTCTGTGCTGGCTCTTTGAAAGAGCAATCCTGTCAGTCCCACTTCCCGCAATTTGTTTTTTATCAAGTATTTATCCAATTCCCTTTTGAAGGCGACTATAGAATCTGCCTCCACCGCCCTATCAGGCAGCGCATTCCAAATCCTAACCACTCGCTGCGTATAAAGTTTTTCCTCCTGTCGCCTCTGGTTCTTCTGCCAATCACCTTAAATCTGTGCCCTCTGGTTATCGACCCTTCAGCCACTGGAAACAGTTTCTCTTTATTTACTCTCTCTAAACCCTTCATGATTTTAAACACCTTGATCAAACGTTAAGCAGAACAGAAAACGAAAATATCTTTCTATTACGTTTCGTGTTGGTGTGTTTGATACAGTTTTTTATTCAGGAGCTATTCTGATCTTCCTCGTGAATTAAATCAAATAACTGCTGCTCAATCTTGAGACCATCTATGCAAATCTCACTCCAGTGAACTCGTGCCAAAGTCCTGATATAATCCCAATAGTTAACATGTCCCGCTCTCTTTTATTCAAAACTTCTGAATTCAAATAGAAAAGAAATAGCACATGTTTTGAATAGAATACCAAGTGTTGAAGCCTTTGATGTGATTTTAATTTAATTCATGAAGATGATCAGAATAGCTCGCTTGAGTAATCAAAAACATGTCAAATATGAAGAAAGAAAAGACAGACTTGCATTTCTACAGCAGCTTTCACAACCCCAGGATGTCCCAAAGCGCTTTACAGCCAATAAAATACTTTTGAAATGTAGTCACTGTTGTAATGCAGTAATAATCCACTTAATAATTTTCAGAACCTCTCAGTGACGACACGGTATTAGTTTCTGTGAGGAGGAGAGACATCTATATGATGATTTTTTTGGTCTGATTTACATTGAGTCTACAGCACAGAAACAGGCCATTCGGCTCAACAGGTCCGTGCCGGCGATAATGTTCCACACGAGGCTCCTCCCACCTCTCTTCATCGAACCCTGTCAGCATATCCTTTGACAAAAGCAAAATACTGTGGATGCTGGAAATCTGAAATAAAAACAGAAATTGCTGGAGATACTCAGCGGGTCAGGCAGCATCTGTGGAGAGAGAAACAGAGTTAACGTTTCAGCTCGATGACCCTTAATCAGAACTGGAAAAAGTTGGAGATGGAACAGGTTTTTCAGCAACGTTAACTCTGTTTCTCTCTCCACAGATGCTGCCTGACCTGCTGAGTGTTTCCAGCTTTTTCTGTTTTTATTTCAGCGTATCCTATTCCTTTCTCCCTCATGTGCTTATCGAGCTTCCCCTTAACTGTATCTATACTATTCACCGTAACCACTCCCTGTGGTAGCAAGTTCCACATTCTCACCACTCTCTGGGTAAAGAAGTTTCTCCTGAATTCCCTATTGGATTTATTAGTGACTATCTTATATTGATGGCCCCTAGTTCTGGTCTCTCCCACAAGTAGAAGCATCTTCTCTGCAACTACCCTATCGAAGCCTTTCATTATCTTAAAGACCTCGATCGGGTCGCCCCTCAGCCTTCTCTTTTCTAGAGAAAGGAGCCCCGGCCTGTTCAATCTTTCCCAATAGTTGTAACCTTTCAGTTCTGCTATCATCCTTGTGAATCTTCTCTGCACCCTCTCCAGTGCCTCTATATCCTTTTTATAATATGGCGACCAGAACTACGCACAGTGCTCCAAGTGAGTTCTAACTAAGGTTCGATACAAGTTTAGCATAACTTCCCTGCTTTTCAATTCTAACCCACTAGAAATGAGCCCAGTGCTGTGTTTGCTTTCTTTATGGCCTTGCTAACCTGTGTCACTACTTTTAGTGATTTGTCTATCTATACCCCCAGATCCCTCTGCTCCTCTAGTCTGCTTAGACTCTGATTATCCAGCAGTATGGGGCCTCTTTATTCTTCACACCAAAATGTACCAGCTGACATTTATCTATACTGAAATTAATTTGCCAATTACACGCCCATCCTGTAAATTTATTCACGTCTTTTGTATTTTGCAGCCATTCTTCCTTAGTGTTAACTGCACCGCCCAATTTTGTGTCGTCCGATTCTTGAGTCCAAATCATTAATGCAAATTGTGAGCAACAGTGGTCCCAGCACCGATCCCTGTGGAATATCACTTCCAAACGTTTGCCAATCTGAGTAGCTGCCCTTAACCCCTACTCTCTGTTTTCTGTTTTGTAGCCAGCTTGCTAGCCGTTGTTACCTGTCTGCTGATTCCGCACGCTCTGACCTTAGTCATGAGTCTACTCAAAGGGTTTTCGAAAAGCCAAAAATATTACATCTACTACATTACCCTTGTCGACTCTTTCTGTTACTTCTGCAAAGAATTCAATGAGGTTGGTCAAGCATGACCTTCTCTTTTGAAATCTATGCTGACCACTCTTTATTATATTTTCAGTTTCTAGATAGTTTGGGTGGAGATAAGGAATAAGAAGGGGAAAAAGTCACTAGTGGGCGTAGTCTATAGGCCTCCTAACAGTTGCAACTCTGTTGGTCGGAGTATAAATCAGGAAATAGTTGGGGCTTGCAATAAGGGAACAGCTATAATCATGGGGGATTTTAACTTTCATATTGACTGGACTAATCAAATTGGGTATGGCAGCCTTGAGGAAGAGTTCATAGAGTGTATTAGGGATGGGTTCCTTGAGCAGTATGTAACTGAACCAACCAGGGGGCAGGCAATCTTAGATCTGGTCCTGTGTAATGAGACAGGATTAATAAAAAATGTCCTAGTAACGGATCCCCTTGGAATGAGTGACCATAATATGGTTGAATTCCAAATTCAGTTTGAGGGTGAGAGAGTTGGATCTCAAACCAGCGTACTGAGCTTAAATAAAGGAGACTATGAAGGTATGAGAGTAGAATTGACTAAAGTGGACTGGGAAAACAGATTAAAGTGTAAGACGGTACAAGAGCAGTGGTCTACATTCAAGGAGATATTTCACATCTTTCAAGATAAATATATTCCACTGAGGAAAAAGGGGAGTAAAAGAAAAGACAGCCATCTGTGGCTTAGTAAAGTAATAAAGGATAGTATCTGACTGAAAACAAGGGCATATAAAATAGCCAAATCTAGTGGGAGGATAGAAGATTGGGAAGCATTTAAAAGCCAGCAACCAATAACTAAAAGATTAATTAAGAAAGGGAAGATAGATTATGAAAGTAAACTAGCAAAAAATATAAAAACAGATAGCAAGAGTTTCTACAGCTATATAAAAAGAAAAAGGGTGGCTAAAGTGAACATTGGTCCCTTAGAGGATGGGACCGGGAAACGAGTGGTGGGGAACATGGAGATGGCAAAGACGCTGAACAAATATTTTGTATCAGTCTTTACAGTAGAGGACACTAAAAATATCCCAACACTGGACAAACAGGGGGCAATGGGGGGGGGAGGAGCTAAAGACGATTAAAATCACTAAGGAGATGGTACTCAGTAAAATAATGGGACTTAAGGCGGATAAATCCCCCGGACCTGATGGCCTACATCCTAGGGTCTTGAGAGAAGTGGCGGTAGGGATTGTGGATGCATTGGTGATTATTTTCCAGAACTCCCTGGACTCAGGAAAGGTCCCGGCAGATTGGAAAACTGCTAATGTAACACCCTTATTTAAGAAGGGAAGTAGACAAAAAGCTGGAAACTATAGACCAGTTAGCCTAACAATGTTGGAAAGTGTGAGGTTATGCACTTTGGCAGAAAAAATCAAAGAGCAAGTTATTATCTAAATGGAGAGAAACTGCAAAGTGCTACAGTACAAAGGGATCTGGGGGTCCTGGTGCATGAAACACAAAAAGTTAGTATGCAGGTGCAGCAGGTGATCAGGAAGGCCAATGGAATCTTGGCTTTTATTGCAAGGGGGATGGAGTATAAAAACAGGGAAGTCTTGCTGCAGTTATACAGGGTGTTGGTGAGGCCACACCTGGAATACTGCGTGCAGTTTTGGTTTCCATATTTAAGAAAAGATATACTTGCTCTCGAGGCGGTTCAGAGAAGGTTCACTCGGTTGATTCCGGAGATGAGGGGGTTGACGTATGAGGAAAGGTTGAGTAGGTTGGGACTCTACTCATTGGAGTTCAGAAGCATGAGAGGCGATCTTATCGAAACATATAAGATTGTGAGGGGGCTTGATCGGGTGGATGCGGTGAGGATGTTTCCACTGATGGGTGAGACTAGAACTAGGGGGCATAATCTAAGAATAAGGGGCTGCCCTTTCAAAACTGAGATGAGGAGAAACTTCTTCACTCAGAGGGTAGTAAATCTATGGAATTTGCTACCCCAGAGAGCTGTGGAAGCTGCAACATTAAATAAATTTAAAATGGAGATAGACAGTTTCCTAGCAGATAAGGGAATTAGGGGTTACGGGGAGAGGGCAGGGAAGTGGACGTGAATCTAGATTCAGATCAGCCATGATCCTATTGAATGGCGGAGCAGGCCCGAGGGGCCGTATGGCCTACTCCTGCTCCTACTTCTTATGTTCTTATGTTACCTATTACACCTTTGAGCAAAGATTCCATTATCATTCCTACCACCGACATTAAGCTAACTGGTTCCCTGCACATGTTCTATCCTGCTTTTTAAAAATTCGTTCCTGGGATGTGGGCGTCACTAGTGAGACCAGCATTTATTGCCCATATCTTATTGCCCTTGAGAAGGTGGTGGTGAGCCGCCTTTTTGAACCCGCTGCAGTCCGTGCGGTGATGGTACTCCCACAGTGCTGTTAGGGAGGGAGTTCCAGGATTTTGACCCAGCGAGGATGAAGGATTGGCGATATACTTCTAAGTCAGGTGTGTGACTTGGAGGTGAACTTGCAGGTGATGATGTTCCCATGCGCCTGCTGCCCTTGTCCTTCTAGGTGGTAGAGGTGGCGGGTTTGGGAGGTGCTGCCAATGAAGCCTTGGCGAGTTGCTGCAGTGCATCTTGTAGATGGTGCACACTGCAGCCGGTGGTGGAGGGAGTGAATGTTTAAGGTGGTGGATGGGGTGCGAATCAAGCGGGCTGCTTTGTCCTGGATGGTGTTGAGCTTCTTGAGTGTTGTTGGAGCTGCACTCATCCAGGCGAGTGGAGAGTATTCCAGCACACTCCTTACTTGTGCCTTGTAGATGGTGGAAAGGCTTTGGGGAGTCAGGAGGTGAGACACTTGCCGCAGAATACCCAGCCTCTGACCTGCTCTTGTTGCCGCAGTATTTATGTGGCTAGTCCAGTTAAGTTTCTGGTCAATGGTGACACCCCAGGATATTGATGTTGATTTTAAATATAGGAATAACAGTAGCTGTCCGCCAGTCCTCTGTGAAGTGCCTTGGGACGTTTTACTATGTTAAATGCGCTATATAGAAACATGGAAACATAGAAGATAGGAGCAGGAGTAGGCCATTCGGCCCCTCGAGCCTGTACCGCCATTTAATGTGATCATGGCTGATCATCCAAATTCAGTACCCTGTCCTTGCTTTCTCCCCATATCCCTTGATCCCTTTAATACAATCATAATCAAGGGAAGAATGTTTTGGGGTTTTGCTAATGTATTCCTTTCCACGAGAATATAAATGCAAGTTGTTGTTGTTGACTATGTTGGAGATGTGAGATACAAATACTCCGAGTGCCGACACCATTAAAAAAAGCTTCTCTCTCTCTCTTCCTCTTTCTCTCCCTCTTTCCCTCTCTGTCTTCCACACTAATAATTGTGAAACAAAGTAAGACATTCTGGATCTCAGGCTAATAATACTGTCAGTGTAGCAGTAACAAATGAAACACAGATGGTGTTATCTCCAGAGGATAGTGTAAAAAACAGACTTCTGTTATTAAGCATCCTGCTGCAATTCTCGTGGAAAGGAATATGTTAGCAAAACACCAAAACATCCTTCCCTTGATAATTAATAGGTGTCAGAAGCATCAAGCTCGGGGGCAGTGCTGACTGCGTCAGTCGTGGCTCTAAAGGGCAGCACCCTCGCCTCTGAGTCAGAAGGTCGTGGGTTCAAGTCCCACTCCAGGGACTTGAGCACAAAAATCTAGGCTGACACTCCAGTGCAGTACTGAGAGAGAGCTGCATTGTTAGAGGTGCCATCTTTTGGATAAGACATTAAACCGAGGCCCCGTCTGCTCTTTCAGGTGGATGTAAAGGATCCCATGGCACTATTTCAAAGAAGAGCAGGGGAGTTCTCCGCAGTGTCTTGGGGCCAATATTTATCCCTCAACCATAGAAACATAGAAGATAGGAGCAGGAGTAGGCCATTCGACCCCTCGAGCCTGCTCCGCCATTCAATGAGATCATGGCTGATCATCCAAACTCAGTACCCTGTCCCTGCCTTCTCTCCATATTCCTTGATCCCTTTAGCCTTAAGAAATATATCTAACTCCTTCTTGAATATATTTAATGAATTGGCCTCAACTGCCTTCTGTGGTAGAGAATTCCACAGGTTCACCACTCTCTGGGTGAAGAAATTCCTCCTCATCTCTGTCCTAAATGGCTTACCCCTTATCCTTAGACTGTGACCCCTGGTTCTGGACTCCCCAACCATCGGGAACATCCTTCCTGCATCTAGTCTGTCTAGTCCTGTTAGAATTTTATAAGTTTCAATGAGATCCCCTCTCATTCTTCTAAACTCCAGCGACTTTAAGCCCAATCGACGCAATCTCTCCTCATACGTCATTCCTGCCATCCCAGGTATCAGCCTGGTGAATCTTCGCTGCACTCCCTCCATGGCAAGAACATCCTTCCTCAGATAAGGCGACGAAAACTGCACACAATACTCAAGGTGTGGTCTCACCAAGGCCCTGTACAACTGCAGCAAGGCATCCTTGTTCCTGTACTCAAACCCTCTCGCTACGAAGGCCAACATACCATTTGCCTTCTTAACCGCCTGCTGCACCTGCATGCTTACCTTCAGCGACTGGTGCACAAGGACACCCAGGTCTCGTTGCACTTCCCCTTCTCCCAATCTATTGCCATTCAGATAATAACCTGCCTTCCTGTTTTTGACACCAAAGTGGATAACCTCGCATTTATCCACGTTATATTGCATCTGCCATGCTTCTGCCCAATCACCCAACCTGTCCAAATCATATTGGAGTTTCTCGGCATCCTCCTCACAGCACACACGCCCACCCAGCTTTGTGTCGTCTGCAAACTTGGAGATATTACATCTAGTTCCTTCATCTAGATCATTAATATATATTGTGAATAGCTGGGGTCCAAGGACCGATCCCTGCGGTACCCCACTAGTCACTGCCTGCCACTCGGAAAATGATTCCAACTCTTTGCTTTCTGTCTGCCAACCAGTTCTCTATCCAAGTCAATACCTTGCCCCCAATCCCATGTGCCTTAACTTTACACGCTAATCTCTTATGCGGGACCTTATCGCAAGCCTTTTGAAAGTCCAAATACACCACATCCACTGGTTCTCCCTTATCTATTTTACTAGTTACATCCTCAAAAAATTCCAGTAGATTAGTCAAGCACGATTTACCTTTTGTAAAACCAACATCACTAAAACAGATTATCTGGTCATTATCACATTGCTGTTTGTGGGATCTTGCTGTGTGCAAACTGGCTGCCGCATTTCCTACATTACAGCAGTGACTACACTTCAGAAAGTACTTCATTGGCTGTAAAGTGATTTGGGACATTCTGAGGTTGTGAAAGGCGCTATAGAAATGCAAGTCTTTCTAAGCCCTGACGAGCAGTTCTTTGCAAAACCACTAAAGGCAACGCTTTAGTTAACTGTTCACAGTGTCTGTGAACACCAATTCAAACAGTGAATCTCACTGTCAGCCAAGCTGGTGGAAAGGCTTTGGTAACTTTTACATGCTTTTGTTTAGTAATAATATGCAATTTTTCAAAGATGCTCTATTTAAGCTATGACTTCACTATCAAGTCTTTTTGTTTTCTATGAGCGATTTTGCTTTGGGATGTCTTGAGGTTGTGACAGTCGCTATATAAATGTAAGTTCTTTCTTTACAGACAACTGCAGAAAATGTAATTAATGTTTCTGTGCATAAACCGAATGGATTCTGTCACACTCAATGGGCTGGATTTTCATTGAGGAGCCGAGTAGTAGGCGGGACTACAACTTTCGGGGTTGTAGTCCCGCCTCCATCGAGTTGTAGCCAACCCACGCGATTTTGACTTGATTGACCTTGTTGAGCCCGCCCAGCGGCCAATTAAGGGCCACCCGGCAACATATGACATCACAGAGTGATATTTCATCTGTCAAAACCTTTTGACAGATGAAATATCAGCGTTTGACACTGACAATCTGTACTCTAAGTTATTTCCTTCCTCTCAGGATGGTTTAGAGATCTCTCCGGAACAGAAAGCTGAATGCTGCAATTTTTGACAGCTCGCGGCCATTCTGCTTTCTGTGCCAGTGAGATGAGGGACTCCCGAGACCTGAAGGAAGGAAGGCTGTAAAGGTAAGTAAAACTTCTTTAAACACTTTAAACACACCAGCACACTTACCTCTGCACTCATGCACCCATCACTCACTGAGCCGCAGTGCTGCAGTTCACTGCGATTTCTGATCTGAAGTGCGCGTGGCTATTTAATAAGACCCTGTGTTTGAGTTTAAGGGAGTTTGAGTTGCAGGGATATGGGGAAAGAGCAGGGGGAGTGGGGCTAACTGGATTGCTCTTCGAAAGAGCCGGCGCAGACTCGATGGGCCGAATGGCCTCCTTCTGTGCTGTCCTATTCTACGATTCTATAAACTTACTATAATGAGCATCTGGAATCATAGGAATAGGGATAGGGATAGCACAAAAAAGAGCATTGTCCCCATCAACTCTGCACTGGAGTTTTTCTCTACTGGTCCAATCCTACTCCCAACTATTTTGAAGAAGTGACTACACTTCAAAAAGTACTTCATTGGCTGTAAAGCGATTTTGGATGTCTTGAAATCATGAAAGTGCTATATAAATGCAAGTCTTTCTTTTTTAATCTTGGTAACCTCTGCCAGGTTATCCTTTAACCTTCTCATCTCTAGTGAAAAAAAGCCTTAACTTCTTAAGTTTCCCTTGGTATCTGCAATCCCCAATCTCTGGTAATATCTCAGTGAATCTTTGCTGCGTGTTCTCTATTGCTTTCATATCATTCCCATTATTGAGCAACCAGTTATGTATAACTACAAACACAAACTATGTAAGGCTTTGTACAAATCCAACGTTACCTCATTGCTTTCAGATTCTTTATCTAGAACAACAACAACTTGTATTTATAGAGCGCCTTTAACGTAGTAAAATGTCCCAAGGCGTTTCACAGGAGCGATTATCAAACAAAATTTGACACCAAGCCACATAAGGAGATATTAGGACCAAAAGCTTGCTCAAAGAGGTAGGTTTTAAGGAGCGTCTTAAAGGAGAGCGAGGTAGCGAGGTGGAGAGGTTTAGGGAGGGAATTCCAGAGCTTGGGGCCTCGGCAGCTGAAGGCACGGCCGCCAATTGTGGAGCAATTAAAATCGGGGGTGCTCAAGAGGCCAGAATTGGAGGAGCGCAGAGATCTCGGGAAGTTGTAGGGCTGCAGGAGGTTACAGAAATAGAGAGGGGGCAATACAAACCTAAAGGAATGCCCAGCGGGGTTTGTTTACATTCAGAGGGAACTCCCTTGAATGGTGGGTGGTGAAAAAAGACAGGGAAAAAAGGAAAAATCAGCAGTAAACTGCCTAATTGGTGAGAAAATAAAACATACCTTAAAAATACAGCAAATTCAGTCAAAATGAAATGCAACTTCGCAGTCACTTGCAAAGCTAGGAGACAGGAGACATATACCTTTAAGAACCTAAGTTCTGAAGGTCAGGAGTGCACCCATTTATACAGGAGCACAGCGGTGACGTCACGTTACAGGTGCAAGATCAGAAATTGCGGGGGGAGAGGGAAGGGGAAGGAGGGGGGGGGCCCACCTTAATTAGCCCACTGCACCACCCTTTACCGAGGCTCGTGCACTCTAGCACCACGGGCCATCTCACCGAGGAGTTGCCGTGTGGGAAAATAGCGAGCAGCAACGTTCCTGCTAAATTATTTGGGTGTGCGGCCCATTCACATTATCGCGCATGCACGGTTATTTCCAGTATAAAACCGTTGAGCGGCCTGCGCGGAACTTCCAGATCACTGCGCGGACGCGCAGCTTAACGGGCCCATTGCCGAGCAGGCTGGCAAACCTTCGGCACCAGCTTTCCCACCACCCTCCTCTCACGTCCGGTGCACACTGGCATGGCAGAGCGAAAAATTGACCCTTCAACCCCTTGCATCATCCAGAGGATGGTCGTTGGTGAGTGTCAGAGCCTTGTTTCCAAGAATTCCCATCGGTTCCATCGACTGCCTGGTATAGGTTAGTTGTAGCTAGAGGCTACAGAGGACTAAAAATCAAATGGGACAAGATGTAGATTATACCTAATAGATTGACTTAATGCGGTTGAGCACTGGGGAATGACAGTTATTTCAACCTCTAATTGAAATAATAAGGAAAGAAATTGCAACAGAGGCTGTAGTGGAGCTGTTGAGCTTGTCAACACTCAAAGCCAACCTATTCCTCAATCCTTGACCATTGTTAAGTTGCCTCTTGGGTGTGATGAGTGCCACAGTGGTTTAGATGGTCATCTTTTTACATGTAAGACACGTCGAATCATAGTCATAGAAATTAACAGCACGGAAGGAGGCCATTCGGCCCATCGTGTCCGCACCGGCCGACAAAGAGCTCTCCAGCCTAATCCCACTTTCCAGCTCTTGGTCCGTAGCCCTGTAGGTTACGGCACTTCAAGAGCATATCCAAGTACTTTTTAAATGTGATGAGGGTTTCTGCCTCTACCACCCTTTCAGGCAGTGAGTTCCAGACCCCCACCACCCTCTGGGTGAAAAAAGTTCTCCTCAACTCCCCTCTAAACCTCCGACCAATTACTTTAAATCTCTGCCCCCTGGTTATTGGCCTCTCTGCTCAGGGAAATAGGTCCTTCCTATCCACTCTATCTAAGCCCCTCAATTTTATACACCTCAATTAAGTCTCCCCTCAGCCTCCTCTGTTCCAAAGAAAACAACCCCAGCCTGTCCGATCTTTCCTCAGAGCTATAATTCTCCAGCCCAGGCAACATCCTCGTAAATCTTCTCCATACCCTCTGAACCCTGTGTTCAAATCCAGGGCACATCAATGGACTGAAATCTCTCGATAATGGCAGCAGGGCTGGGTTGTGAATTGTGTTTGGGTAGTGCAGTCTCAGCTCGAGTGGATGTGACTGCCCAGGTACTAAACTGACCATAATTCTAAATTCTTGACGAGAGAGGCTACCAGGAGAAGGAGGAGTTTGGGACTATGTACAGGTGTGTTCACATTCTAGCACCAGTGCAAAGCGGGAAATCATTTCACGCCGGCGCCAGTCTTGGTGTGCAAATTGGAGGTGAAGGTTCAAACTGACCCTGAAACTTGCATTTCTATAGCGTTCCTTCACAACCTCAGGACGTCCCAAACAATGTTCCCCCCAAGGTGTGCGGGTGCGCACATCGATCGGGAGGTCCCGCGCAGGCCCCTCACCAGCTGTTGCCGCTGGAAGAGATACCGTGACATCGTCCGCGCAGCAAATTTAAAGGGACCGCGTACGAAAAAAAATTAGAGGGAACGTTGGTCCCAAAGCACTTTACAGCCAATGAAGTACTTTTTGAAGTGTAGTCATTGTTGTAATGTAGGAAATGTGGCAGCCAATTTGCACACAGCAAGCTCCCACAAACAGCAATGTGATAAATGACCAGATGAACTAGTGGCGATTCGCAACTCAAGGGGTATCTCTTCCTCATAATAACGGCGAGCGCCATTAAAGTCGGCATTACTGTGCTAGCAAATTCTGGCCTGAGACTGGGGCGAATACAGAGACAGCCTTACTCTGTATGTGATAACGTTTGGTGTGTACACTGGTGCGAAAAGTAGGAAAAGTGTTTCAATCCTCAGTGGAGACATCATTCTTCTCAACAAGCGCAGAACATTAACCAAAAGCAGAAAAGAAAACACCGTGGCCTCCTGTGAAATTTGCCTGCAAGCACAGACTCATTTCACCGAGTAACAGGACATGAATGGATTGACTAGACAGACCAGTCCATCCAACCCGCACTGCCAAACTGCTCGTAAAATGGCTGCAGCCAAGAGCACTAGACAAATCTATGAGGAAAGATGAATTGCGAGCTGGAAGAGAGACAGAGAGATGCAGCCGGAGGGGCTTGTAGTTAATGCACGGAGAAAGAGTGCAGCAGCAAAGGAAAGAAAATAGTGTCAGGCATGAGCTGGGAATGTGAAGAGGTGAGGGTCGCAGGGCTGCAGCAAGATGGCCAATTACTCCACGGGACACGACGGGGCCGAGGGGGTGAGACAGGTGAAAGGAAGGATTGTCCGTGGAGACTAGTTAACTGTAGCTGAAAATGTGAGAAATGGATGAATAGTCTGGGTTTTTGCCTCACTATTTTGAGAAGTGGGGTGGTGATGGAATTAGGAGATATTTTTACAGACCTTTCTCTTGGGAGATTAAATGGGTGGATTAGAGCCCATGTTAGGGTCCATTGTACATGGGCTGTGGAAGGAGATTTAGATAGGTGGGTTAGAGCCCATGTTAGGGTCCATTGTACATGGGCTGTGGAAGGAGATTAAATGGGTGGGTTAGAGCCCATGTTAGGGTCCATTGTACATGGGCTGTGGAAGGAGATTAAATGGGTGGGTTAGAGCCCATGTTAGGGTCCATTGTACATGGGCTGTGGAAGGAGATTTAGATAGGTGGGTTAGAGCCCATGTTAGGGTCCATTGTACATGGGCTGTAGAAGGAGATTAAATGGGTGGATTAGAGCCCATGTTAGGGCCCATTGTACATGGGCTGTGGAAGGAGATTAAATGGGTGGGTTAGAGCCCATGTTAGGGCCCATTGTACAGGGGCTGTGGAAGGAGATTAAATGGGTGGGTTAGAGCCCATGTTAGGGCCCATTGTACATGGGCTGTGGAAGGAGATTAAATGGGTGGGTTAGAGCCCATGTTAGGGCCCATTGTACAGGGGCTGTGGAAGGAGATTAAATGGGTGGATTAGAGCCCATGTTAGGGTTCATTGTACAGGGGCTGTGGAAGGAGATTAAATGGGTGGATTAGAGCCCATGTTAGGGTTCATTGTACAGGGGCTGTGGAAGGAGATTAAATGGGTGGATTAGAGCCCATGTTAGGGCCCATTGTACATGGGCTGTGGAAGGAGATTAAATGGGTGGATTAGAGCCCATGTTAGGGTTCATTGTACAGGGGCTGTGGAAGGAGATTAAATGGGTGGATTAGAGCCCATGTTAGGGTTCACTGTACATGGGCTGTGGAAGGAGATTAAATGGGTGGATTAGAGCCCATGTTAGGGTTCATTGTACATGGGTTGTGGAAGGAGATTAAATGGGTGGGTTAGAGCCCATGTTAGGGTTCACTGTACAGGGGCTGTGGAAGGAGATTAAATGGGTGGATTAGAGCCCATGTTAGGGTCCATTGTACATGGGTTGTGGAAGGAGATTAAATGGGTGGGTTAGAGCCCATGTTAGGGCCCATTGTACATGGGCTGTGGAAGGAGATTAAATGGGTGGGTTAGAGCCCATGTTAGGGTCCATTGTACATGGGCTGTGGAAGGAGATTAAATGGGTGGGTTAGAGCCCATGTTAGGGCCCATTGTACATGGGCTGTGGAAGGAGATTAAATGGGTGGATTAGAGCCCATGTTAGGGTTCATTGTACATGGGTTGTGGAAGGAGATTAAATGGGTGGGTTAGAGCCCATGTTAGGGCCCATTGTACAGGGGCTGTGGAAGGAGATTTAAATGGGTGGATTAGAGCCCATGTTAGGGTTCACTGTACAGGGGCTGTGGAAGGAGATTAAATGGGTGGATTAGAGCCCATGTTAGGGTTCACTGTACATGGGCTGTGGAAGGAGATTAAATGGGTGGGTTAGAGCCCATGTTAGGGTTCACTGTACAGGGGCTGTGGAAGGAGATTAAATGGGTGGATTAGAGCCCATGTTAGGGTTCACTGTACATGGGCTGTGGAAGGAGATTAAATGGGTGGGTTAGAGCCCATGTTAGGGCCCATTGTACATGGGCTGTGGAAGGAGATTTAGATAGGTGGGTTAGAGCCCATGTTAGGGCCCATTGTACAGGGGCTGTGGAAGGAGATTAAATGGGTGGGTTAGAGCCCATGTTAGGGTCCATTGTACATGGGTTGTAGAAGGAGATTAAATGGGTGGGTTAGAGCCCATGTTAGGGTCCATTGTACAGGGGCTGTGGAAGGAGATTAAATGGGTGGGTTAGAGCCCATGTTAGGGCCCATTGTACATGGGCTGTGGAAGGAGATTAAATGGGTGGGTTAGAGCCCATGTTAGGGCCCATTGTACATGGGCTGTGGAAGGAGATTAAATGGGTGGATTAGAGCCCATGTTAGGGCCCATTGTACAGGGGCTGTAGAAGGAGATTAAATGGGTGGGTTAGAGCCCATGTTAGGGCCCATTGTACATGGGTTGTAGAAGGAGATTAAATGGGTGGATTAGAGCCCATGTTAGGGCCCATTGTACAGGGGCTGTGGAAGGAGATTAAATGGGTGGATTAGAGCCCATGTTAGGGTCCATTGTACATGGGCTGTGGAAGGAGATTAAATGGGTGGATTAGAGCCCATGTTAGGGTTCATTGTACATGGGTTGTAGAAGGAGATTAAATGGGTGGGTTAGAGCCCATGTTAGGGTCCATTGTACATGGGCTGTGGAAGGAGATTAAATGGGTGGATTAGAGCCCATGTTAGGGTCCATTGTACATGGGCTGTGGAAGGAGATTAAATGGGTGGGTTAGAGCCCATGTTAGGGCCCATTGCACATGGGCTGTGGAAGGAGATTAAATGGGTGGGTTAGAGCCCATGTTAGGGTCCATTGTACATGGGTTGTGGAAGGAGATTTAGATGGGTGGATTAGAGCCCATGTTAGGGCCCATTGTACATGGGCTGTGGAAGGAGATTAAATGGGTGGGTTAGAGCCCATGTTAGGGCCCATTGTACATGGGCTGTGGAAGGAGATTAAATGGGTGGATTAGAGCCCATGTTAGGGTTCACTGTACATGGGTTGTAGAAGGAGATTAAATGGGTGGATTAGAGCCCATGTTAGGGTCCATTGTACATGGGCTGTGGAAGGAGATTAAATGGGTGGGTTAGAGCCAATGTTAGGGTTCACTGTACATGGGTTGTGGAAGGAGATTAAATGGGTGGATTAGAGCCCATGTTAGGGCCCATTGTACATGGGTTGTAGAAGGAGATTTAGATGGGTGGATTAGAGCCCATGTTAGGGTCCATTGTACATGGGTTGTGGAAGGAGATTAAATGGGTGGATTAGAGCCCATGTTAGGGCCCATTGTACATGGGTTGTAGAAGGAGATTAAATGGGTGGATTAGAGCCCATGTTAGGGTCCATTGTACATGGGTTGTAGAAGGAGATTAAATGAGTGGATTAGAGCCCATGTTAGGGTCCATTGTACATGGGTTGTGGAAGGAGATTTAGATGGGTGGATTAGAGCCCATGTTAGGGCCCATTGTACATGGGTTGTAGAAGGAGATTAAATGGGTGGATTAGAGCCCATGTTAGGGTCCATTGTACATGGGCTGTGGAAGGAGATTAAATGGGTGGATTAGAGCCCATGTTAGGGTCGATTCTACATGGGTTGTGGAAGGAAATTAAATGGGTGGGTAGAGTCTAAGATTGGTTAGGTTGTGCATGGGGTGTGGAAGAAAAACTTTTTCTCATTCCGCACTTTCTTACTGTCTAGTCTACAGTCCAGACTTGGAGGGGAACATGGGGTAATGGTTTTCCCATAGTATTGCTGCTCTTGTCCTTCTTGGTGGTAGAGGTCGCAGAGCTGGGAGGTGCCGCCAAAGTAGAGTAGAAAGTTCCAAAAGGTAACCAAACAGACAGAAGCATCCACTGACCCATTAGTCATACTTCAATCCCAGGTAAAATAGTGGATTGGATTATCAGAGAATAAACGTGAAGTTTATCTGTTTAATACTAACCTAGTTAACAGCAGTCCTCCAGGGTTCAGAAGGGATAGATCCTGCTTGGCCAGCCTGCACGACATCTTTGAGGGAATGATGCCTCCAGCTGACGGAAAGCCCTAGGATGTGTTGCACCTAAATTTCCAAGAGACATGCGACAGACATTCCACGTGAAAGACTAAGGGCAGGATTTTCATTGGGCCGTGGAGGCGGGATTGGAGGTGTGTGGGGGGTTAAAATCCCGAAATCGGGGGGCACGAACCCATCCCGCCCCCAACCCGCCTCCATGCCAGTTTCAAAGGAGGCGGGTACCCGACCCGCACTGGGACCCGCCTCCCCGAGGCGGGAAGGGGATTAGTGCCAATTAACTGCCTGTTAACAGGTAGTTAACAGGCAGTTTTTGGCCTAATCCCTATTTTCATTGGTGAAATGTGGGATTCCCGATGGCTCCAAACCACGCCAAGTTAGCGCGGCGGGCCGTCGGGATGAAGGGCTTGGAGGGTTCGAGATGTCCGGTGTTCAGGTGAGTGATGGGTGCATGAGTTCAGAGGTAAGTGTGTTTGGTCTGTGTAAAGTGTTTAAAAAAGTTTTACTTACCTTTACTTACCTTTACAGCCTTCCTCCCTTCAGGTCTCGGGAGTCCCTCATCTCACCGGCACAGAAAGCAGAATGGTCGCGATCTGTCAAAAGTTCCAGCATTCAGCTTTCTGTTCCGGAGAAATCTCTAAATCATCCTGAGAGGAGGGAATTAACCTGGAGTACAGATTGTCAGTGTTTGACAGCTTCAAACAGCTGTGAAACACTGATATTTCATCTGTCAAAAGGTCTTGACAGATGAAATGTCAATCTGTGACTTCACCTGTTGTTGGGTGGTCACTTAATTGGCCTGCTGAGCCCGCTGGGCGGGCTCAACAAGGTCAATCAAGTCAAAATCGCGTGGATTGGCTAAAACTCCTACCCGCCTCCTCAATGAAAATCCAGCCCTAAAACTCAAAGCCGTCGGGAATTCAGGGTAAATTTTTTGCGCATACAAAAAAATTGGTTGGAGAGTGGAAACCAATCGGCAGGTGTTAATGTAGTTACGGTGGAGTGGGGGGAATACTGAGTGAGCTGTCCCAGTTACCGGTGCCGGGACCATTACAAAGGGCTGGATTCAGAAATTCAATGCAAATCAATCAAATTCAAATGATTGCGCTAATCCATTATTAATTGTTAATTTACAAAAAGGATTAGAAATGTGATAGCTCAATCATTTCTAACAGTGCAGAGCTGAATGTAGCTGGGAGATATTCCAATAATTCCTCTCGTTGAAGACACTAGGGCCTAGAAATTCAGTTGGTAGCGCCAGCCGCTTGCGCCTTAAGAGGGCGATAAGTGGGGCGCGAAGTGGCTAGCGCCCAGGCGCAGCGCGATCTGCGCCTCTCGCAAACTTGAGTGAAGATTTAGCGGCGGCGCAAAACCGCAACGCCCGCTCAACTGCGCGCGCAGATCCTGACGTCATTTCATGGTGCAACGCCCTTGGTGCGCCCCGAACCGGGACTTCAGTGGCGCCCCCCTTCTTTCCGCCTGGCGCTCCCAGCGACTGGTTGAGTGGAACGGTTCCCAGTCGCTGTGGGGCTGGGGGGGCGCTATTTAAAGGGGGCTCTTCCTGCATTCTTTGTGGTAGCCATTTTTGGACCACTCCTTCTGTGTGAGAGAGAGAGATTTGCAGAGAGACAAAGGGAGAGAGCTTTCTGCATTGACTCAGCGCTCGCACAGGTACTTCTGGCTTCAGCCCAGAGCTTTGCAGTTGGATTGATTTTTCAGTGTCATAGCCTTGAGTGGCCACATATAATGGGGGCTGCAGTGGGTGGAAACGTTGGGTTTCTCCATTGCATTGAGAGGGCTCAGAGACGCTGAGAGAGTGCCAATCATGGCCAGATGGAGGAGGGCCAACAGGCGTCGGCACAGGAGGCGTTGCCCTCCCAGGGTATACCGCCAGCACTTCTCCGACCTCAACATGTCTGGGGAGCAGTGCATTCGGAGGCTTCGATTCAGAAGGGAGGTGGTCACTGAGATCTGCCACCTGCTTCAGAGAGATCTGCAGCCTCAGCTGAGGAGCAGGACATCTCTGTCAGTGGCAGTGAAGGTGACAGTGGCTCTCAACTTCTATGCCACCGGCTCCTTCCAATCCGCTCCTGGGGACATTGCCAATGTCTCCCAGTTCGCGGTGCATTGCTGCATCCGCCAGGTCACGAATGCCCTCTTCAAAAGGAGACGTCAGTACATTTCCTTCCCCATGACCCTGGACAAGCAGCAAGAGCATGCAATGGGATTTGCAAGAATAGCGGGCTTCCCCATGGTCCAGGGCGCCATTGACTGCACGCATGTGGCTTTGCGGGCGCCTCTAGAGAATGCAGAGGATTACCGCAACCGGAAGGGGTTCCATTCGTTGAACGTGCAGTTGGTGTGTGACCACAGGCAGCTGATACTAGCTATCAATGCCCGCTTTCCAGGCAGCAGCCATGACGCCTTCATCCTGCGCCAGACTTCTGTGGCAGACATTTTCGAAGCCCCGGCTCACCCAGGAGGCTGGCTTCTCGGGGACAAGGGCTATCCTTTGTGCACCTGGCTGATGACCCCGCTCCGTGCGCCCACCACCCCTGCTGAAGAGCGATACAATGACAGCCATCAAGCGACCAGGAACATCATTGAGCACACAATCAGTGTGCTAAAGCAACGGTTCCGCTGTCTGGACCATTCCAGGGGAGCCCTACAGTACTCGCCTGAGCGAGTCTCCCATTTCGTTGTAGTGTGCTGCATGCTGTACAACCTGGCTATCCTGAGGACTCAGCCACTGCCAGCAGACATTGGAGGACCACCAGAGGAGGAGGAGGAGGAGGAGGAGCACCAAGACGGGAGGGAGGCACAAAGTGCAAGAGCCGTCCATCAGCAGCTTATTGCAAGTCGGTTCTCGGCCCCCTCTCAGGGAATGGCTTGTGCCATTGAAAGAACATGAATGGACCCGCTCCGCAAACCCTGAGCCGGTCAAGGCAACAAATAGTTCAAAGTGCAAACATGCACAATCTGAATAAAGACAATTATTTATTTAACAAACTCTGTGCCCTTCCCGCATGACAAACAAATGCAGAGAAACCCCCCAAAAAACAGTCAGACACATAACTGGCTCTCACAACCTGGAGACAATGAACAAAAGAGTTAAACAAAAATGACCTTGATCCTCGGCCTTCACAAAAAACAAACACAACATTTTGCCAGACCTCTTACTTTTTGGCCTGCGAGGGTGATCTGCCTCGCTTGCGAGATTGGCCCCTTCCCGCCCTGCAGCTCCTCCACAATGGGACCCCAGTGGCTGCAGCAAGGCTGGGTGAAGGCTGCTGAGGGTCAGATAGTGAGTCGACAGATGCCCTTGGGGGACGGCCTGGACCAGCTCTGGGCCTGGAGGGCCCGGCTGCTGACTGCTCCAACTCTGCTTGGGCGGCAGCAGTCTGTCCTACGGGTGGTGGCAGCTGCAGTGGAGGAGTGACAGTGTTGGCAGCAGGAATGCTGCCAACCTGACAGAGCACAGGCACTCCCTGGTCGGACGAGACACTGGCACTCGCACGGGGCAGCACTGAAGCATGCGCAGCAATCTGCTGAAGCACAAACTGTTGGCCTGCTGCGGCGCGGCGAGGGCCCTGGCGAATCCTGGCTGATCCAGCGAGGGTGGCAGCAGTTAGTGCTCGTGTGGCCCTGATCTGTGTCTGCATCAGACCAGCCAGTGACTGCATGGCACGACTAAGCACTTGTCTGGAAGCCGCATGTGCTGCACCGACTTCCTGCTGACTCCTTGCCTGTGCTGCCCCGAATTCCTGTACACTCCTTGCCAGTGACTCTACGGAGTCAGGCATCCTTGCCACTGCAGCCATGAGCTCAGTATGCCTGCGCTCCGCCTGGGCGCCCATTTCACCAAGGAGCCGCACCTCCTCTGCGCTCACTGTAGCAGGACTGGAGGCCACACTCTCCCTCCGGGGAGAAGGCCGCCGAGCTTCCCTACCCCCCCCTGCGATGCTGCAGCCCGCTGGGCCCCGGAGCTTCACCCTCCTCAGACCCTTCCCCCCTGCTCCCCTCCAGGGAAGACGTATCCCCATTATGGCCATGGGCTGTCTCGGCTGAGGGTGGCACTGATGTTCCGGCTTCCTCTTCCTCCTCCTCGCCTTCCGATTCACTCACAGTGGCAGCTTGAGAGCCCGCCTCCTCACCTGGCAAATCAGCATCTGAAAGCAGGGAGGTACAAGAGTTGCTTTAGTGTGAGGACAGGGCGGCAGCGAAGGAGGCATGAGTGCTGCAATGCACTGCATTGGTTCGATAGTGGCAAAGGATGCTGGTGTGAGGCACAAGTGGAAAGAGAGAGGTCAAAAAGGTGATGACCTTACCATTGCTGTCCAGAACGGGGTCGGCATCTCCAGTGGCAACGGGGCCAATCAGCCGGCCTGCCATAATCCGTTCTGTAGTGTATGTAACGTTCCACCTTTAAGAGAACTATTTTAAGGGTTGCACTACTTTATCTTGGCTACTGTATACTGTAATACCGGTGGTGACCACACCGGTATATAAGTGCTGTGTAAGGATTTATTGGGCAGATTCGCCCTGACCTTCGAATAGTAAAGTCCTGTTAAAGTTACTCTTGTAGTCTGTGTATTAATTCACCATATACCCACAGACTTTACACGTTCCATTCGCTGCTCCAGATCGCTGAGGTCTTTAAGTTCAGGACGGCCTCCCCTGGTCCATTGCTGCTGCCTCCTATTGTGGGCCAGCTTGCCCTGCAAGAGAAAGGACGGGCTCTGAGTACAGTCTCAAGCCCTGATCTTGCCTGCACTGCCTCCCATGGTGGAATAGCCCTGACAGTCTCAAGCCCTGATCTTGGCTGCACTGCCTCCCATGGTCGAATAGCCCTAACAGTGTCAAGCCCTGATCTTGGCTGCACTGCCTCCCATGGTGGAATAGCCCTGACAGTGTCAAGCCCTGATCTTGGCTGCACTGCCTCCCATGGTGGAATAGCCCTGACAGTGTCAAGCCCTGATTTTGGCTGCACTGCCTTCCATGGTCGAATAGCCCTGACAGTGTGTAAAGTGGTGAATGTGCATGTGATTTTCATGATAGTCCCATAGGTGTTGGATGAGGGTTGGGCATTGGGGCTTTCAGGACCCTTTGACCATAAAGTGAGGTGCACATGCAGGGATGAAGAGGACACTGGAAAGGGTACTCACCCTGACAACCCGAGTGAGGTCGTTGAACTTCTTCCTGCATTGCGTTGGGGTCCTAGGCACCATGCTGCTGGAGGTCACTCTGTGTGCCACCTCCCTCCAAGCTTTTCTATATTCACTGGGCAGCGGCCTCCTGCCACTGTCAGGAAAGCAAATGGGGATATTCAACCAGCCCGACAACTTGTGAATGTGGAACTGAGGCACAGACTATGCAACATCTCCTGCAATGCCCATCGTTAGAGGAACCCTGCACTGTTGCAGATCTTGCCGAATTCAACAAGGCGCAAAAATGTGTCCAGTTCTGGCTGGGCTATGTATAGACTGTCTGTTAAGTCTGTGTGTTATAGTGAGAATTACTACACAGACCACAAGAGTAAATTTTAACAGGTCTTTACTAGTCGAAGGTCAGGGCTGAACTGCCCAATAAATCATTACACAGCACTTATATACCGGTGTGGTCACCACCGGTATTACAGTATACAGCAGCCAAGATAAAGTAGTGCAACTCTTAAAATAGTTCTCTTAAAGGTGGAACGGTTACATACACCACAATCCTCCCTTTTTAGCTTAACAGTATATATTCCCCATTAAATATAACATACTAACATATATACACAACTTCATGTAAAAACAGTTCACAGATTCAGTCTCTGAGGAGGCCTCCTGACTCGGCCCGGATAACGCCTCGGTGGTGTAGTAGTTTTCGGTGGTGTAGTAGGTTCTCGTTGCTGGGGTGACTCATCTAATAGTCCTTCACTGGACTTAACAGCTTGAACTTTCATAACTTCAGAACCAGCATTGCTGACTTCTAAAGGCTCGAGTACCTTGGGAAGTTTTTCTACTTCCAGACTGATTTGGCTCAGTTCGGAGGGACCACGTACGTGACCTGGTAGGGGTGATAATGGTTCAGATGAGTCATCATCTTCTGCTTCTTCTTTATTGTCTTCTATTTCCTCCATCACTTCAGCTTTTGCCTCTGCCACCAATTCCCTGAGTGGCTTATTACTGCTGACACTGCTCACAAAAGGGTGCTCTTTCTTCTTAGCTTTCAACTGATCGATGAATTTGACATATTCCCTTTCTTGCTCAGCTTTGATTCATTTGGCCTCATTGCGCAGACGGTTTGTGTGTTCCTGATCCATTTTCTCAATCAGCTGCTTCTGCTGTCTTCCCAGATTCTCCAACTCTGTGTCAAAGAACTTTATCTTTGCATTCATCTCTTGCTCAAAACGGCGAATCATTTGTTCTAATTGCTGTTGTAGTTTGAAATTGAGTTGAGTTCGAGCCCGGTGTTCCTCAGAAATGTGCATGTCTGTAGACTGGACAGACTCAGAATTCTCTGTCAAACTATGTTGTTGTTGTTCAGTGGAATTCTGTTCTGATACTTTGTTCTCTTCTGAAGCATTTATGCACTCCTTCGTTTTTCCATCATTAGTCTGCAAGTCCATTTTAGACTTGTCTTTTGCACATGGGCTGGTCTTACCATCATCAGTTCCAGAGTCTGAGCTGATTGTCTTCACCGAGTTCTCACTCTCTGCTTTGTCACTGTCACTGCTGCATATGCCCTCATCCAATATTCTGGACAATCGTTCAGGTTTGGCATCTTTTTTTCCGGAATCTACCGTTATTGCTTTTAGGGAGTGCCAGTCCATATTTATTTCCCTGATCCACTCCCGTCCCAGAAGTGGTGGACCTCCTTCAGGTAGTACATATATGTCCATTCCTTGGTGTTCTTTGCCCTTGTGTACCACCTTGACCTTTATCTTTCCGATGGGGTATACTCTTTGCCCCGTGTATGTCTGCAATACTATCTCCGTATCCCGTAGGGGAATATGTGTGAATAACCTTTTGTAATCTTGCTTATTCATGACCGTCAACGCCGATCCGGTGTCCAATTCCATCTTCACTTGGACTCCTGCTATCTGAAGTGTGACCCAGATAGTTTGTAGGTCAGCTTCCTTACTCACATTGTGAATTCTCAGACTACCCAGTTCCTTGCTGTTGGAGTCCGAATCCGAATTCTGTTCATCCGAACTCTTCTCAGCCACCTTAGGTACCTTTCCTGCGGTGACTTTTTGTTGCTGGTCTTCTTTCCTGACCGGCATACTTTAGCTATGTGACCAAGCTTGCCACATTTTCTACATTCCTGATTTTTAAACCAGCATTGGTTCTGATCGTGTGTTGTCTTTCCACAACGATAACATTTCGTTGTCCCCAAAGCCATTTGATCTACGTTGAGTACCGCTGCCTTCAGCTGCATTTCCGCAGTGCCTCTCGTTGCGGCTTCGTGCGATGCTGCAATAGCGACAGCCTTATCAAGTGTAAGATCATTCTCTTCAAGCAGCCGCTTTTGTGTTCCTTCTTTCGACAATCCACACACGAATTTGTCTCTCAGTGCCTCTGTCAGTCTTTCCCCAAACTGACAGTATTTCGCTAGCTTACGCAGTTCAATTAAATACTCCGCGTTGCTTTCCTCTTTCAGTTGCGTTCTCGCATAAAATTTAAATCGTTCCGCTAACATCAGCGGTGTGGGGTTCAAATGATTTCTCAGGACAGCAACAATATTAGCGAAAGCCTGATCCGCCGGTTTAGCTGGTGATAGAAGATGCTTCAATAGCCCGTATGTCTTCGCACCCATTGAGTTTAGTAAGGTTAGTGCTTTATCTTCATCTGATATTTTATTTGCCTTACAATAAATCTCTATGCGTTCTACATACGTGGCCCAATCTTCAACATCGGGATCAAAATCGTTGTTGTTACCACGCTTAGGCATCCTCACAATCTTCTTGAGAAACAAAAGAATTTTTTTTCTTTTCTTTTTTTTTTCAAAATGGCGGTTTCCCGCGCTTGTCTTCTTCCCCGCCTACGAAAATGGCGGCTTCCCGCGTTTGCCTTTCTCCCCCGCTGGCTGTAATGGCGATTGCCATATTGCTGCGTTCGCCCTCCCCAGCGGTTCTCAAATCGTGCCTCCCAGCCCCTCTTGCAGTCCGGTCCTTTCCCCCGGCTGCGGCTGAGTTCTCCGCGGTTTTTTTTTGTTTATTTTCTCCCGTGCCTTACGCTGTCCCGGTCGCTGCGCCTCGCGGCCTCGGTAGCTGCCCGGCCTTTTTCACCGGTCGCGGTCGCGGTCGATCTCTCTCTCGACGCTGTTGCGTCTCCCAGCCCGCTTGCAGCCCGGTCTTTTACACCGGCTGCGTTTGCATTCACCGCAGCTCCCGTGCCTTACGCTGCCCCAGTCTCAGCGCCTCTGGCCCCGACTTCTGTCCGGCTCTTTTCCCCCCGGCCGTGGTCGAGTTCTCCGCCCTTATATCCTCCGTTTTTCCCTCCCCTACTTCACAGCCAACGTGGCCGACTTGCTGCTCGTCGCTGATCGGCTTACCCACCACCGTGATAGAAGAGATGATCACTGCCTGTTGCTGATGGAAGGCTTCGTGTCAGAATTCTTCCTTTGCTCTTCAAACCCGCGTCTTTTCTCAGCAGGATGATGAGGGCGGATGCCTCCTCTCAACGCCCGTTAAACTGCCTTGGATGTATCTCTGCCGCAGGGTAAGATCGTACTCGTCGCCACTGTTAAGTCTGTGTGTTATAGTGAGAATTACTACACAGACCACAAGAGTAAATTTTAACAGGTCTTTACTAGTCGAAGGTCAGGGCTGAACTGCCCAATAAATCATTACACAGCACTTATATACCGGTGTGGTCACCACCGGTATTACAGTATACAGCAGCCAAGATAAAGTAGTGCAACTCTTAAAATAGTTCTCTTAAAGGTGGAACGGTTACATACACCACACTGTCCGTGGACACGATAAGAAGAAGGAGGAAAGAGGATAGGTCGCCTGCGCTCCACTGCGCCAACGAGAACCTTCAGGGCCCCCTCACTGAAGCGCTGCGCTCGCTCCCTGGCCTTCTCCATGGTCGTAGGCGTAACGATGTCGCAGCAGGTCTGTCCAGGCCGAGAATCAGGGCTCCAATGTGCAGGGCGTGGCTGCAAGCCAAATCAACCCTCCCCCTTTAAGAGGTGACCGGCGCCAGCGTGTCTGCCTGCAATCGCTAACTGGCCGCACCTGCGCTGCGCCCGCCCTCGGTGGTAGCGCCTCGCCTCTCCGGCTTAGCGCCTTAGGATAGTCGTGCACCGCCTGCTTTAGCGCAGCAACGACCTCTTGGGGCGATGCAACTCAATTTCGGTGAAGGTGGCGCTAAGTTGCGCTGGGCGCTAAATTTAGTGCACGCTCGACTGTAGCGCCCCAAACGTGGCGATACTGAATTTCTAGGCCTAGATATTCTGATCAGCAAAATAAAAAGGGTAAAACTGCAAAAGCTGGAAACATGAAATATAAAAGGAAAATTGTAGAAATGCACAGGAGGCCAGTCAGAGAAAAGACAAATTGTTGATGTTTTGTGCGTGGAACCCTTAACCTGGGTTCTAATGAAGGGTTTACACACTCAATATGTCCATAACTTACCATTTCTGATCAGTGGTATCCTGAGAGCTCTAACCCATGTATTCTAAAATAACTCAGGTTGGAAAATCTGGGCACCGAGCTTTTTCTTTTGGTTTCAGTTAAAAGTTAACTGTTCCTCACAAGGATTTCCACCTCAAACAGAAGCAGCGGAGGTGAATTTGGCAATTTGGACGCTGACGTAATAAAACTCACTACGCACTTGGTTCGAGCATAAAGCAAGGCTTTAATCAACTTGTTTCAGAACATGGAAGTCTAGTTGTATTTCACTAGCTCCTTGTCTTACAAAATGTCCCTGATAAACTGGGGCCCACGCCCGAGTATTTATGCTCCTTGGACGTCACCACCAATGTTATTTCATAAGTAGTTTCTTGATGATGAGATTTATAACAGACACCAGCTCGAACAGCACGGGAATCAGTTGGGAGAAGCGAACGACTTGTTCCGTTGGAAGGAGGGATAAAGCTTGGGTCAGTCAGAGGTTCTAAGTCTCTGTGTCGCTGACCACCATCTGGGAATAGACATTTAGTGGTCTGAAAACACAGCATTAGAGGGATGAGACACGTCGGGAACATAGCGTGGAATACCCCAAGTAACCACTGGTTTTGCTCTGCTAACTCCAGACGTGGCTCAGTGGGCAGCACCCTCGCCTCTGACTCAGAAGGTTGTGGGTTCAAGTCCCACTCCAGAGACTTGAACACAAAAATCCAGGCTGACACTCCAGTGCAGTACTGAGGGAGCGCTGCACTGTCGGAGGTGCCATCTTTTGGATGAGACATTGAACAGAGTGGACGTAAAAGATCCCGTGGCACTATTTCGAAGAAGAGTTCTCCCCGGTGTCCTGAGGCCAATATTTATCCCTCAATCAACATCACTAAAACAGATGATCTGGTCATTATCACATTGCTATTTGTGGGAGCTTGCTGTGCGCAACTTATCTGCCACGTTTCCCTACATTACAACAGTGACTGCACTTCAAAAAGTATTTCATTGACTGTAAAGCGCTTTGGGACATCCGGTGGTCGTGAAAGGCGCCACAGAAATGCAAGTCTTTCTTTCTACGAGCTCCCATTGTGTTCAATCTTCAACCAGATTGACTTTATGTCATAAATTGAATTTTCAGGAGCTGTTATAATTCCTAGTTATTACTGTGCTTGCTGCATTTCAGTAATTACACAGCCACTTAATTACAGAAATACTACTCACACTAACTGTTAACCAGCTAATCAATAGTTAGCATTGAAGCTCGCTAGGATACTGCTGTTGTCCTGGGCCAGTATCTATCCCTCCATTAACGTCACTGAAAGCAGGTTCTCTGGTCGTAATCACATTGATATTTGCAGGAACTTGCTGTGCGCAATTTGGCTGCCGCATTACAGCAGAGACCTGTACTCGCTGTAGGGAAAGGTTCCGGCCATCATGAGTGTGTGTGGGGCAGGCTTGATGGACCAGTTGGTCTTTTCCTGCCCGTCATGTCCGTACGCCGGCAACGTATACGGGGAAATCGAGAACTCCTGGCCATTCAAAATACCGGAGGGAAAATCCCCAGTTGGCCGCGCACAATTTCCGGATCTTGGCTCCCGCGGGCACCAGGTGTGGAAGCAGTGGAACTTTTGCCTCTTGGTTTAGCCACAAACTGCTGACGCCGCTTGAGATCCACTTGTGAGGGGTTAGCAGTCTGACACAGACCAAAAACCAGGTGCAAACTGGAGCTAACAACAGCTGTAAGATCAAAGTTAACTGGAGAAGAGGGTTTTCTCCGAATAAGCCCACAACATCTGTGCCTTATATATATTGACGGATTACAGAAAGAGTAATCTCAGCTCACACTGTGGATGTTTTATTTCACTGCTACTTCTGAAATCTCAATAGTCATGGTGACCTAACTCACACCCAGTCCCGTTCGCCCATCACCCCCTGCGCTCACTGACCTACATTGGCTCCCGGTCCGGCAACGCCTCGATTTAAAAATCCTCATCATTGTTTTAAAATTCCTCCATGGCCCTCGCCCCCCCATCCCTATCTCTGTAATCTCCTCCAGCCCCACAACCCCCCGAGATCTCTGCGTTCCTCTAATTCTGGCCTCTTGAGCATCCCCGATTTTAATCGCTCCACCATTGGTGGCCGTGCCTTCAGCTCCCTGGGTCCTAAGCTCTGGAATTCCCTCCCTAAACGTCGCTACCTCTCTCTTCTCCTTTAAGACGCTCCTTAAAACCTCCCTCTTTGACCAAGCATTTGGCCACCTATCCTAATATCCTTAGGTGGCTCGGTGTCAAATTTTGTTTGATAATCGCTCCTGTGAAGCACCTTGGGACATTTTACTACGTTAAAGGCGCTATATAAATACAAGTTGTTGTTGTTTAAGATTTCCCAACTTCAGCATGATAAAACTAGATGAAGCAAAATACTGCGGATGCTGGAAATCTGAAATAAAAACAGAAAATGCTGCAAACACTCAGCAGGTCAGGCAGCATTTAGAGAGACACACAGAGTTAACGTTTCAGGTTGAACGGTTCTGATGAACGATCATTGACCTGAAACTTTAACCTTAGATCTCTCTCTACATCAGCCATGGCTCAGTGGGTAACACTCTCACCTCAGTCAGAAGGTTGTGGGTTCATAGTCCCACTCCAGAGACTTGAGCACAAAAATCCAGACTGACACTCCCAGTGCAGTACTGAGGAGTGCTGCACTGTCAGAGCTGCCGTCTTGCGAATGAGCGGTTAAACCGAGGCCCCGTCTGCTCTCTCAGGTGGATGTAAAATACCCCCTCACCACTATTTTGAAGAAGAACAGGGGAGCTCTCCCCGGTGTCCTGGGGCCAATATTTATCCTTCAATCAACATCACTGAAACAGATTATCCGGTCATTGTCACATTGCTGTTTGTGGGAGCTTGCTGTGCGCAAATTGGCTGCTGTGTTTCCCACATTACAACAGCGACTACACTTCAAAAGTACTTCATTGACTGTAAAGCGCTTTGGGATGTCCTAAGGTCCTGAAATGTTAACTCTGTTTCTCTCTCCACAGATGCTGCCTGACCTGCTGAGTGTTCCCAGCATTTTCTGCTTTTATTGCAGATGAACTTAGATATTGTTGCACTTAGCTTCTGGCGAGGATGAACCGAGAGTTTGGGCATTATACAAACTGAACTTTATTTCACTGATATAAGTATAGATCGTATAACAATACTTCACAGCAAACTGTACTTCTATCTTTTAAATCAAATTGAAATTGAACACTAGGGGGAGAAATTGGGTACCTTTGCGCCTCCCGTTAGTGCCTCCGGGGGGCGCTAACAGGGCGCTACCGGCTTAGCGGCTGGGCGCGGCGATAGTATCGATGCCCGTGAAATTAAGGTGGAGGCTTGCGACGGCGGTAACCACGAGCGCCACGCTCTCCTGCGCCCGGAGATCGCGACGCCATCCGGGTACGCAGAACCCCGGCTCTGAAATTCACTCTCGCTCCTGCCTCAGCGCCTGCCGTTAGCTCCGACAGGTGGAGGAGGCGGTCTACAGTTGGATGAGCGCTGGAGGAGTGCGATATAAAGGCATTAACATCCGGTTTATTTTTAGTCGGCAAAGGGTGCGGCCTTGTCAGTTTGACAAAGGCAAACAGGCGTTTTGAGAGATTTCAGCGTTTTCCAGTTGAAGGAGTCTTCTCCCTCAGAAAAATTATTCACTTTCATTTAGGTGAAATTTAAAAGTGCAACATTTCCATCATTTAATGGGGGCTGTACTGACACTGGACCTCGCCCTCCAGCGTCACCATTGGAGACAGCAGAGAAAGATTGCAAAATGTTGTCAGAGGGAGGAGGGCCAACAGGGCTCTCAACAGGAGGCCTTACCCTCCCAGGGTATTCCGGCAGCATTTCTCCTACATCAATCTCACTGAGGAGCAGTGTCTTAGAAGGCTTCGCTTCACCAAGGAGGTGGTCACAGAGCTCTGCCACCTCCTGCAGCCAGACCTCGAGCCTCAGATCAGGGTGACCACGGCTCTCTCAGTGGCAGTCAGGGTCACAGTCGCCCTCAATTTCTACGCCAGCGGATCCTTTCAGTGTGCAGCAGGAGATATAGCGAATATCTCGCAGTTCGCCATCCATTGCTGCATCCGCAAGGTCGCAGAGGCTCTCTACAGCAGGAGAAGGGACTACATTTCCTTCCCCATCACCAGAGAGAAGCAGTGCGAGCGTGCATGTGGCTTTGCCAGGATAGCACTATTGACAGCACCCGCCTCGCTCTGCATCCACCCCATAACAATCAAAGATTTAAACGGGCTAAAAATGAAGATTAGTGCTTGAGCACGTGACGTAGGGGGATAGATTTTGCAGCTTAGAGCACCGCGTGACGAGGAGCAGGCATGGGGAATTCAGGAGCAGAAGTCTGTGCGCCCTGCACTATTCTGTCTGTGACAGTTAAAACGAAGCTCGCAGCATGCTCTCCTCTGCACCCAAACTCCCGACTTGCACTCCCATCGCACAAAGCTCTCTGACGGAACCAAAGAAACACTTGCACCGGACCTCCCAAAGCGCTTTACAGCCAATTAAGTACTTTTTGAAGTGTAGTCACTGCTGTAATGTAGGAAACGCAGCAGCCAATTTGTGCACAGCAAGATCCCACAAACAGCAATGTGATGATGACCAGGTAATCTGTTTTAGGCATAAATATTGGCCAGGACACCGGGGATAATTCCCCTGCTCTTCTTCGAAAGAGTGGCATGGGATCTTTTACACACACCATGGAGCCCATCATTTCCACTGTGCAGAGGATGGTGGACTCACAGAGAGATCGTGCAGATCCAGACCTCATGACGCATGTCATGGGTGATGTGGCAGCTTCCATTGCAGCACAGGCGGAAGTGACGCAACGTCTTAGTGCTGTAATGCAGTCAATGGTTGCTGCCTTCGAGCCTCAGACTGCTCTCATGCAGTCTCAGCTTGATGTCACGAAAGATCTGACTGCTGCCATCGTGGCTGGGTCCACCACAGTCCACCGGGGCTTTGACCGTGTCGCAGCAGCCCAGCAATCTGTGCTCCAGCAGATTGGTAGGGATGCTGAGGTGCTGCCCCGGGGGAGTGACAGTGTGTCAGTGGATTAGGAACCTGCTGTCCTCTCTCAGGATGACAGCATTCCTGATCCCACCACTGCCATTCCGCCATTGCCCTTGTCGCTGCCTGTCATCCAGCCAGCCCAGACTGCTGCCGCCCATCCTGAGGTGGTGCAGTCTATAGCCGGGCCTTCCAGGCCCAGAGCTGGTCGAGGGCGTCCTGCAAGGTCATCTGAAGTCTCCCGCACCGACACTCAGCAGCCTTCCACCAGCCCTGCTGCAGCCACTGGGGAGACACTACGTAGGAGCATTAGATTAGGAAGGGGACTGTAAAGAGGGGAGGCAAGGGTTTGCACAAGGGCCATTGGTCAATATTGTTGAATATATGTGGTTAATGGTTTTTGATAAATTTATTACAGGAATGTTGCAGATTTGGTGCTGTGTCTCATCTCAATTCTGGTGTTTGATGGAATCACAAAGTGATGGAATGATGGTGACGTGCTCAGCAACTGGAACGAGGACTCGAAGTCACTGGAAACAAAGTCTGACGAGGTGGTCACGGACCGACCTTGCAGAACGCCGATTGAGTGGCTGCCTCCTCATTCGCTGCTGTTCGTGCTCCTCCTCCTCCTCCTCCTGAGGTGGTGCGGCTATGCCTGGTGGCAATGGCTGGGCCCTCATGATGGCCAAGTTGTGGAGCATGCAGCAGATGACGACGAAAAATGACACCCACTCAGCCCAGTACTGGAGGCAGCAGAACCGTTGTTTCAGCTCTCGATGGTCCGCGCAATGATGTTCTTAGTGGCAGCATGGCTCTCATTGTGAGTGCTGGGCACGAGTGTTGGGGTTGCGGAGGGGAATCATGAGCCAGGTGGAGAGCGGATAGCCCTTGTCACCCAACAACCAGCCGCCAGCTTGATGTGGTGTCTGGAACAGAGCTGGTACTCCGGTCTGGCGCAGGATGAAGACATCGTGGCTGCAGCCAGGATAGCGGGCATTGACGGTCAAGATTCGCCGTGTGTGGTTGCACACCAACCGCACATTAAGTGAGTGGTAGCCTTTGCAGTTACGGAATACCTCCGGATTGTTATGAAGCGCCCACAAAGCAACGTGGGTGCAGTCAATGGCGCCCTGCACCATGGGGAATTGGCTATCCTGGCAAAGCCACATGCACGCTCGTCCTGCTTCTCTCTGGGCATTGGGAAGGAAATGTAGCCCTTTCTCCTTCTGTACAGAGCATCTATGACCTGACGGATGGAGCAATGGAAGGCAAACTGTTGGAGATGTTGCTTGTCACACACTGGAATGATCCGCTGGCGTAGAAATGGAGGGCGATGGTCGGGGTTGATTCCCTATCGGTACGCAGCCAGCAGAGTGGTCCACACCCCTGGGGTCATTGAATCTCTCCTGTCCACCACCCTGTCACAGACCTTCTCTTTTGCTCTTTCCTCCCTCCTACCCTTTCCCCGCCTCTGTATTTGCTTAAAACCTGTTAGATCTCTAACTTCGTCCAGTTTTGATGAAGGGTCATCGAGCTGAAATGTTAACTCTCTTGTGTGTTTCTCTCTCCACAGATGCTGCCTGACCCGCTGAGTGTTTCCAGCAGTTTCTGTTTTTATTTCAGATTTCCGCAGTATTTTGCTTTTGTTGCCGTTGGTTTATAGCGGCTGAAGATGAGCAAATAGCAAAGAAAAAATAGGCAATTCATTTTTGAGGAGCTTGTTGCACTTTGCCTTTGAATGGCCAGCTATACTCGACTGAGGGGGTCGTTGCTGCTTGGAGTTAGTTGTTATGTTTGTGAGTCACTTCTTCTGACGTAAAAACAGAAAATGCTGGAAATACTCCGCAGGTCAGGCAGCGTCTGTGGAGAGAGAATCAGAGTTAACGGCCGCGATTTCCCCTACCTCGGCGGGTCCGGGGCGGCCGGGGTCGGTGGCGGGGTGCATCTCCGCTGCTGGCTCCAGCCCGCTCTGTGAAATGAATTTCCCCTGATTGGGCTTCTTAAGCCCCGCCCAGCGCGTTTCCCGGCCAATTGAAGGAAGAGGGACTGGTGATGTCATTTGATGACGCGTCATCAGCCGGTTTCCTTAAAGGGGCCATGGCCAACTTTCTTTTGACATTAGTGCTGTCAGTGTTCTACTACAGCATTGAGGTGCTGCAAACACTGACAATCACTGCACAGAGGTGCAGGGCTGCACCCAGGCTCTCCCATGACTCCCTCCATATGCTTATGGAGGGAGTCAGAGCACGCAGGGAGATTCTCTTCCCTTCCCATGGGCAGAAGAGACCTCCCCAGGAGACCAACGCAGCCTGGTTGCACATTGCACAGGAGGACACAAGCAGGGATGTGGTCAGGAGGACCAGGCTGCAGTGGCACAAACCTTTCAATGATCTCAGTAGCTCACGAAACGTTACTGCCAAGCCACACTCAACCTCATCCTGCTGTGCCACTCACCACATCCTCATCACTCTGCCTTCCCTACCCGACTCCTGCACATCCTTACTCACACCAACTTACCTTGCACCTCCACCCATCCCTCTCTCTCTATCTACATTATCACTTCCCCATCTCACTAGCCACCCCTCACACTCACCCTCATCCTAGTCCAATTATACCAACTAACAGCACACTAGGGTAGGCACTTGGGTATTATCGCCAATGTTCTGTAAAGTTGAAATCTTTATTTTCAACACGTTGCGTTCTTGGACAGATTTGTGTGCACCTTTGGAAGTTGCTTCGTGAGTTGCAATGAATAGTGAGACATAACGGTACCCCCTGCAATGGCAATGAGTGTGAAAGGAATGGCTTGGGCATTGTAGGGATGCTTTATGTTGTTGGCGTGGGGTGGTGCCAACCTGGCGCATCATGTGGCAGCCAGGGTGTACAGCGTCAAGTGAAGTAAATCTGGCCATGGTGAGGCCATCGCTGGCATCCAGGGCAGCAATGTGGTCGGGTGCTGATGCCCTGTGTCCTGTGCAGCATCAGGTGATTGCGGAGAAGGTTGGTGTTGTTGTTGGTGCTGCTGGTGTGCCCGGTGCTGCTGGTGTTGGGGCTGATCGTGGTGGGATTCTGAGGACCAAGGTGAGAGAGTTTCTAGGGCACCGATGCTGATGGAATAGATGGCAGGTGAAGTTGAGATGACAGAAGCGACCTGTCAATGGTGAGAGAGGTTGTTCCAATGAGGTGACACTGATTAGAGAGTTTGCTCCAAACACTTGCAAGCTGCATAAAGCTCAATCTGTCTTCCAAATGCAGTAAGCAACAGCTTCTAACCTTGGAAAGTGAACAGCTATGAAATGGGAGCTTTTAGAGAACATTTGCAGCTGTCAAGTTAAGAAATCATCCCATGCTGACACAACACCCGACCTACTTACCTCCTGACCTGATCCCTGAGCAGCGGGGAAGCCGTGGGCGAACTCGTAAAATCTAAAGGTGAGCTTAAAATAGTTTTTAAGTGCCTGTTAACAAACTCTTAATAATATAAATTGCCTCCCCCGCCGCTTGGTGTCGGGTCTGTTCAGCGATGACAGACCCGACATCTGGGAGACTAGCGTGGAGGCGGGTCGACAGTGGGTTCTCTACCCGCTGTCAAAAAAAAATTCCCACCCGACCCACCACCAAATGCGCCCGCTGACCCCCCGAAAAATTCCCCCCAACGTTTCAGGTCCATGACCTTTCATCAGAACCTATTCTGACAGCTGGTGAGAATACTTCAAAATAAACAGGCATTAGACAATCAGCAGAATGTATGCAGTGCAGCAACGCGCCTTCTCGAGATATTAGAATACTTCACTAGATTATACATCGCTGGGGTGCGTGACTAAGGTGTACACAGCTATCTCCATACTGCACTTGTTCTCTGTTCCTTCTGGAAGATTGGTTTGAAGGCAAATGTGTAGTAGGATTATTAGAGATTGCGTTGTGGAATTCAAATGATGAATTCTACCTGTCTCGCTGTAAGAGGATCATTCTCCAAATGGATTCATCTGAATTTATAGCAAACAAACAGCTGGGGGCTTCCATGGAGTCGAGACTCTGGCCTTCATTCGAGATGTTATTGCTACCAAAGTATAATTATCTTTTTATCTCTGCATCATGGTTCTGGGCCCCACCGTCTGCAGCACATCCTGAAGCATCCGGCAATGAAACTATCAGCATCGCAGCTCAATTATGTCAATAGATTATTTTCTTTGATCAGATCTGTGCAGAATCCTGCATTCTGAAAAATACCCACAGTGCAACTCCACTGAACATACGAGCCTTTCAATCTCTATTGATGACACCTTCAACAACCTTTCAAATTCAGCTGGGCTCACACTCACTGTCCTTTCAAACGCTATTCATGACACCATCACCATCTTTTCATCTCCACTGATATATCTTCACTATCCTTTCAATCTCTATTCATGGTACCCTTGAATAACCTTTCAAATTTAGCTGGACACACACTCATTGTCCTTTCAACCTCTATTCATATCACCGTCGTCAACCTTTCAAACTCTGTTAGTACACCATCACCATCCTTTCATCTCCACTGATATATCTTCACTATCCTTTCAAAGTCCATTGATATTATCTTCACCGTCCTTTCAATAGTCTCCCCCAACATCTCAAGCCCCATTTAAGCTGTCTTAGCAGACTCCTGGCCTTGGATCTGATAATTTCTGCCACCTTTATGCATACAGAATTCTGACAAGTCGATCCATGATCCAACAGCAATAATGTACTTACTGTAGAACCTGGAGTGTAGACTGCCACCCAAACTGAGCAGCTTAAGCTCTGCTCTCAGTCTGGTGTGCTTGTGTGTATGACGGCCTTTATCCTTTTTTTGAAGCTTGAACATGTCATGTCACAGGATGGCTTTTATTTTTCTTGGTGTGGAGATGCCGGTGTTGGACTGGGGTGGACAAATGTAAGAAATCACACAACACCAGGTTATAGTCCAACAGCTTTATTTGAAATCACAAGCTTTCGGAGCGCTGCCCCTTCATCAGGTGAAGTGGAGAGATGCATAAAAAACAGCTTATATAGTTAGAGAATAATGTCAGATGTTTACAGGTAATCTTTCTAACTGCCATTTATCACACCTCGGCAGAGAGATAATCACAGCAATCAAAGGTGTAAATGGTGTCCAAACTGGTCAGTCAGGAAAACATCACATCAAAGAACAATGAGGTGGGGTCACAAGGGGTGCTTTGAAGGTCTGGATCGAAGGTCTTGATCAGTCTGTTGAGTTGGCGGGTGTGTTCTTTGGTCGGATCTGCGGGTAACTGTCTGTAGTGTTCCTGGTTGTCCAGTTGTCGGTATGTTTCTTTGCAATAGTCCGTTCTGTTCTGTATGACGATGGCTCCTCCTTTGTCTGCTGGTTTGATGACGATGTTGCGGTTGGTCTTGAGAGCGTGGATGGCGTTGCGTTGTGCTCGGGTGACATTCTGGACTGTCTTGTGAGTGCGGCTGATGAATCTGGCGTTGATGCATCTCCTGACAGCTTGAGCATACATGTCAAGCTTAGGGCAGCGACTCTCCGGAGGGGTCCAATTTGACTCTTTCTTCTTCGGTTGCTGCACTGCGGATCCCTTTGTCTGCTGGTCCGGATCATTGATTGTCTCATTGGGTTCGCTGCTGACATCTTGGGATTTGTGGAAGAATTCCTGGAGCCTCATTCTCCTGATGAATTCCTCTGTGTCTGCCGCGAGACCGATGGGGTCCATTTTGGTGGTGGGGCAGAAATTGAGCCCTCGGCTGAGAACTTCAATGTCATCTGGTTGAAGGGTGTGGTCGGACAGGTTGACGATGGACTTCCCTGTGGTTACAACCGTGGTACCCGGGGAGGCTTGGTTGCTGCTGCTGGTGATGCCGTTTACGCCATTTACACCTTTGATTGCTGTGATTATCTCTCTGCCGAGGTGTGATAAATTGCAGTTAGAAAGATTACCTGTAATCATCTGACATTATTCTCTGACTATATATGCTGTGTCTTTATGCATCTCTCCACTTCACCTGATGAAGGAGCAGCGCTCCGAAAGCTTGTGATTTCAAATAAAGCTGTTGGACTATAACCTGGTGTTGTGTGATTTCTTACATTTATTTTTCTTGACAGAGGCCTGTGAGTGAGTCTCCAACTGACTCTCTCAGTTAGGGAAGGGTGCATGGAAACTGGAAACGACAGGAGGGGAAAGGGGTAGAAAATAGTTATCTCTGTTCTTTTTTCCCCTTTCAACATCTATCTTATCCTCATCGGACATCACATCAGATTGCCGTCAACACCACTCGTGATGTACGTCAGCACTGGTGGAAGCCATGCCTTCTCTCGGGGAAATGCAAGTATATTGCTCTGGTGGCATTGACTGTACTCAACGACTGAGCCTCCACAGCCCTCTGGGGTAGAGAATTTCAAAGATTCACCACCCTCTGAGTGAAGAAATTCCTCTTCATCTCAGTCCTAAATGGCCGACCCCTTATCCTGAGACTGTGCCCCCCTAGTTCTAGCCTCTCCAGCCAGGGGAAACAACCTCTCAGCATCTACCCTGTCAATACCCCTCAGAATCTTATACATTTCAATGAGATCACTTCTCATTCTTCTAAACTCCATAGAATATAGGCCCAATCTACTCAATCTCTCCTCATCCCTCTCATCCCAGGGATCAATCAAGGCGTCATATTTCCTAGGAACGCCTATATTTCCTAAGGAGGCTGAAGAGATGTAACCTGTCACCCCTGATTCTCTCTAACTTTTACCGCTGCACAATAGAGAGCATCCTGACGAACTGTATCACAGTATGGTATGGCAGCTGTAGCTACTATGACTGGAAAGCCCTGCAGCGGGTAGTCAAAACTGCCCAACGCATTACCGGCACCCGGCTACCGACCATCGAGCACATATACCAGAAATGCTGTTTATGGAGGTCTCGGACCATCATCAAAGACCCTACCCACCCCAGCCACAGTCTGTTCGCCCTCCTGCCATCTGGGAGACGCTACAGATGCATTTGCACCCGTACGACCAGATTTAGGAACAGCTTCTTTCCCAGGGCTGTCATCCTACTGAACTCCACAAATAAACTCTAAAGCCTGCACATCTGCCAATGCACTTTATTATGGTTATGTTTATGTTAATGTATTACAAGCCAAATGAATGTTGAATGTTTAAATGTCTTAATCTAAATGTACACTCTCGGGAGCCGCAAGCCTACATTTCGTTGTACTGCACTTGTGCACTAACAGTGACAATAAAGTTGATTATGATTATGATATTTTTAAAACATAGGAATAATTGTCACTCCGAACGAGCAAGATTTGGTGAACCCGCTCAATAACTGAAGTACCAACACACACTACCTCCGCAAACACCTCCACATTGCAAATAAAAAAATGAGCCATGCATTAATTTCCCCAGAACAGCAGTGGAGATGGTTCCTAAGTCCCTTGTTAACTGTTGTTTGAGTTCTACACTCACGGTTAGCAGATTTGCAACCTTGGGTACATTTATTTCTGGCAGAAATTAGTTCCATCTGCACCTCTACCGAGAGTTGTAATTTTCCCTCCCTTTGTTAACCAACCACAGCGCCCGGGAGAACTGAGCACTTAAGCTCTGTTCTTTTTTTCTTCTTCCTAGGGAGCTCCCTCCGAGCGAGGTTTCCAACCCTGACTCAAAGCCAACTGCTCAAACCAGCTGCCTCTGTTGCTCTCTGACACCAACTGCTTCTAATTATCTGGACCGGGGACCAGAGCACTTGGTTGCCGTGGAAACCTGAGCTGCCGAGGCCCTGGATGGAGGCTGCTGTTGCCAAGGCGAATGGAATAAATGCTTGCCTTCATCAGGGGGTTATCCAGCACTGCAATTATACTGGCGCATGTTTAGGTCGCACTCGAGGAGGCCGGAATCTGTGGGCTGGCTTCCGAATTGTATTTGGCCGCTTCACTCAATTGACATTTGCCATTTTCACCAAGCGTCTGTTTCTATTGAGCTTTTCAGTAGAGTTTCTTTTCATTTCACATTTTAATCTGCTTGAGTTTTCCATTTTTTTTTTGTACCTTTCAAGTATTGATAAAGTTCAGCCAGCTAGCAAAAATGTATTGATAAGTGATCTGACAAAGTGTCCTTCCTCAGGAAGGATATATTGGCCTTGGAGGGAGTGCAGCGCAGGTTTACCAGAATGATACCCGAACTCCAAGGGTTAAATTACGAGGAGAGATTACACAAACTAGGGTTGTATTTCCTGGAATTTAGAAGGTTAAGGGGTGATTTGATCGAAGTTTTCAGGATATTAAGGGGAACTGATAGGGTAGACAGAAAGAAACTATTTCTGCTGCTTGGGGAGTTTAGGACTAGGGGGCACAGTCTAAAAATTAGAGCCAGACCTTCCAGGAGTGAAATTAAGAAACACTTCTACACACAAAGGGTGGTAGAAGTTTGGAACTCTCTTCCGCAAACGGCAATTGATGCTAGATTAATTGTCAATTTTAAATCTGAGATTGATGGATTTTTGTTAACCAAAGGTATTGAGGGATATGGGCCAAAGGCAGCTTTATGGAGCTAGGTCACAGGCCAACCATGATCTCATGGAGTGGCGGAACAGGCTCGCGGGGCGAATGGCCTCCTCCTCCTGTTCTGATGTCCCTACGTTCCTAAAGTCAAATCTCCTGTCTGTTATACTGCAATCTTTGTGGTGAATTTGAATTTGAATTTGCACCCATTATGATTGAAATTTCATAATTTTCGCTTCACAGGAACGATTATCAGACAGAATTTGACACTGAGCCATATAAGGAGATATTAGGACAGGTGACCAAAAGCTTGGTCAAAGAGGCAAGTTTTAAGGAGTATCTTAAAGGAGGAGAGAGAGGTGGAGAGCCGGAGAGGTTTAGGGAGGGAATTCCAGCGCTTACTTTAAGATGGCGGCTAATCTTTTTGCAAAGTACAAAATGGTGGATCAGACACACCATCAGCATGAACCAGGTAGGGGTATTGTCCAACGGTTAACTGGTATGAAGATTTTCTTTGATGCTGGGGCAGTATGTTTACAATGTTCATGGGCACAGTTTTTCTCAGAGTTATGCAATTTCTGGTCATGGTAATATATGGAAATAGTTTGATGGAAAATGCTCGAAGGAATCACAATGGTTGCAGGCCATTATCCAATCGTCAACTGTGAAGGAGCAACAGAGGGAAGGCTCCGGACAGAAAGAGTACTTTGCAATCCAATTGCCCCCAAAACTGCTAACTGTCTCTTTGAGACTGCTAACTTTTTGGTTCCTTAAATACTTAAAAGAAATGGCTAAAACTTCAACCGAAAAACATTATTGCAATTCAGAAACCTGCTCCTGTGTTCACCTTTGCTGTTATACATACAGGTTTACACTGTAGGTCTGACGTATGTATAGGCAGAGACTGTGGCCGCGATTTCCCCAACCTTTATAACACATTTGCAGCTGTCAAGTAATGAGATGATTCCACGGTCACACAACTCCTGACCTGCTTACCCGACGTGATCCCCGAGCAGCGTGGACCCCGTGGGCGACCACGTAAAGTGGTACGGTGAGCTCAAAATACTGTAACAAGGTCATAATGACCTGAACTGCATCCCCCACCGCTGCGTGTCAGGTCTGTTCAGTGCTGACAGACCTAATATCTGGGAAAGTCTCGTTGGCGACAGGTTGACCGCGGGGTCCTGACCCACTGTTAAAAAATTTTTTTTCCCACCTGACCCGCCACTGAACGCGCCCGATGACCCCCCGAAAAATTCCTCCCTGTGTCCTATCAAGAGCTTGCAGAGGTTAACTGAAGAACCACGGACCTTTTTAAATGGTTAACCTAGTTTGTACACAGTGTGATTGTTCATTGTGCTGTGAAAGTATCTTTCCTAAAATTCTGCTTCTGTGTATCACTTTATTTGTAGATAAATCCTGATCAGCGGTTTAGCCTGTGTGATATTTTCTAGCACCTGGATTGGAGGTGGGCATCCTAAAAATTCAACAGTCAGCGAATTACCATCCATGAAGGACATCACATGGTTAGGAAACCTTTGCAAAGTCTTTCCATTGAGAAACAGGTGCTGTGAAAATCCAATATGTAGTCATGATGCAGCACGTTCTAGTTGCAAAATCCAGCCAAAGTACCCCAGGAATCAAGTCAATTCATATTATCAGAGTGTCATGACACAAACTGTGAACCAGGTCTATATCCCTATGAAGAGAAAGAATGACGTGCATTTTTCTAGTGCCTTTCACACGCTCAGGACATCACCAAGTCCTTTCCAGACAATGTCAATGTTGGTCAGGACACTGGGAAAAATTCAGATACCAGTAAACCCAGCACAATGCAGAACCAATGGTATAACTCAGGTCTGCCAGCCCCACTAGCTCAAATTAGTACCGATACTCAGGCTGCATCAGAACTATAGCTGTAGCATCAGTGCGAAGCAGGTTCACTCCACGGTCAAGGATAAGAAGTTGTGTAAATGTGGACGCTGAGGGTCTGAGAAGGGGCAAGGGTGCTTCAGGTCCCCTGACTTTGGATTTACACGACAACTTTAGAGTGTGGGTGTGAAGAGAAATTGCACCAATGCCACATCATGGAACCCTACAGCACAGAAGGAAGCCATTCGGCCCGTCATGGTTTTTTTTATCTGTTCACGGGATGTGGGTGTCACTGGCAAGCCCAGCATTTATTGCCCATCCCTAGTTGCCCTTGAGAAGGTGGTGGTGAGCTGCCTTCTTGAACCGCTGCAGTCCATGTGGTGAAGGTACTCCCACAGTGCTGTTAGGGAGGGAGTTCCAGGATTTTGACCCAGCGATGATGAAGGAACGGCTGATATATTTCTAAGCCAAGATGGTTTGTGACTTGGAGGGGAACTTGGAGGTGGTGGTGTTCCCATGCACCTGCTGCCCTTGTCCTTCTAGGTGGAAGAGGTCGCAGGTTTGGGAGATGCTGCTGAAGAAGCCTTGGCGAGTTGCTGCAGTGCATCTTGTAGATGGTACACACTGCAGCCACGGTGCGCCGGTGGTGGAGGGAGTGAATGTTTAAGGGGGTGGATGGGGTGCCAATCAAGTGGGCTGCTTTGTCCTGGGTGGTGTCGAGCTTCTTGAGTGTTGTTGGAGCTGCACTCATCCAGGCAAGTGGAGAGTATTCCATCACACTTCTGACTTGTGCCTTGTAGATGGTGGAAAGGCTTTGGGGAGTCAGGAGGTGAGACCCTCGCCACAGGATACCCAGCCTCTGACCTGCTCTTGTTGCCACGGTATTTATGTGCCGGCTCTTTGAAAGAGCTCTCCCACTCCCCCTGCTCTTTCCCCATAGCCCTGCTTATTTTTTCTTTTAAAGTATTTATCCAACTTTAAAAGTTACTATTGAATCTGCTCCCACCGCCCTTTCAGGCAGCGCATTCCAGATCACAACAACTCGCTGCGTAAAAAAAAATTCTCCTCATCTCCCCTCTGGTTCTTTTGTCAATTATTTTAAATCTGTGTCCTCTGGTTACCGGCCCTCTCGCCACTGGAATCAGTTTCTCCCAATTTACTCTATCAAAACCCCTCGTAATTCTGAACATCTCGATTAAATCTCCCCTTAACCTTCTCTGATCTAAGGAGAACAGCCCCAGCTTCTCCAGTCTCTCTCTATGCAACTGAAGTTACTCATCCCTTCAATCGTAGTGCTCAAACTCAGCCTTACCAAGCGTAGGAGCCAGGGAAGAGGAGGCTTCTCACCTGATAGGGGCGGCCTCGTCTCCCTTGTCCAGCCACTCCTGTGGAGGGATTATGTACATGCACCACAATCCCCAGTTGTAGCCGTGAGCTGCATTGGCGTATTGCTGCACTTCAAACGTGTTGTATTTTATGTTGTCTATGGCTGGCAATAAGATACGAGTCCGGTCTTCCTTGATCCTGCTCAGGACTGGTTGGACCCTGCAGAGGAAATGGAAGGGTACAGGTCAGATATCTCACTGCCATTCTCCATAACACAATGTTCCGTGCCTTTGTTACCTCCAGACTCGAGTATTCCAACGCTCACCTGGCCGGCCTCCCACCTTCAAAACTCTGCTGCCCCGTGTCCTAACTCGCACCAAGCCCCGTTCACCCATCACCCCCTGCGCTCGCTGACCTACATCGGTTCCCGTTCCGGCAACGCCTCGATCTTAACATTCTCATCCTTGTTTTCAAATCCCTCCGTGGCCTCGCCCCCTCCCTATTTCCGTAACCTCCTCCAGCCCCACAACCAATGTTCCCTGTAATGTTTTTTTGGGGTGCGCGGCCCTTTAAGGGGCTGCGCAGCCCATTCAATCGTCCGCGCATGTGTGGTTTCTCCATTCCGGCAAGCAGTCTGCGTGGGAGCTTTAGACAGCTGTACATCCACGCAGCTAAATGGGAACACTACCTACAACCCTCCGAGATCTCTGCGCCCCTCCAATTCTGGCCTCTTGCCCATCCCCGATTTTCATCGCTCCACCATTGGCGGCCGTGCCTTCTGTTGCCGAGGCCCCGAGCTCTGGAATTCCCTCCCTAAACCTCTCCGCCTCTCTCTCCTCCTTTAAGATGCTCCTTAAAACCTACCTCTTCGACCAAGCTTTGGTCACCTGTCCTAATATCTCCTTATGTGGCTCAGTTTGCATTGGTAAGAAAAACTCTGTGGGCACAAATTACTGGAGCCACAATGTCTGTAGGCTCTTGACCGACCAATCCACAAACAAAGCCTCAGCTCTAATCTCCAGCCTGAATAGAAATGAACCTGTGAATGAACTCGGCCAGTGCTTATGTAAAGAGACACACACCAATACTTCACTATCCGAATACTATATTTACAGGTTTAATGTCGCAGTCCCTTTAAAACAGCGCACCCCCTGATTCAGCATTACCTGCAGCACAGCAAAGTTATTGGCATCTTTTAAAAAACAAAATCTCAAGCATTCAGTGAGGAAATGAGAATTTAAGAGCTGCGGTTACACCACATGCACTGGCTTAAGACAAGATGCGTAGATTGGGCCTATACTTGCTGGAGTTTATAAAAATGAGAGTGATCTCAATAAGATTCTGAGGGGGATTGACAGGGTAGATGCTGGGAGGATGTTTCCCCCTGGCTGGGGAGTCTATAACCAGAGGTCACAGTCTCAGGATAAGGGGTCGGCCATTTCTTCACTCAGAGGGTGGTGAATCTTTGGAATTCTCTACCCCAGAGGACTGTGGAGGCTCAGTCGTTGAGTATATTCAAGGCAGAGATCGATAGATTTTTGGGCGCAAAGGGAATCGAGGGATTTGGGGATCGGACAGGAAAGTGGAGTTGAGGTTGAAGATCAGCCATGATCTTATTGAATGGTGGAGCAGGCTCGAGGGGCCAAATGGCCTACTCCTGCTCCTTATTCTTATGATCTAATGTTCTTATGATCTTATCAAGACATTGTATAAACTACCTGTTTAGTAGTGATGCTACAACTCTAATTTTTGATCTCCTGATATCCATGAAAGGGCTTTCTTGGGCTAAGACGAGATGGGACCAATAATATTCTTGAACAAGAGAGATGTAACAAGAGTTCCAGGCCCTGATTATATTGAGGGCCGGAATTGCTCTGTGTGAGGTTGCTTGGGCGAGCAAGGAGCTCGCATGTCGGGGCCCGGAGAGATTTGGGGCGTCCTGAGGTCATGAAAGGCGCTCTACGAATGCAAGTTTTTTCTTTCTATCAGCAGTGATCGGTAGGATGGTGAGGTTAGGGCGAATGCTCACTTTAAGAGCCCGGGAGTCCCGTGAAAGGAGCTTTTCTCCTCCCACTTGCTTTGGGTGAACCTTCACATTGTGGACAGTAGGTTTTTGGGCCCCATCGAACCCCAACTACAAGTTTGAAGTTTTAAATCTTCCAGTTTGATTCGTTCCCAATCGATCCTAATCTGTAAACAGCACTATTTCCCGTATCACAGGTGAACACACCCAACAGGCTATCCTGCAACTTAACTTGTGTTTTTCTTTAATAAGGAAATTACTTTTTAATTTAAACAATTTGAAAACACAGCTGTTAATCAAATAGAAATCATTTCTAAAATTCAATGTTTGAGCAGGTTTGATTTAGCGTGTTTGTATAGTTTAAATATTTAATTAGTCCTAATTAGGAAAATATTTTGAGTAATTGTCTAAAAATAATTTTTTGGCATCAAATCTGACAGAATCACGCCAATTCTTTAAACATCCCCGTGTTGAATTTTTTTTTAATGTGCGCGCGTCGTTCACTTGAGCAGTAACAAAGTCCGGTGTTGGTTCTGGTTACAACATTTTTATTCTTGCTTCTGTACACACAGTAGTTATGCAGACTGGGAACAATTAAATGTAGGTATGGGCTCTTTACATTGTACCCTCTGCTGTTAGTGGCTGTAAGCTATTTATACATTTCCAATGTGGGTGTTGCAGAAAGTTCTCTTGGTCTCCTATTGGTCCCTTTTTATTATTGCAGCACATTAGAAGGGTGAAGTAATGCATTTGGGGAGGGCTAACAAGGCAAGGGAATGCACAATAAATGGTAGGACACTGAAAAGTGCAGAGGATCAGAGGGACCTTGGAGTGCATGTCCACAGATCCCTGAAGGTAGCAGGACAGGTAGATAAGGTGGTTAAGAAGGCATACGGGATACTTGCCTTTATTAGCCGAGGTTTAGAATACAAGAGCAGGGGGGTTATGCTTGAACTGTATAAAACACTAGTTAGGCCTCAGCTAGAGTACTGCGTGCAGTTCTGGTCACCACATTACAGGAAAGATGTGATTGCACTGGAGAGGATGCAGAGGAGATTTACAAGGATGTTGCCTGGGCTGGGGAATTTTAGCTAGGAGGAAAGATTGGATAGGCTGGGGTTGTTTTCTTCGGAACAGAGGAGACTGAGGGAGGACTTAATTGAGGTGTATAAAATTACGAGGGGCCTGGATAGAGTGGACAGGAAGGACCTATTTCCCTGAGCAGTGAGGTCAATAACCAGGGGACACAGAATTAAAGTAATTGGTAGAAGGATTAGAGGGGAGTTGAGGAGAACTGTTTTCACCCAGAGGGAACTCACTGCCTGAAAGGGTGGTAGAGGCAGAAACCCTCAACACATTTAAAAAGTACTTGGATATGCACTGGAAGTGCCGTAAACTACAGGGCTACGGACCAAGAGCTGGGAAGTGGGATTAGGCTGGAGAGCTCTTTGTCGGCCGGCACGGACAAGATGGGCTGTAACTTTCTATGATTCTAGGATTCTAGGATTCTATGATTCTATGGTGCTGCTCTTCCAGCGGGTTTCCTTCATGTCCAGACTCACCTGGACTTGCCTTTTCCTTTCTGTCCATGTATCAACACCCAGAGCAATATCACCAAACCTCTAAACACGTATCTTTTTAATATGAGGCAGGCTGTGTAGCTGCTTTAACCGCCTGCCCTGATAGTCTCAAAAGAAGCAAAGACTTCAGTGAGGAAATGAGAGTTTAAGACCTGCAGTTACACCGCAAGCACTGGCTTAAGATACAATCCCAGTGTCCCACATAATGCAGGAGAAGGGGAACAAGGTAGAAAATAAAATAACTCGGCGTGATCTTAAGAGAGAGGAACTCTCTTCAATCCTGTAATCCACCAACTATGTATAGACAGAACTTGCATTTCTATAGCGCCTTTCATGGCCTCAGGATGACCCAAAGCACTTTACAGCCAATGAAGTACTTTTTGAAGTGTAGTCACTGTTGTAATGTAGGAAACGCAGCAGCCAATTTGCGCACAGCAAGCTCCCACAAACAGCAATGTGATAATGACCAGATCATCTGTTTGTTGAGGGATAAATATTGGCCCAGGACACCGGGGAGAACTCACCTGCTTTTCTTCAAAATAGTGCCGTGGGATCTTTTACATCCACCTGAGAGAGCAGACGGGGCCTCGGTTTAACGGTTTATCTGAAAGACGGCACCTCCGACAGTGCAGCACTCCCTCAGTACTGCACTGGGAGTGTCAGCCTAGATTTTGTGCTCAAATCTCTAGAGTGGGACTTGAACCCACAACCAACTAGAGTCAGAGGCGAGAGTGCAGCCCACTGAGCCACGGCTGACACCTCACATGCACTAAGGAAATTCAAGTGATGGCCTGGGTTTTCCGATTGTAATGCCGACATTAAAATGAAATGAGTAACCGTTGATCGGAAAGCCTAGGCCAGCCTGTTGGGCCCTGTAGAAAAACAAGCGCATTCAGCACCTTCAATCGGGTTTTAATGAGTGTACCTGGAGCTTGTGGAGGTCGTTTCCGTGGCAACGAGTTGTATCAGTTGACCTATCAAAAGCCACCTGTCAGCACTGTGGGGGCAGGTGATGATGGAGCTTCTCAGATAGCAAGAGATGGTGCAAGAATTGCAGAGTGCTTTGATATCCAGTAATACAAAGACTGTCCCTTCCAAATACTGAGGGAGAAAGGCTTCTTGCACAGAAGGTGCAGGGTAGGGCCCAACAGCGATGATGGAAAACGTCAAACTACCTTTGGAAAGTTATGGCTGGTGTTAAAGCTGTCTGCTTTTATTTGAATGGAGCGCACCTGTAGCAAGGCATGTGAAAATCTCAGAGAATAAAACTCTGACTTTATCCTGACTCGCCCAGCTGGAACAGGTACGGGGAGGGGAGGAGGGGGTTGTTCAGGCCGGGCACCCGTTTTACCGCCCCCCGCCCCCCGCCCCACCACTGCCTGATTTTACGCTCCATTTGACCTCAAGTGCGTCCAGTCAGTCACAACTGTATGTTCGCTTGCTGTCCGTGAATTAAAGCATCGCAACGGCAAGTGTTTTCTCAGTCTGCCTTCGATAAGGATCGAGAGGTGAAAGCACCAAGTGAGGAAGACACCCAACCAGTTCAAGTCACAAGGGGTGTCCTATTGTTGCATTTCTGGATAGGAACATTGGAACAGGAGGAGGCCATTCAGCCCCTCGAGCCTGTTGTACCATTCAATAAGATCATGGCTGATCTGCGACCTAACTCCATAACCTGCCTTTGACCCATATCCCTTAATACCTTTGGTTAACAAAAAGCTATCAATCTCAGATTTAAAATTAACAATTGATCTCACATCAATTGTCATTTGCGGAAGAGAATTCCAAACTTCTACCACCCTTTGTGTGTAGAAGTGTTTCCTAACTTCACTCCTGAAAGGTCTGGCTCTAATTTTTAGACTCTGCCCCCTAGTCCTAGAATCCCCGACCAGTGGAAATAATTTCTCTCTATCTACCCTATCTGTTCCCCATAATATCTTGAAAACTTCAATCAAATCACTGCTTAATCTTTGAAATTTCAGGGAATACAACCATAGTTTGTGTAATCTTGGTGAGACCACACCTGGAGTACTGTGTACAATTTTGGTCTCCTTACCTAAGGGAGGATATACTTGCCATAGAGGGAGTGCAACGAAGGTTCACGAGATTGATTCCTGGGATGGCGGGACTGTCGTATGAGAAGAGATTGAGTAAACTAGGCCTATATGCTCTTGAATTCAGAAGAATGAGAGGGGATCTCATTGAAGCATACAAAATTATTACAGGGCTTGATAGGGTGGATGCTGGGACAATGTTTCCCTTGGCTGGGGAGTCTAGAACCAGGGGCCATTCAGGACTGAGATGAGAAGAAATTTCTTCACACAGAGGGTGGTGAATCTTTGGAATTCTCTACCCCAGAGGGCTGTGGAGGCTCAGTCATTGGGTATATTCAAAACAGAAGTCGATAGATTTCTGACTAGTAAGGGCATCAAGGGATATGGCGATAGGGCTGGTGAATGGAGTTGAGGTCGATGATCAGCCATGATCTCATTGAATGGTGGAGCAGGCTCGAAGAGCCGAATGGCCGACTCCTGCTCCTATTTCTTATATTCTTAATCTCTCCTTGTAAGTTAACCATCGGAGTCCAGGTATTATTCTGGTAAATCTACACTGCCACTCCCTCCAAGGCCAAGATCATTCTTTTTTATCTACACCTCTATGAAACACCTTGTGCTAGGACAGCCCTTTACTACAGGCACGTGGTCCCAGGAGACAGAGAAATGTCAACCTAGGTCACGTGCTCATGTATCTAGTGTGGGCGCTTGAACCCGTGATCTTCTGACCCAGAGGCAGGAGTGTTACCCACTGAGCCAAGCTGACACTAACAACACCTTGGAGAAAGGTTACTTTCAATAACACTGCCCCGGAAAAGAATTAAATCCAGTGACTAAGCTCACATCATAAGCTGCCCCGTGTCCTAACTCGCACCAAGTCCCATTCACCCAATCACCCCCTGTTGCTCGCTGACCTACATTGGCTCCCAGTCCAGCAACGCCACAATTTTAAAATTCTCATCCTTCTTTTCCAATCCCTCCATGGCCTTGTCCCCTCCTTATCTCTGTAACCTCCACTAGCCCCACAACCCTCCGAGATCTCTGCGCTCTTCAAGTTCTGGCCTCTTGAGCATCCCCGATTTCCATCGCTCCACCATTGGCAGCCATGCCTTCAGCTGCCGAAGCCCCAAGCTCTGGAATTCCCTCCCTAAACCTCTCCGCCCCGCTACCTCTCTCTCCTCCTTTAAGACGCTCCTTAAAACCTACCTCTTTGACTAAGCTTTTGGTCATCTGTCCTAATATCTCCTGATGTGGCTCGGTGTCAAAGTTTCTTTGATAATCACTCCTGTGAAGCACCTTGGGACGTTTTACTACATTAATGATGCTATATAAATGCAAGTTGTTGTTGTTGTTGCTGCTGCTGTTGGATGGTGGGCAATATTGGCACAACAAATAAAGTTATATAACTCATGCTTTCCAAAGCACCATAAAGTGTAAGCACGTCTTTTAATATCAAAATGGACTATCTGCTGGAGCAGCAGTAAGTGGTGAGATGACATGATGCCATCACTGACTGATTATGGCCAATTTTAAAGGATTTTGAACTGTTTTCCATTAACAGCAAAACACACCTTTTTGTACAATAGCAACATTAATTGCCTTCCTATTTCCATTTCTGCCAATAAGCAGAGTGCATTAAGGCTGAGCAGTTTAGCACAATGGTCAGGTTTAGCCATTGCTATCATAAGAAATAGGAGCAGGAGTCGGCCATTCGGCCCCTCGAGCCTGCTCCGCCATTCAATAAGATCATGGCTGATCTTCAACCTCAACTCCACTTTCCCGTCCGATCCCCATAGAGTCCAAAAATTTCTCGATATCAGCCTTGAATATACTCAATGACTGAGCATCCACAGCCCTCTGGGGTATAGAATTTCTGAGACTCCCCAGCCAGGGGAAACATCCTCCCAACATCTACCCTGTCAAGCCCCTTATCATGAGTGCAAGGTCACTGAACGCAGCAACGAAAGTACCCGTTTGTTTAGCATTTAGTTGAACCCGACGTCTATTCCGAATCCCTGTACCACTTCTCAAAGTCCTTGACTACATTAATTACAGAGTGACTATATCGATGGATGCACACTTTAAAAAGGAGACATCATGATCACCCTCTGTCAACAGATTCTATCCAAATAGCCCTCCGCTCTTTGTAATGTTAAACTCCAGACTTCTGAAGACATTAATGGGTAGAGTGGCACGGTGTAGGGTAAGCGTTT